>NC_091980.1:231972917-232285894 GCF_044704955.1 Pristiophorus japonicus
GCAGGTAACTATAGGCCGGTTAGTTTAACATCTGTAGTGGGGAAAATGCTTGAAACTATCATTAAGGAAGAAATAGCGGGACATCTAGATAGGAATAGTGCAATCAAGCAGACACAGCATGGATTCATGAAGGGGAAATCATGTTTAACTAATTTACTAGAATTCTTTGAGGATATAACGAGCATGGTGGATAGAGGTGTACCGATGGATGTGGTGTATTTAGATTTCCAAAAGGCATTCGATAAGGTGCCACACAAAAGGTTACTGCAGAAGATAGAGGTACGCGGAGTCAGAGGAAATGTATTAGCATGGATAGAGAATTGGCTGGCGAACAGAAAGCAGAGAATCGGGATAAATGGATCCTTTTCGGGTTGGAAATCGGTGGTTAGTGGTGTGCCACAGGGATCGGTGCTGGGACCACAACTGTTTACAATATACATAGATGACCTGGAAGAGGGGACGGAGTGTAGTGTAACAAAATTTGCAGATGACACAAAGATTAGTGGGAAAGCGGGTTGTGTAGAGGACACCGAGAGGCTGCAAAGAGATTTGGATAGGTGAAGTGAATGGGCGAAGGTTTGGCAGATGGAATACAATGTCGGAAAGTGTGAGGTCATCCACCTTGGAGAAAAAAAACAGGAAAAGGGAATATTATTTGAATGGGGAGAAATTACAACATGCTGAGATGCAGAGGGACCTGGGGGTCCTTGTGCATGAATCCCAGAGAGTTAGTTTGCAAGTGCAGCAAGTAATCAGGAAGGCGAATGGAATGTTGGCCTTCATTGCGAGAGGGATGGAGTACAAAAGCAGGGAGGTTCTGCTGCAACTGTATAGGGTATTGGTAAGGCTGCACCTGGAGTACTGCGTGCAGTTTTGGTCACCTTAGGGAAGGATATACTGGCTTTGGAGGGGGTACAGAGACGATTCATTAGGCTGATTCTGGAGATGAGAGGGTTACCTTATGATGATAGATTGAGTAGACTGGGTCTTTACTCGTTGGAGTTCAGAAGGATGAGGGGTGATCTTATAGAACCATTTAAAATAATGAAAGGGATAGACAAGATAGAGGCAGAGAGGTTGTTTCCACTGGTCGGGGAGACTAGAACTAGGGGGCACAGCCTCAAAATACGAATGAAGCCAATTTAAAACCGAGTTGAGAAGGAATTTCTTCTCCTAGAGGGTTGTGAATCTGTGCAATTCTCTGCCCAAGGAAGCAGTTGAGGCTAGCTCATTGAATGTATTCAAGTCACAGATAGATAGATTTTGAACCAATAAGGGAATTAAGGGTTACGGGGAGAGGGCGGGTAAGTGGAGCTGAGTCCACGGCCAGATCAGCCATGATCTTATTGAATGGCGGAACAGGCTCGAGAGGCTAGATGGCCTACTCCTGTTCCTAATTCTTATGTTCTTATGTCTTTGACTTCCCAGAGGAAGAAGCAGCCTTTCCCTAGTCATCCTCTCAAAATCATTCATAATTTTAAAAACTTCATTTTCGAACACCTGTTTTTGCTTGAGAGTAGTCCTGGTATCCCAAGTTATTCATTATAGCTATAGTTTCTCATATCCAGCATCATCATCATAGGCGGTCCCTCGAACGAGGATGACTTGCTTCCACGGGTTCACATGCTTCAATGATTGAAGGGGTGGAAGATGCCTGTGCGTGAATTTTTTTAACGTGTGGTGACAGTTGCACATCAGCCACCACACGGGCTTGACAGAGCTAGGCCTTTATCCAGTGGCAAGAGTTAACCAGGATAACTGGAGACCTGCTCTGCTGCATGGACCTAGTGCACACACATATGCCGCGTGGGCTGGCCCGTGCTGCCCCTGGGCCCTCTACTCTTCTGGGCCCCGTACCCTCATTTGCCGCACCTCCGCCACAATCTCACGCCGCTCTTCCACCACAGACATTCGCTGCACCTATGCCACGATCTCTCAGCACTCCTCCGCCACAAAACACTCGCCGTACCTCCACTCCAGCTCTTTTTGTAGCCCCGACGTGTGGTGGTGGTATCGCGCAGGTCGGGGTTGCCCACGAAGTTCAAAAAGAGCTGGAGCGGCGGGCCCTGGAACATCGTGGCCCACCCTGACCTGCGTGAGAATACCACCACAGGTCGGGGCTACAAAAAGAGCTGGGGTGGCGAACTCTGGAACATCATATCTAGCATTATGTTGGTGAATCTAGGCTTTAATGCCTTTTTTTTTAATGGCCCAAAACTGCACATAGTACTCTAACCAGTGTTTTGTATAAATTCATCATTACTTATTTATTGTACTCTTCCCCTATTTTATAAAATCCAAAATGTTGGCCTTTCTTATAGTTATATCCTTTTGCAGGGTCAGGCAATTATGCGTTTGAATCTTGTATGGCCTGTTCATCCATACACTTGAGTCTTTCCATATGAAAATATTCTCTCTTCCCTCACAAAATGTATTGCCTCATTAAATTGAATCTGCCACCTATGTACCCATCACACCAACACTAAATTTCTATCCATGCTGCTGTATTTCCTCATACCATACTGCATTTTTCTACCGCAGGCTTCTTTCCTCTTTCTCCCCGTCCGAAAATAAAATCAAAATCAAAATGCTCAACATCAAAGGTTTTCATACTGAACTATTAAGAACTCTGCAGTGGCCCAGAGTGAAATTGAATTGTTCCTTTGGTCTCTCTTGTATTAAATTGAACTTCTGATGTTGCCCAATGTGATCTTGTCTGGCTTTGGCTAACAAGGAAAGGTTCAACCCTGGAATGTGGCCATTGTGGCTTTTTCTCCTCTGTCCTTTCTCTTCCTCCCTTTGCAGCCTACGGATACAATTGATAATTTCCACAAGCAAAGCGAGCACGTGTGTCTTATTATCTTAGTACACGTTGTTCATGGTATGTGCATGGTTGTTGTCCTTTCACATTGAGTGGCTTGACTGATCCACAATTGGATGAGGGCCAAGGTTCTTGTATTTCATGAAGATGAAAATGTAATCTTAATGCATTGAAGTTCTTTCATCCCATATCAAACTCCAGAATACAGGTTCACCCTCTCTGTTCCGGCACCCTCAGGACCTCACCGGTGCCAAAACAGAGAATTTTCCAAAACACGGGAGGTCAGTATCTGACTGTACCGATACATCCTACATAAGCATAAGCCTAGCCTAGGCTTACTGGTATCTGTAGAGTGCTGCTCACCGCTCTTCTGGGCTAACTTTACATAGCATAAGAAATAGGAGCACGAGTAGGCCATACGGCCCCTCGAGCCTGCTCTGCCATTTAATACGATCTTGGCTGATCCGATCATGGACTCGGGTCCACTTTCCTGCCTGCTCCCCATAACCCCTTATCCCCTTATCGGTTAAGAAACAGTCTATCTCTGTCTTAACTTTATTCAATGTCCCAGCTTCCACAGCTCTCTGAGGCAGCAAATTCCACAGATCCACAACCCTCTGTCGGAAGAAATTTCTCACCTCACTTTTTTAAATGGACGGCCCCTTATTCTAAGGTTATGTCCTCTAGTTCTTGTCTCCCCCATTAGTGGAAACATTCTCTGCATCCACATTGTCAAGCCCCCTCATAATCTTATACGTTTCGATAAGATCACCTCTCATTCTTCTGAATTCCAATGAGTAGAGATCCAATCTACTCAACCTTTCCTCATAAGTCAACCCACTCATCTCCGGAATCAACCTAGTGAACCGTCTCTGAACTGCCTCCAAAGCAAGTATATCCTTTCATAAATATGGAAACCAAAACTGCATGCAGTATTCCAGGTGTGGCCTCACCAATACTCTGTATAACTGTAGCAAGACTTCCCTGCTTTTATAGTCTATCCCTTTTGCAATAAAGGCCAAGATTCCATTGGTCTCCACTTGCTGTACCTGCATACCAACCTTTTGTGTTTCATGGGCAAGTACCCCCAGGCCCTGCTGTACTTCAGCACTTTGCAATCTTTCTCCATTGGAATAATAACTTGCTCCTTTTTTTTTCTGCCAAAGTGCATGACCTCGCACTTTCCAACATTATACTTCATCTGCCAAATTTTTGCCCACTCACTTAGCCTGTCTATGTCCTTTTGCAGGTTTTTTGTGTCCTCCTCACACATTGCTTTTCCTCCCATCTTTGTATCGTCAGCAAACTTGGCTTTGTTACACTGAGTCCCTTCTTCCAAGTTGTTAATATAGATTGTAAATAGTTGGGGTCCCAGCACTGATCCCTGTGGTACCCCACTAGTTACTGATTGCCAACCAGAGAATGAATCATTTATCCCGACTCTCTGTTTTTTGTTAGTTAGCCAGTCCTCTATCCATGCTAATATATTACCCCCAACCTGGTGAACTTTTATCTTGGGCAGTAACTTTTTATGTGGCACCTTGTCAAATGCCTTCTGGAAGTCCAAATACACCACATCCATTGGTTCCCCTTTATTCACCCTCTTCGTTACATCCTCAAAGAATTCCAGCAAATTTGTCAAACATGACTTTCCCCTTCATAAATCCATGCTGACTCTACCTGACTGAATTATGCTTTTCCAAATGTCCTGCAACTGCTTCTTTAATAATGGACTCCAACATTTTCCCAACCACAAATGTTAGCCTAACTGGTCTATATTTCCTGCTTTTTGTCTGCCTCCTTTTTTAAATTTAACATTCTTTCATTTGTATCTGTCCACTTGTGTTTTGTTCTTTGGACACTTTTCTTTATAAAGGTGACTGCTGATAATAGCAGAGAAACTGTCTGTTAATTAGGGCCACTGTCTCCAGACATTACATGACATGATCGTTGAAACACCTCAGGATGGAGTTTGCCCATCTACAGGCATGGGAGAAGATGGTCGAAAGCGGCAGTTTCAGTTCCGCAAACTCATGCAGAACCACGGATGTTTCCAGACCAGAGAGGTTTAACCTGTACTGTTCTAACCAAATATCACCTCATTAGTCAGGATGGAATAACTAACAGTACTATAACATGTTTACTGCTGTTGTCTGACAAATGTTACGAATTTGTGCACAGTCAAGGCGCAGAAATTTGAAGCAAAGCTCATTTTGCTCCTTATCTCCGCATTCCGCTGAATTCAGTTGGGAGACAATCTGTAATAGAATCAGGGCTCTGGGCCCAAAAGGTGTGGTAATGGGTTTCTTTTTCTCTTGGCGCCTCTTGTTTCGGTTTGGATTTGAATTTCTTTGTGGACTTAATATACTGAATAAATTAAACATTTTAACGAGGCATTTTCTGCACATGAGATGAATGAGCACAGTCAACTAAAAGTTAATTTTGTGTACCATTAGTTATTTCAGCCTTGTCAGTGTTGCAGTTATAACCTGTTCCTTAATAGAAATATACGGCTACATATTTAGGTTGAAAATGCAACAAGTAACAGAATTGCAGCTGTAATTTTACAGGGCATTGCCAGAATGAGCACAAAATATTTAAATTGCTTCTAATATACAAATATGAAAGTCTACTTTTGTGTGCTTCCAGCGATCATGTATGTATATGTTGCATCTTTTTTTTTAAATTTCCTTCCCAAGAGAAAGGCAAAGATTTCTTGTGGCCTGTTAACTTTTATAAATGGTTGGCTTGGCATAGGGAAGGCAGTGGGGGCAGCTGAATGGATGGTCGCAATCGGGGTGGTAAAGTCCATGCCTCGCATTTGTTGGAGGTGAAGGCAGGAGAGAGGAGTTTACGGTAGGCAGTTTACAAAAGAAGCCGGGGGCGTTAGCTTTGCTCTCAAGGATGACCTTGGAATAGTGGAAAGTTTTGGCAGAGAAGGGTGAGACCCGACAGCATTTTTATCATCCAGCCACATCTGATGTATGGCTAAACCAATTTTGCGACCGATACGCTTAAGGCTACACTCCTTGAACATGATGGAACGAAGATGGGGCCATACCGGGGGAAATTACGAGGTTTGGAGATAGTAAAGGTTTTTCTGGGGACAAGGGCATCAAACTGGTGGTGAGGGAATGTTTGAGGAGATTGATAGCTGCTGAAGTATCTTGGAGAATAGAGGGACAAAGGCTAGGCAGTAGATACTTTGAAAGCACTGGTGTAAGTGGCTTGGGGGAGTTTGTTTTAGGGCAGGCAGAACGAAGTGGTATTTGAAAGAGTTTCAAAAGGTGGGTGGTGAGGGATACAAGGAAGTGGTCGGAGATGGCCTGGTCTGTCGGAGACCATGTGGCGTGGCATGTTTGAGGGTATGGCCATGAATAATAGGTAGGACAGTTGGGCAGTGAAATCGGACGAGGCGCCAAGGTGGGAAACTTGGGGGTCAGTGGACAATGAGAATTTTAAAGGAGAAGCATGAGAGGCGGAACAAGGTGAGGTGCACAAAGGAGAACAAGGTGTTAATATGTTGTGTGGCATTCACATGATTAACCTATCAATATTTCCCATACTATTAGTAATGAAGTTAGAAAGCACAATGTTTCATTGTATGAACACAAAAGTGTTCTCTGAGCAAGTTAGTTTCTCTGTACTTTGGGGGGATTTAAGAAGCGAGAAAATAAAAATTACTGATTGAAAAATGTGGGAATGAAGTGGAATCTGAGTGCACATAATATTACACCAAGATGGAGCACCTTCAAGGTTGGCAGGGGGGGAGGAAGAGTGAGAGAGAGAGAGATTGGGGCGGGGGCAGAGCTGGGGGAGGGAGAGAAGAATTGTTTAGACCTGCATCCTGCAATTTAATTGCAATCAATGCAAGAGCACCAATGTGCTATTTTTTCCCCTTACTTTTTGAAGATGGGAAAAATAAATATGTGTGTATGTGTGACAAAGAATGGCATATGGATGGCTATGTTTACATGTATTTCTCTTTGGGTTATAGATCCATTCTCTCACTTCAAAATGCTGGTTTTCATCTGATTAAATTCATGTGTTTGCTACATTTCGGTGTTCCGTGGTCATGAAATATCCACTGAGAACCACACAAAGAGTTTGAATCTTGAATCAGTTTATTGTGAAGCTCTGCAATCTGAATCTGGAATTTTGCCTAAAGGGGACTGGTTCAGCAGCTTATGATTTCTACTAGGTACCTGGAGTCAGCGCAAATAATAAATTGTTCCAGTAACCAGGCAACAATCCCCCTAACATTCTGGTCATCATACACAAGCTTCACTTTTAATAAATAAACCTACATGTTAATGTTTTTAATCTTTTAGATTATCTTTAACTGCAATACTGAGGCCATTAACATTTTAAGAATCCATTTTTAAACTAGTGGATTGCATTACAATGCTGCACTTTTTAAGATTGTGCCAAATTCTACATTGTAGAATAGGTATCAACTCTGTACAAGTATCCCACTTCTCTCCCCTGGGCAAGGGGGGGGGGGGCGGAGGAGGGGGCGGGGAGGAGGGGGGTAGTAGGAGAACGAGGTGCCTTTTAACAGTCAGAGGGAATAATAGGAGGTAATGCAAAACTGGTTTATTAAAGTGGATTCGCTTAATACAAAAGGCAAAATGCTGCAGATGCTGGAAATCTGAAATCTAAACAGAAAATGCTGGAAATACTTAACTGTTTCTCTCTTCAGATACTACCTGACCTATTAACGCTTCAGGCCTGTGACCTTTTGTCAGAACTGGCAAATGTTACAGGTTTTAAGCTAGCACAGTGGCAGGGAAGGTCTATGATAGGATGGAAGGCAGAAGAGATTAAATGACAAAAGGGGATGGTAATGGGACGTAAAGAAACAAAAGACGGGTCTAGAGGAGCTGTAAATGGCAACAGCTGAATCATTGCAAGCACCTGCTGTCTGAAAAAATGGGAGCCGTGGTTACGATCTGAAATTGTTGAACTTCATGAAGTCTGGAAGGCCGTCGAGTTCCTAATCGAAAGATGAAATGCTTTTCCTCGAGCTGCACGTTGGTCTGGGTCGAGTCATGGCTGCTCATCTCGATTACTCTTTTATTGAAGAGACCGGTGCTGTGTCTTTCCTCTCCCGGTACTCACAGTAAGACAGCAGGGGGATTCTCATTGTCGTCTTAGACACGGGAGTGGATCCCCCAGCACAAGCACTCCAGATAATAGCATGCACTTGTAGTTCAGGCCTTGCGAAGCCTTTAACAGACTAAAAAGAGAATAAATCTTGCATCGGAAGCCCTGCAGGATTGTGCTGCTCTGCCAAACAGCCACATAGAAATATAATTGATCGTCGATCATTTCATTTATGGAAGATTTTACACTACATTCTGTGTACTTATGATAGTATCTGAATTTATGTTAAATTATTGGGAGGGTGGGAGAGCTTATCAACACTGAGTTGGCCTGTTTTAAATTTACCAATTTAACACTTTTTGCTCACCAACATGCATGGTATCTTCCTGTAGCAGGAGCTGGTGGGACCTCATGATTGATGTGCGGCCGTGCACCTTAAAGGAAACATTTGGTGTGCGGCCTTCAACAGCTCACCCAAACTTAAGTGGCCCTCCAGCCCAAATAATTGGCCACCCTTGATTGAGACCTCCAATTCTATTTCTTCCATTAGCTGTTCCCTTGTTCCTATTTGGACTGGCACCTGGGAGACAGTGCTTCATTTGGGACATTGTTGCAACGACAAAAGCACCTATCCATTCCCCTTACAATTTCTCTCCCACTGGTTTGGCAACCACCATTTCACCATGCTGTGCTTTTGCTCCCGGTTAGTCATAGAAGTTGTAGTCATTGTCACAGAACTTTAGTAGTCAATACTCTAGTCTGTCAATTCAACACTCGGTGATTGAGAGGGTGGGGTAGGGGCTTCACGACTGCTTCCAATCAGCTCTGTCCATGTCGCTGGATAGTCATCCACTTTTCTTCAGTAACTTGCACTAATGCAGGGTGACTATCTTCTCAAATGTGAATTCCAGGAACCCTTCAGACCTCCCATATGTGATGGAGCATTACCAACTACTCGAAGTTCAGTGGGAAACCATTCCTGTCATCCGGGAGCATCCAGGAATTCACACTAAGCAAATACTACAACTATCCTTGCCCAAACAACTTCATGAGTTAGCCTCTCAAGTATAATTTAGGCCGATTGCACTCCTCAGGCTAAACGCAACACACTCCTGGCTTTTTGCACTCCACTGATCTCTATCTAGTAAGCTCAAATTTATTCTGGCATATCCTAGAAAATAGCTCAACTGCTACAGGGAAAAAAAGCTAATAACTAATCCTACCATTCTTGTGACCAATGAATTAACCCAATACTAGCTCAAACCAACCCACAGGGAAGTCACACAGGAACCAATATTAAACCATTCCTAGATTCAAATAGCTGTGATTTAAGGCAAAATAAAATAAAAAATTAAATACCTATACCCCGATCATTCCTGCTGAGACTAAACACCCGGTGTTGTGTACTGCACAGTTTCTCACGTCATTTACTTCCTAGGAGCTAGTTGAGCTGCAACTTGCATCATGGTATTACTTCTATATCTGTTTCCTCCAGAGCCCTACTAGACTTCCAAGATCCAGCATAAGGAGCCCCACAGACACATAGCCTCCCACTACAACTTTTTTACCCTCATGACAATTGATAATGAAAACCTAGATGGTGCAAAGGAACAAGAGGTAAGCAAACTGCTGCAGAGAGGGGAAAGGATGGGCACTAACTAAGCAGAAATCTGATTAGCTCAATCACAGTGGTTGCATAGAGTTAGCATGAACAGAGTGCATCGTAAACAATGTAAAAGTTGGGAATTCGTTGTGTGGGGGGAAAAGAGAAAGAGGGGAGACTCAGATGAAAAAGGTAATATAAATAGTTCTAAACCAAACGAAAGAGAGTAGAATAATAGCCAGAAATTATGCTTTAGGTACTACAGATAAAGGAAAAATAATTAAACCAGAAGAGAGAAATAAGAAATGTTGAGCAGAGGACAGGTTGGCATGTGACACCGAAATAAGCATTCTTTTATACAAATGCACAGGTTATAAGGAACAAATTGAATTGCAGGCGCAAATTCAACTTGGATGGTATGACATCAGTCATGGCTGCATGATCAGGACTGGGAACTAAATATACCAGGTTATAAAGGTCTACAGGAAAGATGGAGGAAATGGTAGCGGAGTAATCTTAGTAATTAAGGAAGAAGTCACTACAGTGATGAAAGGATATAACAAGAGCTAAGCAGGCAGTAGCGACTTTATGGATAGAATTAAGAAATAGGAAAAGATTTAAGACTATAGTGGGAGTTGTGTATGAGCCCCCTGGTAGCAGCTGTGAAGTGGTAGAATGTATAAATGCAGAGATTTGACAAGCTTGTAGCAACGCACAGTGGTTTTAATGGAGAATTTTAACTTTCATAGATTGGGATAAGCAAATTAGCTCATGCTTGTAAGGTGGTGAATTTTTTGTATTCATGACAGTTTTCTGCAACAATATGTCCAAGAACCAAGGGGGCATGCCATATTAGATTTAGTAATGAGCCAGATTTAGTTAACAGCCTAACTCTGCGTGAACATTTATCTAATAGCGATCATGTGATCATGTTCAACGTATTGTTTGAAAGGGAGAAAAGTGAAATGACTACTAAGATTCTAGATTTAGGTAAAGCCGATATCAATGCCAGAATAAACGGGGCAAATCTGTTGTTGGGTAAAATGCTAGATGATCAATGGGAGGTATTCAAAAAGAGAATGTGCTACACAACCAGCAAGGGCCAAAACCCCTCTTTTTTTTTAAGCCATGGACAACATAAAGCTAAAAGAAAAAGCATACAAAAATGCAAAAACTTGCAAGATCCTGGCAACTAGGAGGGGTGCAAAGAACAAAAGGTGACAAAACTAGTAAGAGCTACAAAAAGGATGTGTGAAAAGAAACTTGCAAAGGATATCAAAATCAACACATTTTTACAATTCTATTAGGAAAAATAGGGTCAGGAGCTATGTGGGCCACTTTAACTGGTGAAAAGCTGGAAACAATGGAGGGCCAAAGAGAGTTGGGGTGGGGGGGGGGGCATGTACATAAATCATCAGTGTCATGGGCAAGTACAGAAAATAATCAAAAAGGCTATTGAATACTGGCCTTTACATCTAGAGGACTAGGGGGTAGAAGTTATACAAAGTTCTGGTTAGGCCACACTTGGAGTACTAGGAGCAGTTCTGGGGACCACACTGTAGGAAGGATATATTGGCCTTGGAGGGAGTGCAGTGTGGATTTACCAGAATGATACCTGGACACCCAAGAGTTAAATTACGAGGAGATTACAGAAACTAGGGCTGTATTCCCTGGAATTTAGACAGTATGGGGTGATTTGAAGGTTAAGATATTAAGGGGAACTGATAGGGTAGAGAAACTGTTTCTGTTGGTTGGGGAGTCTAGGACTCGGGGGCATAGTCTAAAAATTAGAGCCAGGCTGTTCAGGAGTGAACGGCAATTGATGCTAGTTCAATTGTTAATTTTAAATTTGAGTGACAGATTTTTGTTAACCAAAAGTATTCAGGGATATGGGACAAATGCAGGTAGTCATGATCTCATTGAATGACGGAACAGGCTTGATTGGCTAAATGGCCTACTCCTGTTCCTGTGTGGGGTGAGGCATTTTCAAACGTCACTGAATCCTACTAGACAAGAAGCTATAACCAAGCAGACACTGTTGCACATTCTTGAACTGACTCCAGCACTTCTAAACAAAGACTTTGGATTACATGGAGAGACCGCTCGTAACTGTCTCCAGATCCAGCTGTGCATAGATGTCGTCCTTGCCAATACGATATATTCAATTGCTATTTGATGTATGTTTTAATTTATTGTAAAATTGTTGAGGTTCCACTAATTAGTGATCACCTTGTTGTATAAAAGTACTGAGCTAGATTCTCCTCATGCCCAGCCCCCAGGAGATTCCAATCCCTATCCCCAAATCCCATCTGAAAATGATTGTGGCTATCAGCTGCTAACCAAACAGCCCGTGACCGTGGATGTGGAGTAGGAGAGGGCTGACACTCGAACTATATAACCCAGCAGAAGTTGCTGCTTTCAAGAAAACTGAAAAAACTAATTGAAGTACAGTTTCTTTGCTTAATGCAACAGTAGGCTAGGTTCTAGTTAAAGAAGAAGCAATTACTGATTAACAGAGGCCCATGTGGGTACAACCAAAACCCACCTGGCACTGACAACATTACACACACACCTTTCGGTGGCTTTATTCCACAACCCCAGCCACTCTGTAAAGCTCAAATTAACTATGTACTGTGTCAATACAGATAGTCAAAGAATAATTGCAATAAAAGGGGCAACGATACAGAAAAAGCTGATTTTACCTGCTAAGCAAGAACCTGGTCAATTTCAGTCCCCATTCAGAAAATTGATGGATTCTAGACAATGTAGAGTAATTTCAAACAATTTATTGGATGATCTTAAACAGGATACATCAATAGCATAAGATTGTCTTCATTGATGTCACTAGACCAAGTCTAAATTTCTTATTCCAGTACCCATAGTGGCTTCTGAACTAAATAAAAGTACCCTTTTACAATTTTCTTGACAATGATCAGAGGAAAGGAAGAGTACACATTTTATACTTCAATATTTGCACAGAAAATATTAATTCAGTTGCTAGCATTTAATCGGTCTGGTCACCAGAAAGTTACCCCAAATTCTTTGTTGATGTCTCCATGTTTAAAAAGGGAAAAAAAGGTACTTGGTTGTAAACATTACAATAACTGATTTCCCACTGGCAAGACCATCAAGTCAGGATCCTTCCTTTAAAGGGCCAAAGAATTTAAATTAGTGTTTTGGCAGACCCTTCCAGGTCTTAATTTATTGCTCAGCAATACCTCGAGGGGCATGTGCATTTTATTGTAAGAAACATTTCATATGAACAATTTTGTAACTAGACTGAAACTATAATAAGTATCTGCAGCACATTTTTATACCAGGTTACAGCATGAAATGAGATTAGAAACAAACTATTTGCCATTGCAAATAATGCACACAGCATTTCTATTCTTCCACCAGAGTTAATGGTCTCAGCCTTGTGTTAATACAGCAGCATGCAATCCCACATTCCCAATGTGCAATCTTTGGGGAGAGGTTTGGCGAAAATCCCAGAGCCCACCACTAGTTTAAAATTCTAAAAGAAGGGTCAAAGCAGAATTTTCCACTTTTTGTGGGGTCTAACGAGGATTAAATGCAAGACATTTCGAGCAGAAAGAAGGATTTAAAAAAAATTACACTAAGGGTTGTGGAATGCACTACCAGAGTTAATGGTTGAAGGAAACAGTAACTTTCATTTTTTTAGTGCCTTTAACATAATATATACCAGGGTGCTTCAGAGACCAAAAGCCAGTTCAGGGATGGGTTTTAAGAAAGGTCTTAAATCAGAGGAGGGAGGTGGAGACAAGCAGCTGATGGCAAGACTAACAATGCTGAGGTGAAGGGGCATGTACAAGAGGTCAGTCATGGGTACAGAATGTTTGGGTGGTTGGGGATTTGGGGGTGGGAGGTGGCTGAAGGCAAGAGGGATTGTAGACTTGGAGGAGGGCCCAAGGATGGAACAGCAATAATACCTTTAACATAGTAAAATCACAGGTGCATAAATCAGATGAAAATGGACACTGGCTATAAAGGAGATACTGGGATTGGTGACAAAGCTTGGTCAAAAAGGTAGGATTTGAGGAGGATGTGGAGGTTTGGGAGGGAATTCGAATTTAGGCCTAGATAGTTGAAGGCAAGGCCACCAACGGTGAGTAGAGGTATCTGTGTGGGGGTGGGAAGTGAAACCATTGCTGGAGATGCTCGAGCTATGATTGGCTAGGTCAAGAAAAGGATAATGGATCACTGCCCGGATGTGGGATTAAGGCTACTGCTCCTGTGGATAATCAACATAGACTGGTGCGACTGTGTAATTCTATGTAACTAGTGAATACGTAAATCAGCTCTTGAATTTGAATCCAATTACTTATGCTGGAAATATATTTTCATAGATTCAGAAAGTGTGAATGGTGCCACTTGTTAATTTTGGCGGATAAAACTGACGAACTCTGCCACAGAGTCCTTTCCCAGTTTGTAAGGGGGAAACCAGTGGATGTAGTGTATTTGGATTTTTGATAAGATGCCACAAAAGAGAATATTAAACAAAATTAGAGCTCATGAGTTTGGGGGTTATATACCAGCATGGATTAAGAATTGATTAACTGACAGAAAACAGTTGGAATAAATGGGTCATTTTCAGCTTGGCAGGCTGTAACTAGTGGATTAGTACTTGGGTCTCAGCTATTTAAGATTTGGATGAGTGGACCAAATGTAATATATCCAATTTTGCTGATACAAAGCTAGGTGGGAATGTAAATTATGAGGAGCATGCAAAGAGGCTGCAAGGGGATATAGACAGGCTAAGTGAGTGGACAAGAACATGGCAGATGGAATATAATGTGGAGAAATGTGAAGTTATCCACTTTGGAAGGAAAAATAGAAAAGCAGAGTATTTTTTAAATGGTGGTGTTCAGAGGGACCTGGGCATCCTTGTACACAAATCAAAGTTAATATGCAGGTACAGCAAGCAAATGGTATTTTGGCCTTTATTACAAGAGGATTTGAGTACAAGAGTAAAGACTTCTTACTGCAAATATACAGGGCCCTGGTGAGACCACACCTGGGGTTTGGTCTCCTTACCTATGGAAGGATACACTTGGTTCTCCACTATTTCCGGTAGGTTTTTTATGTCTTCCGTGAAGACAAAGTATTTGTTTAATTTCTCCTGTCTCAGCCTTACCCACATTTAGTTTGCTAATGTTTTCCTTTTTACATACCTATAGAAGCTTTGTCTGTTTTTATGTCTCACTAGTTTACTCTCATTCTATTTTCCCTTTCTTTATCGATTTCTTGAATTCTAAAATCCTCCCAATCCTTAAGCTTACTGCTCTTTTTGCAACATAAGCCTCTTCCTTTGATCAAATACTATCTAAGTTGTCAGCCACGGTTGGACCACTTTTCCTTAAACCTTGTGCCTTAAAAGAATGTATATTTGGTGTAAATTATGTATTAATTCTTTAAAAGGTATGATAGACAAGCAATCGCTAGCATTTAATGTAATTTTCCAATCTACCTTAACCAACTCGCCCCTCATACCTACGTAGTTTGCTTTGTTTAGATTGAAGACCCTAGTTTCGGATTTAACAACCACATTATGGTCACTCTTCCCGAAGGGCTCCTTTACTACAAGGTTATTAATTAACCCTTTCTCATTGCAAAACACTAGATCTAAAATAGCCTGCTCCTCAGTTGGTTCCTCAACTTAACTGATCTAGAAAACTTTGTATACATTCTATGAATTCATCCTCCACATTACTGCAGATTAAAGTCCCACATGATTACTGTATTACCCTGGTTATTTGCACTCCTGATTTATACTGTGCCCTACATTATAACTACTGTTTGGGGGTCTATAAACAACTCCCACCAATGTTTTTTAGCTCGACGTAAACGGATTCTACTACTTGATTTTCCGCGCTCCCATCTTTTATCAGGGCAACCCCTCCTCCTTTTCCAATTTGCCTATCTCTTCTGAAAGGTAAGTATCCTGGAATATTTAATTCCCAACCTTGGTCACTTTGGAACCACATCTCCGTAATGTCTATTAGATCAAACCTATTAATTCATCGATTTTGTTGTGAATGCTTTGCGCATTCAGATCTAGTGCCTTTAGCTTTGACTTTTTTCTATTTTTCTCTGATGTCACCTTAGTCACAGATGCCCTATTACCTTTGTTACTCTCTGTCCCTTTTGTGACCCATTGTTTATTTTTACTCCAAACTCTGCTCTAGAGCCTTGTCATTTCTCTTGCTGCTTTTAAATTTACTCTTTGCTGAATCCTCCCAACCCCGTCTATTGTCCTAGTTATTCGATTCGCCAGGACACTGGTTCCAGTCAATGGTGCCTGTCCCAACAGAACTGCTCCCTCTTTCTCCAGTACCTCACAAAGCAAAACCTTGGGTATGTCCTGTTCCACCGGCAAGACAGGCCCACTAGGGCAAGTGGCATAGTCAGGAGGGTGTGGCCCTGGGAGTTCCAGACCCCATGAAGTCTCATGGCTTCAGGTAAAGGAAACCTCCCGCTGATTTCCATCTACCGCCTTCTCTCAGCTGATGAACCAGTACTGCTCCATGTTGAACATCACTTGGAAGAAGCACCGAGCGTAACAAGGGCACAGAATGTACTCTGGGTGGGTCTGAAATGGGGATGTTGGCTGATGATTGCATAGTGTTTAGTTCCTGTCGCAACTCCCCAGCTAATGAAGCAGTCGAGGCCCACATGCAGCAAGACCTGGATAGCATTCAGACTTGGGCTGCTAAGTGGCAAGTACCAAGCAATAACTACTATCACCAAATTTCCCACAGTCCTGAGGGTCACTATTGACCAGCCACAAATACTGTGGCAACAAGACCAGGTCAGAGGCTGGTTATTCTGTGGCAAGTGTCTCACTTTGATTCCCAAAGCCCTTCCACATTTACAAGGAGCAAGTCAAGCGTGTGAAGTCATACTCTCCACTTGCCTGGATAAGTGCAGCTCCAACAACACAAGAAGCTCGACACCATCCAGGACAAAGCAGCCCGCTAGATTGGCACTCCCTCCACCACTGGTGCACCGTGGCTGCAGTGTGTACCATCTACAAGATGCACTGCAGCAACTCGTCAAGGTTTCTTTGGCAGCACCTCCTAAACCATTAACCTTTACCACCTAGAAAGACAAGGGCAGCATAGGAACACCATCAGCTGCAAGTTCCCTGCCAAGTTACACACCATCCCAACTTGGAACCATATCGCCATTCCTTCGTCACTGGGTCAAAATCCTGGAACTCCGCCCCGAACAGCACTGTGGAAGTACCTTCACCACAGACTGCAGCGCTTCAAGGGCAATTGGGGATGGGCAGCACTGTCCTTGCCAGCGACGCCAACATCCCAGGAACCAATGAAAGTTATTTGGTGTTTCCTCCTTTTGCTCCTCTGCACAAATTAGTCACCGTAGCTACAAAAAAAGGTATATTTCCTTCTATCATGTTTCATAAGTTTAAAAAAAAACAAGTGCTACTGAGCTGCAGCTCTTGGCCGCACTGAATATAGATATAGTGAATATAACAGTTCTATAACTCCAGAAAAGCCACACTGCCTCTGCAACAAAGTCCTATTAAGGCCAAACAAACTAACTTGGTTACTAAGCAAGATTTTTATTTTTTTCACTATCTGACAGCATTACATCTTTTAACCATGGGAAGTTGTCTCGATCCATTTCTACAAGTATTTTGTAAAGTTCAAATTTAGACATTTTTTTAAAAAACTTTAAACTTGACACTCTGATTTCAGTTTTAAAATTACAAAGAAGGCAGGAGTTTAGTTTTAAACAGTATGGTATATTTCAAAGGAATCTTATTACATGTTGTCTTCATCAGATTCGTCATCTTCTTCAAGAGATTCCTAAGGAAGAAAAAAGTCAAGTGAGGAAGATACATTAAGCAAAGCAAGAAATGATAAAGCTACATGAAATTTGTAAGATTGATATAGTTGCACTCACTTTGGCATATTTTTCTGCTTCCGCTTTGATATCTTTAGGTACAAGCTCATGTCTGCCTTTTGTAACTGCAAAGAAAGACATTGAAATATAATAAAGTATCAAGAAAAATAAAAAATCTTTCAATCTTTTGCTTCCCGAATCAACGGGATGTCTAACACAGTAAATGTGCATAGATGTACAGCTGGATTTTATCTAGCTTGAATGGTGCAGGTTAGCTTCCTCCTTCTTGATCCACTATCCATTAAAGATATCTACAGTTGAGTTTGGCGGGAGGCGGCAGTGCGAGCAGCATCGGTGAGGCCTATAAAGGCGAGTTTGTGCAGCTGGGAAGCAAAAAAGTAGAAAGAAATTGAAAGGTGACGTCACAGCCAAGGGAGGTAAGTGTTTGGCTGGTGATTGGTAAGTAGCTTTTCTTTTTTCTTTTCTATTTCAGTAAGTAACCTTCAGCATTGTTGTTGCCAATTTAAGTTTATCTAGGGGTTAAGTCATGGCAGGAGAGCTTGGACACGTGTTATGCTCCTCCTGTACCATGTGGGAACTCTGACGCTTCCAGTGTCCCTGACTACTACATGTGCGGGAAGTGAATCCGCCTCCAGCTCCTGACTGTCCGCATTGCGGAACTGGAGCTGCGGGTGGATTCACTCTGGAGCATGCACGATGCTGAGAATGATGTGAATAGCACATTTAGTGAGTTAGCCTTACCACAGGTAAAGGGTACACAGCCAGATAGGGAATGGAAGACCAACAGGAAGAGCAGTGCAGGGATCCCCTGCGGTCATCCCCCTGCAAAACAGATACACCACTTTGGGTACTGTTGAGGGGGGTGACTTATCAGGGGAGGGCAGTAGCAGCCAAGTTCATGACACCGTGGCGGGCTCTGCTGCACAGGAGGGCAGGAAAAAGAGTGAGAGAGCAATAGTGATAGGGGATTAGATAGGCATTTCTGTGGCCGCAACAGAGACTCCAGGATGGTATGTTGCCTCCCTGGTGCAAGGGTCAAGGATGTCTTGGAGCGGGTGCAGGACATTCTGAAAAGGGAGGGTGAACTGCCAGTTGTCGTGCATATAGGTTAAAAAAAACGGGATTAGGTCCTACGAGATGAATTTAGGGAGCTAGGAGTTAAATTAAAAAGTAGGACCTCAAAAATAGTAATCTCAGGATTGCTACCAGTGCCACATGTTAGTCAGAGTAGGAATCGCAGGATAGCTCGGATGAATACGTGGCTTGAGCAGTGGTGCAGAAGGGAGGGATTCAAATTCCTGGGGCATTGGACCGGTTCGGGGGGAGGTGGGACCAGTACAAACCGGACGGTCTGCACCTGGGCAGGACCGGAACCAATGTCCTAGGGGGAGTGTTTGCGAGTGCTGTTGGGGAGGAGTTAAACCAATATAGCAGGGAGACAGAGGGAAATAAAATGGAGTCAGAAGCAAAAGATAGAAAGGAGAATAGTAAAAGTGGAAGGCAGAGAAACCCAAGGCAAAAAACAAAAAGGGCCACATTACAGCAAAATTCTAAAGGGGCAAAGTGTTTAAAAAGACAAGCCTGAAGGCTCTGTGCCTCAATGCAAGGAGTATTCGGAATAAGGTGGACGAATTAACTGCACGGATAGCAGTTAGCGATGTAATTGGCATTACGGAGACATGGCTCCAGGGTGACCAAGGCTGGGAACTCAACATCCAAGGGTATTCAGCATTTAGGAAGGATAGACAGAAAGAAAAAGGAGGCGGGGTGGTGTTGCTGGTTAAAGAGGAAATTAATGCAATAGTAAGGAGGGACATTAGCCTGGATGATGTGGAATCGGTATGGGTGGAGCTGCGGAATCCCAAAGGGCAGAAAACGCTAGTGGGAGTTGTGTACAGGCCACCAAACAAGAAATAAGGGATGTGTGCGATAAAGGTACAGCAGTTATCATGGGTGACTTTAATCTACATATTGATTGGACTAACCAAACTGGTAGCAATGTGGTGGAGGAGGATTTCCTGGAGTGTATTAGGGATGGTTTTCTAGATCAGTATATCGAGGAACCAACTAGAGATGTGTAATGAGAAGGGACTAATTAGCAATCTTGTGCGAGGCCCCTTGGGGAAGAGTGACCATAATATGGTAGAATTCTTTAAGATGGAGAGTGACACAGTTAATTCAGAAACTAGAATCCTGAACTTAAGGAAAGGTAACTTCGACGGTATGAGGCGTGAATTGGCTAGAATAGACTGGCAAAGGACATTTAAAGGGTTGACAGTGGATAAGCAATGGCAAACATTTTAAAGTTCACATGAATGAACTTCAGCAATTGTACCTCCCTGTCTGGAGTAGGAGTAAAACTAAAACGGGGAAGGTGGCTCAACCATGGCTAACAAGGGAAATTAAGGATAGTGTTAAAGCCAAGGAAGAGGCAAATAGTTTGGCTAGAAAAAGCAACAAACCTGAGGACTGGGAGAAATTTAGAATTCAACAGAGGAAGACGAAGGGTTTAATTAAGAGGGAGAAAATAGAGTTCGAGAGGAAGCTTGCAGGGAACATAAAAGCTGACTGCAAAAGCTTCTATAAATATGTGAAGAGAAAAAGATTAGTAAAGACAAACATAGGTCCCTTGCAGTCGGATTCAGGTGAATTTATAATGGGGAATAAAGAAATGGCAGACCAATTGAACAAATACTTTGGTTCTGTCTTCACTAAGGAAGACACAAATAACCTTCCGATTGTACTAGGGGACAGTAGGTCTAGTGAGAAGGAGGAACTGAAGGGAAATTGGCGGGAAACTGATGGGATTGAAGGCAGATAAATCCCTGGGGCCTGATAGTCTGCATCCCAGAGTGCTTAAGGAAGTGGCCCTAGAAATAGTAGATGCATTAATCATTTTCCAACAGTCTATCGACTCTGGATCAGTTCCTATGGACTGGAGAGTAGCTAATGTCACGCCACTTTTTAAAAAGGGAGGGAGAGAGAAAGCGGGTAATTATAGACCGGTTAGCCTAACATCAGTAGTGGGGAAAATGTTGGAATCAATCATGAAGGATGAAATAGCAGCGCATTTGGATAGCAGTGACAGGATCGGACCAAGTCAGCATGGATTTCCAAAAGGGAAATCATGCTTGACGAATCTTCTGGAATTTTGTGAGGATGTAACTAGCAGAGTGAACAAGGGAGAACCAGTGGATGTGGTGTATTTGGACTTTCAAAAGGCTTTTGACAAGGTCCCGCACAAGAGATTGGTGTGCAAAATCAAAGTGTATGGTATTGGGGGTGATGTGCTGACGTGGATAGAGAACTGGTTGGCAGACAGGAAGCAGAGAGTAGGGATAAATGGGTCCTTTTCAGAATGACAGGCAGTGACTAGTAGAGTGCCGCGACCCCAGCTATTTACAATATACATTAACGATTTAGATGAAGGAATTGAGTGTAATATCTCCAAGTTTGCGGATGACACTACACTGGGTGGCGGTGTGAGATGTGAGGAGGACCTTAAGAGGCTGCAGGGTGACTTGGACAGGTTAGATGAGTGGGCAAATGCATGGCAGATGCAGTATAATGTGAGTTTATCCATTTTGGGGGCAAAAACACAAAGGCAGATTATTAGCTGGATGGCGGCAGATTTGGAAAAAGGGAGGTGTAACGAGACCTGGGTGTCATGGTTCATCAGTCACAAAGTTGGCATGCAGATACAGCAGGCGGTGAAGGCGGGAAATGGTATGTTGGCCTTCATAGCTAGGGGATTTGAGTATAGGAGCAGTGAGGTCTTACTGCAGTTGTGCAAGGCCTTGGTGAGGCCCCACCTGGAATATTGTGTTCAGTTTTGGTCTCCTAATGAGGAAGGACGTTCTTGCTATTGAGGGAGTGCAGTGAAGGTTTACCAGACTGATTCCAGAGATGGCATATATGAGAGACTGGATCAACTGGGCCTTTATTCACTGGAGTTTAGAAGGATGAGGGGGGATCTCATGGAAACGTATAAGATTCTGACGGGACTCGACAGGTTAGATGTGGGAAGAATGTTCCCGATGTTGGGGAAGTCCAGAACCAGGGGACATAGTCTTAGGATAAGGGGTAGGCAATTTAGGACCGAGATGAGGAGAAACTTCTTCACTGATTTGTTAACCTATGGAATTCCCTGCCGCAGAGAGTTGTTGATGCCAGTTCGTTGCATATATTCAAGAGGGAGTTAGATATGGCCCTTGGGGCTAAGGGGATCAAGGGGTATGGAGAGAAAGCAGGAAAGGGGTACTGAGGGAATGATCAGCCATGATCTTATTGAATGGCGGTGCAGACTCGAAGGGCCGAATGGTCCATTCCTGCACCTATTTTTCTATAAGAAGGTTACCAGACCCTGGCAACAAATCTCCCCTTCAAGCTAATACCAATGTGCCAGTTGTCTGGTGAATTATTAACAGCAGGAGGACTGTATACCTGTCTAGCTCAAATTATTAGTCTGCCAGAAGATCAACTTGAGTGTGCCATCAATTTGAACTGAAAGCCCCCTTGCTTGCTGCCTTAAGAGTACAAGTTGGGTTTAATATGATTTGGTAACAAAAGTTGCTCCAATTATTGATTCAAAAAGCAAATTTGGGATTGCAACCAAGCCTTTCCATGTGGAGTTGATATTTCTGCATGGGGAAACTATTTTTTCAA
Source organism: Pristiophorus japonicus (assembly GCF_044704955.1). NCBI lineage: Eukaryota > Metazoa > Chordata > Chondrichthyes > Pristiophoridae > Pristiophorus > Pristiophorus japonicus. The sequence goes on from NC_091980.1 coordinate 231,995,024, forward strand.
ATCCATATTGGGGGAATATTCAGAGCATTTAAAATTACCAAGTTACTGTTTTAAAGGATGACACATCCAGTTGTATCAAAAGGTAAGAAAATAATCACTGTACACAGAATTTTAAAAGAAAATACATTACTTTCTCCAACCCAGCTTAGCTCCAACTCGAAGGATTTATCCTTTACTTCATCGTGGACTATGTAGATTCTGAAGATAAAAACAGTAAATACTTTAACTGTACAAATACAATGATTTTTTAGAGGGGGAAGGCACAGTGAATTTTGAAAAATTAACTACAATAGTATGAGTTTTTTTTAAAAAAACACTAGATTAGTCATTGATTCATCTCTTGCTCTGACCTCAATTTTTTTTTTTAATTCCATCATCTACCACCATCCAATCTATATATAGAATTAATTACACTTGCAGGGTATTTTACAAATTAATAGAATCTCATTTATAGGGACATACTGTTGGCATAATGCAGCTAGTGAAATCCCTTATTTCTTAAGAGGGTGGACGTTCGAAGCCACAAGCACCAGTGACATACCACTGATTGACACACATTTCTGTGAACAGATTAGTAAGTGCTCCATCTGGTGGCCCAGTTGAGAATAAAATGATTGTAGACAAGATCAAATGCCTTGATTTCGTATTAACTAAGTCTTGGTCAAGAGACCAATATTCTAAAATGTTTAAATGTAACAAATACTACTTACCATTACATTGTAATCCACAAGCAGAATGGAATTGCCACTAGCTTGTGTATATTAAGCTGGCAGCAGCCCTATTTTAACCCTTGAGTTTTTATGTTGCTTTTGCAAAAATCACCATGTAATATTCTAAAATAGGTTGTGAAGGGATGTCATTCACTCATCAGCCTTCCAACCTCTTGTGCGTACATGAAAACAGGCACAGGGCATTTTTGTTTCCTTAAGAGTACATTTCACCTCTACATACAAATTACTCTGCTGTTTGCCTCAATTTGTTTCTATAACCATGTCATAGTCTGGTTTTGGAAAAAAAATGGGGAATGGAATACTTGGTTCACCTGGCATCCACTGTATGAAACAAGCACTCCTGGATCGAAAACAAATATCTATTCTGGCATAATTGAATACCAACCATTATTCTTATAGCCAAGATCTGAACAATTTTCTGCTGTAGGCAATGTTTTTTTGGGGGGTATGATGACATGCTTGTGTCAAATATCTGCAAAAACTTAGACATAAATAATGACCTCTTGGGAAAGTACCAGAAGGCAATTGGCACTTCAGGAGATTATGGAGGAAAGGAAAATAAAGTTGCCTTTGAGGTATTAACAGAACCAGTAATGAATGTCACACAATAGATGTATTTTCTTTTTGCTGTCTACATTCAAATGAAATAGAGATGTTCTCCCTTTCAGCTTTTCCTCAAGATTGCAGCAGTAAAGCTTGGCCAAAAGAAAAAATATTCACTCATAAATCTACAACTGAGAATATAATGCACCACTGTCAGGAGTTCTGGTCTTCAAAAAGAATGTTGCTTGCTAGTCTGGACAGAAAATAAATTGTAGGTTGCAGTCCCTCAGTTATTCATTTTATCCCGAAACAAATAAGATCAGGTACACACTAAGATTTGTCAACAATTAGCTTGCAACTACCAGAAAAGTAGTTGTGTTCAATGGAGGTGTGTGTGTGGTAAGCACATACCAACTTCACTTCACGCTACAACTGCAAAATGACAATTTTACTTAAACATCTGGTAGAACATGTGAGCAGCTTGTATGCACTTAAGCATTATAATTCTATGATTTTTTTCAGTATTGAATGAGTAGTCTTATGAAAAGTAACTATCTTTTGATAACATAAATAGGAGTAGGCCATACGGCCCCTCGAGCCTGCTCTGCTATTTAATACGATCATGGACTTGGGTTCACTTCCCTGCCCATTCCCCATAACCCCTTATTGGTTAAGAAACTGTCTATCTCTGTCTTAATTTTGTTCAATGACCCAGCTTCCACAGTTCTGAGGCAGCAAATTCCACAGATTTATAACCCTCAGAAGAATTCCTCCTCATCTCCGTTTTAAATGGGCAGCCCCTTATTCCAAGATTATGCCCCCTAGTTCTAGTCTCCCCTATCAGTGGAAACATCCTTTCTGTATCCACCTTGTCAAGCCCCCTCAATCTTATACATTTTGATAAGATCACCTCTCATTCTTCTGAATTCCAACGAGTAGAGGCCCAACCTAGTGAACCTTCTCTGAACTGCCTCCAAAGCAAGTATATCCTTTCTTAAATAATATGGAAACCAAAACTGCACACAGTATTCCAGGTATATACAGGGCCTCACCAATACCTGTAGCAAGACTGCCCTGCTTTTATACTCACAATTACTTATTCTATGCAAATCAATGTCAATAGTAACTTGTATATTAAATAAAGGGTTAAAAATGTACTTAAGTGTAGGTAATTAATAGATTACATTTCAAGCATTTGAAATTACAGTTAAGTTTTAATATGGTTGTAGTGTGTTGGGAGCACTCCTCATGGCATAGCAAGTATATATTCTGCTGAAATGCACCACCAGGACAATCTTGGTCCACAACCTAATTTTTGGCAACTGTCTGCCAGGGCAATCCCTGAACTACTGCTGAACAGAGATCACTGGTGCAGACAGGCTTTGGATGAGGATAATTGGACCAGTGATGTATGTACGCTTCAAAACAACTTGTGCGAGTAGTAAGTTATAGGAGTAGGCCATTTGGCCCCTCGCGCCTGCTCTGCCATTCAATGATCATGGCTGATCCGATTATGGACTCGCACTCGCTCCCCATAACTCTTTACTCCCTTATCGCTCAAAAATCTGTATCTCCACCATAAATATATTCAATGACCCAGCCTCCACAACTCTCGGGGAGAGAATTCCACAGATTTACAACTCTGTTAAATGGGCGGTCCCCTTTTTCTGAAACTATGACTAGTTCTAGATTCCCCCGAGTGGAAATATCCTCTCTGCATCTACCTTTTAGAGCCCCCTCATTATCTTGTATGTTTTCGATAAGATCACACCTCATTCTTCTGAACTCCAATGAGTATAGGCCCAACCTAGTCAACCCCCTCATCTCCAGAATCAACCAATGAACCTTCTCTGAACTGCCTCCAATGTAAGTATATCCTTCCTTAAATAAGGAGGCCAAAACTACGCAGTACTCTAGGTGTAGCCACACCAATACCGTGTACAGTTGTGGCAGGACTTCTCTGCTTTTATACTCCATCCCCCTTGCAATAAAGGCCAACATTCCATTTGCCTTCCTGATTACTTGTTCATGCATACTTAACTGTGTTTTATGCACAAGGACCCCCAGGTTCCTCTGTACTGCAGCATTTTGTAATTTTTCTCCATTTAAATAATTTGGATTTATTTTTTCTGCCAGGGTGGACTCGATTCGATCGCCTGGATGGGTCGGAGAGGAATTTTCTGAGATTTCCCCCCCCCCCCCCGCAATTGGCCTGGGTTTTTAAATCTGGTTTTTGCCTCTCCCAGGAGATCACATGGCTTCAGTTGGGGTAGAATGTAGAATGTTTTAGCGTGAGGGGTGTTGCAGTTGTGTGGGGCGGACTGGTTGGGCTGGGTGCTCTTTACCTTTCCGCCATTGTTCATAGGTTTATATGTAACCTTCAGGGCTGCTGACCGAGGGCCGTGCGGCTCTTTGTCGGCTGGCGCGGACACGATGGGCCGAAATGGCCTCCTTCCGCACTGTAAATTTCTATGTTTCTAAATTGGTCAAACATTTCCCCTTCATAAAACCATGCTGACTCTGCTTGACTGAATTATGCTTTTCCAAATGACCTGCTGCTGCTTCCTTAATAATGGACTCCAGTCCTCATGAGGACTGCTAAAGTACCGGTGGACTGCTGAGATCTAGGGGCCGAACTTTGGTACTAGTCTCACCGGCAGGAAAGGTGTGTGGGGGGGGGGGGGAAAAAATTGAAAAATGTCCTATTGCAGAATCTGTTAAAGTAAATCAGTAACTTAATTAGTACTAAGAGCAAGATTGTTTAGCCAAAGAAAATCTAAATACATGTAGCCAATCTTGAGAAATTATAAACTTACATTTTTGCAACTTCTTTAACCACTTCTCTGCAAGTCATATCTTTCATCTGTAAAGCAGTTATAGGAGGAAAACATGAATATCTTACATATACACTTGATGATTTTGGGGGAAGGGGGGGGGGCAGATGAGAGGATGGGGGGGGCAGGAGAGAGGGAGAAGAGAAAGGCAGGGGAAGGGAAAGGGAGAGAGGTCTCTGTTCGATTCTATTAAATTCTTGTCCGCATTTGAATGCGGTGCGCTACAGCACCTCCGCTGGCAGGAGGGTGTTAATTACATCCTGACAAGTTTACATAAGCAGTTCATTAGAAATTCTGATAGAAAAATTTATCATGGAGTTGACACGAAATGGACACAAATTAAGATTATCAAAGTTTTGAAAGCATCCACTCTTCAAAAGTTGTTTTTTTTTAAACGATTGAGACGGCAGTCATTTAATGTTTACCAGGAACTTCCAATCAATTGAACTCCAATTAAACTCGAGCCATTTATCTTCTGCAATTATACTTTGTGGCTTCAAAAAGACACAGACCACTTAAATCCAGCTCGACCTCGGCAGCAAAAGATTGTTAGATGTATAACTCATAATAATCATCAATATCTTGGGAGGGTTGCTAGTATTTTAGCCCTTGAAAAGATCAAGGAAACAGTCTTAATTTGAACAATTTTCAGGTTGTGCTGCCTATGATGTTCCTAATACAGGTACTATATTAAGGATGTACAAGGCTTTCTTCTAATTAACCTTTTACCAACTATATTTAGGTGGTGAACTGCAAACCACCTTTACTCATTTTCTACAACAGGTCTCCAGCGTTTATTCCCAAGTTTTAGCAGATATCATGCAGTGTCTCCCCCAATAATGTACCATATTATACTTGTGGAAATTCTGTCACACACATTTCAGCACCCAAGATTGCCACATGTATCAAGACCATATATGCAGCATTCTGATACACCCTTTATAACACCATTAACTTGCAGCACAAACCTTTAATTAAGCGGACAGTTGAGTAGTAAATCTATCGCGCAAGTTCTTGCCTGATCTGTTAATCCACACCAGTCTGCTTCCGAACCAATGTCCCAAAAATCTCACTTCATTTCACAGTTTGTTCCCATACCTCTTAGTTTCATTCCCTCACATGATATTCATTTCACTTCTTCTAGCTTACCTGCAGCTTCTCAATCTCTGTTTTTGCTGCTTCTTTAGCTTTTCCAATTGCACATCCCCAGTAACCCTACAGAAATATAACAATCAGAATTTTAACCACAAAAGATTCCAGTACTCATGCAGGAAATAAGTCATTAAAAAGGGAATCACATGTAGCATACATTCATCCCATGAACTGAAAAGTGTGTACAATTTCTCACATCACAGCTTAACATAGACAATTTGTCTTGGGAGGTACAGATTACAAAGCAGTTCATCATCAAGGTAATAAACTGCCACTCCTCTTACACACTTCCTAGAAGCTGGCTCCTCAACTGAACAAACTGGGAAACATAGAAAATAGGTGCAAGAGTAAGCTCTTCGAGCCTGCACAACCATTCAATATCACTGATCATGCAACTTCAGTACCCCATTCCTGCTTTCTCTCCATACCCCTTGATCCCTTTTGAATATATCTAACGAACTGGCCTCAACAACTTACTGTGGTAGAGAATTCCACAGGTTCACAATTCTCTGAGTGAAGAAGTTTCTCCTCATTTCAGAACTAAATGGCTTACCCCTTAGGCTGTGGCCCCTGGTTCTGGACTTCCCCAACATCGGAACATTCTTCCTGCATCTAACCTGTCCAATCCCGTCAGAATGTTATATGTTTCTATGAGATCCCCTCTCATTCTTCTAAATTCCAGTGAATATAAGCCTAGTCGATCCAATCTTTCTTCATATGTCAGTCCTGCCATCCCGGAATCAGTCTGGTGAACCTTCACTGCACTCCCTCACTAGCAAGAACGTCCTTACTCAGATTAGGAGACCAAAACTGTATACAATATTCAAGGTGTGGCCTCACCAAGGCCCTGTACAACTGCAGTAAGACCTCCCTGCTCCTATACTCAAATCCTCTCGCTTTGAAGGCCACATGCCATTTGCCTCCTTCATGGTCTGCTGTACCTGCATGCCAACTTTCAATGACTGATGTACCACGACACCCAGGTCTTGTTGCACCTCCAGTTTTCCTAATCTGTCACCAGATAATATTCTGCCTTCCTGTTTTTGCCACTAAAATGAATAACCTCACATTTATCCACATTATACTGCATCTGCTATGCATTTGCCCACTCACCTAACCTGTCCAAGTCACCCTGCAGCCTCTTAGCTGTGTGGCAGTGTGAGCTGTGAGGAGGATGCTAAGTGTCATCTGCAAACTTGGAGATATTACATTCAATTCCTTCGTCTAAATCATTAATGTATATTGTAAATAGCTGGGGTCCCAGCACTGACCCTTGCAGTACCCCATAGTCAATGCTTGCCATTCTAAAAAGGATCTGTTTATTCCTACTCTGCTTCCTGTCTGCCACCCAGTTCTCTATCCATGTCAATACATTACCCCCAATACCCGTGCTTTAATTTTGTACACCAATCTCTTGTGTGGGACCTTGTCAAAAGCCTTTCGAAAGTCCAAATACACCACATCCACTGGTTCTCCCTTGTCCACTCTACTAGTTACATCCTCAAAAAATTCCAGAACATTTGTCAAGCATGATTTCCCCTTCATAAATCCATGCTGACTTGGACCGATCCTGTCACTGCTTTCCAAATGCACTGCTATTACATCTTTAATAATTGATTCCAACATTTTCCCCACTACCGATGTCAGGCTAACCGGTCTATAATTCCCTGTTTTCTCTCTCCTTTTTTTTTTAAAAAAGTTGGTTACATTAGCTACTCTCCAATCCATAGGAACTGATCTAGAATCGATATTGTTGGAAAATGATCACCAATGCATCCACTATTTCTAGGGCCATTCCTTAAGTACTCTGGGATGCAGACCATCAGGCCCTGGGGATTTATCGGCCTTCAATCCCATCAATTTCCTGACTAATAACAATTTCCTTCAGTTCCTCCTCCTCACTTGACCCTTGGTCCCCTAGTATTTCCGGAAAGTTATTTGTGTCTGCTTCATCCTTTGGGCACATAATAGCATGTGATGAGGTGAGCTAAAAGAGAACATGACATAAAATGCTAATAGTTTGTAGGCCAAGTGCAGCTATTATAGCATTTGATGTCATTAGGTGATGCTATGCAACTTCCTCTCTAAAGGCTTCCAAGGCCAACATCACACCATAAATGTAAAGTTTGCAATATTCGGCATAGTTTAATCACCTCCACAATGACAGGAAGCATTTCTGGTTGTTGAAAAAATATTTCACCTATTGCAGTGCATACAGTGCAATAGAATATGCCACACTTAAGCAAGGACAACAAAGTTTTGGGGCTTTTTTTCCTCTTGTAAACGAATTCTGAACAAAACGCCACGCTGCCCTAACAACTGCAATTAAGTCGCCTACTTTCCCCTTCGGCCAAGAATTATCCAAAGAGCAAGGGGAGGATAAGAAAAAAAAAAGGAAAACAAGCAAGAAATATTTAGGTCGTTTGAGCCTACAATTGATTTGAAGCTGTAATCTGTACACAGGACATCCAAGAAGTTGACACTTTTGCAAATTTTAAGTTTCCAGTTATTTCAAAAATGATATACTACAGCTGATTTGACAACTAAAAATATGTGCTGAACAAAAAGAATAAAAAGCAAAATTTATTAAATGACAAATCCAAATATTCAAATGTTGGGTGTATTTACACTGCATATTTGGTACCAGTGCAATTTCTGCCATACCACTATTAAACTTGCAATGTAAATCTAGAGTCAGGATCCAACAAGACTTGAATAAAGTGAAATGGAGAAGGAAGTCCAATTCCATCTAAGTTTGAAATGGCAGTGTCAATCCTGTGCAGTGTTAAACTTGGTTTACCAAGTTCGATATTATGCACTTTTTAAATCCAAAGGTACAATTATGCTTTAGGTTTATAGAAATATCTTCATTCTTCCCATAAATATTAAAAATGAACATCTTGCTGCTAATGGGAGTTTAGTTAGTATCTGGTAACTGGTGTTAAAACCACTGCTACATACTGATTTTCGAATGAATTACAAAAAAGTAGGACAGGCAACATATTCTTGGAGACACTTACATGTGACACTCCTGAAGGGTCAATCATGTACATCTGAGCTCCATCATCCTCATCATAAGAACCCATAATAAAGCTATAAAGAAACAACATTTTGGAATAAATGTGTGTCACTTAGATTTTCAATAAATGTATCTAAAAATGGTATAAATGCTAAATATTTAGTATACAGTTAAATATCTGTGACATGCACATTTCCTAATTTAATCAAACATCACACACCAGTTCCACACAATCTTTCAGCTGTTGGTTCACATTCTTCTCCCACCCCACCCCCACACACCCCTAAATACAAGAGCTACCTTAGATCAACTGTATAAACATGTAATACAAATCATACTTTTCAGATCACTACACAGTAGTAATTTTACAATAAAATTACCTGCTTCCAAACGGCCTCACAGCACTATATAATGTGTATGCATGGACATACATTGCTACTCTGTCTGCCAGATGCTAAAAAAAAAGAAATTCTTAGTTAAGTTTAACAAAGTAAAATTATAAACACTTGTAGAATGCTGATGTACTTCAAAGTTATCACATGAACCCAAAAAATTCTACATTGGCCCAAATAATTAACAATTCCAGATCATAGCCTCTGCCCTCATTTTTTTCCAGATAGCAGTTGTTGATTCAGCTATTTCCATTTCAATCTCTTCTAGACCCATCTTTTGTTCCTTGTCCTATTACAATCTCCTTTTGCCTCACACCATCAACCCTTTTGTCTTTTAATCTTGCCACAGACCTTCCTTTTTGTTCTTTCCTCCCCGCCTCTGCACTTGTTTAAAACCAGTTATATCTCTAACTTTTTTTAAAAATATAGTTCTGACAGGACATCAACCCACAAGAACACAAGAAATAGGAGCAGGAGTAGGCCATTTGGCCCTTCGAGCCTGCTCCACCATTTAATAAGATCATGGCCGATCTGATCATGGACTCCGTTCCACTTCCCTGCCTGCTCCCCATAACCCTTTTCCCTTAAATCGCTCAAAATATCTCCACCTTAAATATATTCAATGACCCAGCCTCCCCAGTTCTCTGTGGCAGAGAATTCCACAGATTTACAACCCCAAGAAGAAATTCCTCCTCATCTCTGTTTTTAATGGACGGCCCCTTATTCTGAGACTATGCCCCCTTGTTTTAGTTTTCCCTATGAGTGGAAATATCTTCTCTGCATTCACCTTGTCGAGCCCCCCTCATTATCTTATATGTTTTGATACGATCACCTCTGATTGTTAATGTATTCATTTGAGAGAAGCAATGCAATTCACTCTTCATCAACCACTTTCAACTAGTGAGAAGCTAAGCCACAAAGACCAGAAAGGCTCCAGGTTCAATCCCCAGTTTGTGCGGAGTTTCCTGAGCAGTCTTTGTATATTGCAATTAGCCTGAGCTCTTCAGCATTGGGGAACTGGGGGAGGGGGAAGAAAGAAGGGAGTTTATTCAAAAAAGTCATGGTTCACTACTTTGCATTTCTATCCAGCAACCTCTATCGGAAATGCATGTATGGCAATTTATGGCAAGGTCAGGATTGTGCTGGGCTACAGTGCCCTGCCATCACCACTCAGGCTCATATTTGAAAAATGGGAATTTAAGATGCATTTGTGGATAAAACATTGTTAGAATCATAAAATCAGGATGGTTACAGCACGGAGGAAGCCATTCGACCCGTCGAGCCCATGCCGGCTCTGCAAGAGTACCTCAGCTAGTCCCATTCCCCTGCTCTTTTCCCGTAACCCTGCAAATTTTTTTCTTTCGGATATTTATCCAACTCCCTTTTGAAAGCCGTGATGGAGTCTGCCTCCACCACCCTTTCTGGCAGTGGATTCCAGATCCTAACCACTCGCTGCGTAAAAAAGTGTTTTTTTCTTATGTCGCCTTTGGTTCTTTTGGCAATCCTCTGGTTCTCGACCTTTCTGCCAATGGGAACAGTTTCTCTCTATCTAGATCCATCATTGTTTTGAACACCTCTATCAAATCTCCTCGCAAACTTCAACAAGAACAACCCCAGCTTCTCCAACCCCTCATCCCTGGAATCAGTCTCGTAAATCTTTTCTGCACCCTCTCCAAGGCCTTCACATCCATCATAAAATGCAGTGCCCAGATTTGGACAAGATACTCCAGTTGAGGCCAAACCAGTGTTTTTATACAGATTCATCATAATACCCACGCTTTTGTACTCTATACCTCATTCATGTAGCCTAGGATCCCTCAAGCTTTTTCTAAACTGCTTTCTCAACCTGCACCGCCACCTTCAACGATTTGTGCACATAGCGCTCTGATCATACACCCGCTTTAGTTTATATTTACTCTCCTCATTCTTTCTACCAAAATGTATCACACTGCAGTTTCCTGTGTTAAATTTCATCTGCCACGTGTCTGCCCATTCCACCATCCTATGTCCTCTTGAAGTCTATCACTATCCTCTTCACTGTTCACCATACTTCCAAGTTTTGCATCATCTGCAAATTTTGTAATTGTACTCTGTACATCTACATCCAAGTCATTAATAAATAAAGAAAAGCAGTGGTCCTAGTGTGGTAGAAGCAGAGATGGGGTCGAGCGCAGCGGGAGAAACAATTGTTCTATGGTTATAGTGACTGCATTAATTTTTTAAGAACATAAGAAATAGGAACAGTAGTAGGCCATACAGCCCCTTGAGCCTGCTCCGCCATTCAATAAGATCATGGCTGATCTGATTATGGACTCAGTTGAACCTCCCTGCCCACTCCCCATAACCCCTTATCATTTAAGAAACTGTCTATTTCTGTCTTAAATTTGTTCAATGACCCAGCTTCCACAACTCTGTGGCAGCGAATTCCACAGATTTTCAACCCTCAGAAGAAATTTCTTCTCATCTCTCTTTTAAATGAACGGCCCCTTATTCTAAGATCATGCCCTCTAGTTCTAGTCTCCCCCATCAGTGGAAACATCCTCTCTGCTCCCACCTTGTCAAGCCCCCTCATAATCTTATACATTTCAATAAGATCACCTCTCATTCTTCTGAATTTCAATGAGTAGAGCCCAACCTAGTCAACCTTTCCTCATAAGTCAACCCACTCATCTCTGAACTGCCTCCAAAGCAAGTATATCCTTTCGTAAATATGGAAACCAAAATTGCACGCAATATTCCAGGTGCGGCCTCACCAATACCCTGTACAGCTGTAGCAAGACTTCCCTGCTTTTATACTCCATCTCCTTTGCAATAAATGCCAAGATTCCATTTGCCTTCCTGATCACTTGCTGTACTTTCATACGATCCTTGTTTGTTTCATGCACAAGTACCCCCAGGTCCCGCTGTACTGCAGCACTTTGCAATCTTTCTCCATGTAAATAATAACTTGCTCTGAGTTTTTTTCTGCCAAAGTGCATGACCTCGCACTTTCCAACATTATACTCCATCTGCCAAATTTTTGCCCACTCACTTAGGCTGTATGTCCTTTTGCAGATTTTGTGTGTCCTACTCACACATTGCTTTTCTTCCCATCTTTGTATCGTCAGCAAACTTGGCTACTCAGTCCCTTAGATTGTAAATAGTTGGGGTCCCAGCACTGATCCCTGCAGCACCCCACTAGTTACTGGTTGCCAACCAGAGAATGAACCATTTATCCCGACTCTCGGTTTTCTGTTTGTTAGCCAATCCTCTAGCCATGCTAATATATTACCCCCAACCCCATGAACTTTTATCTTGTGCAGTAACCTTTTATGTGGCACCTCGTCATGCTGTGCAGTTTATCCATTAAACATCTAGAGCTGTACCAAAATAACACTGCTAAGCAGATCTCATACCCTCAGTGGAATATCGTATCCATAGTTGGATCTAAAGTTGGAAGCTTCTTCCCTTGCAATATCAGTGAGAGACCGGGCATCTGCCAGAAGACCCGCTACTGCCTGTCGGATGAAACAAAAGTTGCTTACTGTGATGTCAATTACAATAGTTAGACTCAAATCAAAATATGATGCACCATTGTAGTAAGACAGTAAATGTTAAACGACAATGTTATTCAATACCAATTATTTATATATTTAATACATTTTTGTACACTGGGTTTACAGACACTGATCAGCAACAACCCTCGAGCTACAAGAATGTTTTCATTTCATCTTGCAAACCAACATGACTTTTTAGGGGGATGGATGCTTATAAAATGATCTTACCATTCCTACATGACGATCGATGTTAAATATGCGTTTGTTGGAGCCCTGTTCATACAGTTTAGAAAGGACTAATTTCTCTACTCCAAACACTACTCCATCTTTACACCTTATCCCGATGGCTGTACTGTGAAATGAATTCAGAAGGAAACACATTGAATTGGACAAGAAAAAGAAAAAGGATAAGGTTGAGATCACAAACATTTGTATCTGCTTTTATTTTAGAGGGAGGGTTGAATTCTCAATTTAGCATTAGCTTTTAAATACATGCAAGAGTTGTTTTGAAATGTGAAGATTTTGGCAACATTCACCAAATGGAATGAACATCTAACCAAATCGCAGTCTTGAATTATAAAATTTAGAAATGAATTGACCTCAGTACCTTAGATTGGGTTTGGGGGGGTGGGGGGAGGGGGGAGAGGGAAAGAGAACTCATCCAAAATTCCTGCTCCTGATCACTAATCAGCAACATCTTCTGGAAATAATTGAGTAGACACTGGACAATGACAGTCAGGTTTGGTTATGATGCCCCCCACAGTTGAACAACACATTGATCCTCGCATGTGAATAATGGCCACTTAGCCAACCGATGCCTGTGGAACCGTACTCCAGCAAGGAATCAACACTTAGAAATAAGCCCGAGACGAGCTGAACCTCACTAAAACTTCTGAAAATTCCTTACAAAAACACATTTCTGCAAGCATTATGGGTTCCTTACCTACTGTTCTCTACAGCTTTCATGGCGTATTCAACCTGGAATACTCGTCCATCAGGAGAGAAGGTGGATGCTGACAAATCATACTGGAAATTAAAAACAAAACAAATTTTATAGCCATGAGTAATATCAAAATTATAAATTCTCTTCAAATACAAATCAACTGGCACCCCTTCAGTGCAACAAAATAAAATGTTTACAGATAATATACAACACAAACAGGCCATTCAGCCTAACTAATCGGCGCTGGTGTTTCTACTCCACAATTCTCCTCCCATTCCATCTACCTCATCTCAGCCTTTCAGCAAATTTTCTATTTCCTTTTCTCTCATGTATTCATCTTGTGTTACGCAAGCGGCAATTTCGCTAGTCATGTGATTAATAGTTGCCTGCGATGGTTCCTGAGGTAAATACCAAATTACACTAGACAAGTGACAGTATTGTAAATGTTCGTTTAATACAGGAAAAGTACAAGACTCACTACTTATAATCTATAGTTACTCAATACAAAAGTAGTATAAGGCTCACTACTCATACTCTATTTATTTAACTCTGCAGAAAGTGTTCCAAAGGGTGTTCCTCTCCACTCAAAATACTATCCGTTTAACTCAACTCTGCAAACAAGGCATTCCAAAAGGTGTTCCTTGCTGTTCAAAATACTCTGTTTAACTCAACACTCTCAGTTACCAAATACGTCCCAGGTGATCAATCCGGTCGTGACACTGTTCCTTCAAGGGTCGCTCCCTGGTCCCTGCTTTTGTTCCGTCAAGGGTCTTGTCCCTGGCACCTACTTCTATCGAGTGTTGTTCCCGGGTTCTCACTGCCTAGGTGGGGTTTCTCCTCCTGGTTTATACAATTCTATAATCTGTCCCATCTCCTTTGACTACACATTTGTCTGTGCCCTGGTAATTGGGTTATTCTAATTACAATATTTCCTTCATTACATTTTGTCTGTACCCTGTTGATTAGTATATTCTGTCCCATTGATTAGTCATGCTTCCTTAGCATCGCCAAAATGTAATCAAATTTCAATTGGTAATTCATTTCATCTTCAAGGCACCTTAACCTTACTCTCGGGGGTCTTTCCATTTTATGTTGCCATAGCCTGCATATTTCCACATCTTGTTTCCTTTTAAAAGCATCCAAGCTATTTGCTTCAACCATTTCCTGTGGTAACAAGTTCCATATTCTAACCACTCTGAGTAAAGATATTTCTCCTTTTTTCCCTATTGGATTTAGTAGTAACTATCTTGTATTTATGGCCCCTTGTTTTGGATTCTCTCAAGTGGAAACATTCCACATCTTCCCTGTCCAACCCATTCATAATTTTAAAGACTTCTATTAGGATACATCCAAGTCTTCTTTCTAAAAAATTTGATACTAGCCGAGATCAAAATACTACACTAAATGCATATTGTACCATAAATTGGCAGGATACAAGTACTGCCAGCAATTCTGCAAATAATGTCACCATCTCTCGGCTAGAGGCTTGGAATGAGAAAATAGCTAGGATAACAGCAAATGTTTACCATACAGTTGGGATGTCCAAGCTTTTTAATCTGTGTGGGTCACAAAGGTACAGCCTCTATGTTCCTAATAATTCACACATATCTCACGCTGTTGATACGAGCTGTTTTAGAATTTATCCACCAGTGAGGAAACAGGATTAATTACAGCCCTTTGCAAAACTCCATGCTTCTAAATTCAAATATGAAAAAACAGCTAGCAAGAAGGACTACACTTGCTTGGTGTACTGTGTACAATTCTGGTCACCATATTATAAGAAGGATATAAAGACACTGGAGAGGGTGCAAAAAATGATTTACAAGGATGATACCAGAAATGCGATGAACAGGCTGGGTCTCTTTTCTCGAGAACGTAGTAAAACGTCCCAAGATGCTTCACAGGAGGGGTGACCTAATACAAGGTAGTCACCAAGAAATCAAATAGGGGGAATTCAGAAGAAACTTTTTTTATCGAGAGAGTGGTGAAAATGAGGAACTCGCTACCACAGGGAGTGATTGAAGCATATAGTATAGATGCATTTAAGGGGAGGCGAGAGAAGCACATGAGGAAGAAAGGAATAGAGGGTTATGCGGATAGTTAAATGAGGAAAGACAGAAAGGAGACTCCAGTGGAACATAAACTCCAGCATGGACTGGTTGGGCCAAATGGCCAGTTTCTGTGCCATACATCCTATGTGATCCTATGTAAGGAGTTGCCTGAACTTGCCGGGGGAGGGGGGTGGAAGAGAGAAAACGACCTCATGAAGCCCTTGGGCAAAAGTATGCTATGCAGGAACATTCAAAACTAGGCACATATGGATGTTAGGTGAGGACAAGTGCAGATTTTTCTGTAATGAACCCTCCCCCCACCACCCCTGTAGGAAAATATCTAGCCTTTAGTTAATTAATTAATTAACCAGCAAGGTTAAACAGTGGGAGAAACTTACCTGTCTTTCCATGCACAAGACACTAACATGCCATACTAGAGCAGCAAACTACAAAAAGAAAAGTTCTATACCAAGTACAGTTATCTTTTTTTAAATCAGGGATCCTTACTGGGCATGGTTCCGTGGATACCAATCACAGACATGTAGTAGGAAGAACTATGACCAATCGCCCCCCTCAACAACTTGCATTTATACAGGTACAACACCTTTGACATAGTAAAATGCCCCAAGACACTTCACAGAAGCATTAACAAAATTTGACAACCATATAAAAAGGAGATTAGGACAGGTGACCAAAGCTTAGTCAGAGAAGTAAGTTTTAAGGAGCCTCTTAAAAGGAGGAGAGGTAGAGAGGTATCAGTTTAGGGAGGTGATTCCAGAGCTTAGGGACTAGCCAGCTGAGGGCACAGTCGCCAATGGTGGAGCGATTAAAATCAGGGATGCACAAAAGGTAAGAATTGGAGGCGTGCAAATATCTTGGAGGGTTGTGGTACTGGAGATTAGAGAGATAGGGTGGGGCGAGGCCTTGGAGGGATTTGAAAACAAAGATGAGAATTTTTTTTAAAATCAAGGCATTGCCAGACCTAACAGAGATACTGCGACATGAGTATTGGAACCAGACTCCTGCCTAATACCAGCTAACTCAGCACAGATCGTGGATGGAGCGTGGAACCTTCCCAGTCTGTAACACTCGGCTACTCACTAGATAAACTCTCAGCCATCAGTGGAGCTCTGTAAAGCCATCATTTCCAGATGTAATGATTTTCACTTTATTCACAATGCTAGCATTCAGAACCAATTGCATATAACTTAAGAAGCTGGCCTGGAAAGCACATTAAGGCTGCAATATTACTGCATTACTCGTCTCTGCTGATTGGGAGAAAGCTGCCCCTCGGCTGTCCAACTTTAAAAAAAATGTTCACGTTAGCATGCGTGGGACCATTAAACATTCAGGTGGACATAAAAGATTCCACGACATTATGCAAAATAGATAAGATGTTCATCTTGTGTCTTGGCCAAAATTTCTCTCAACCAACACCACAAACCGGCTTATCGCTATTTGTCAAGACTATGCTGTATGCAAATTGGTTGACATGTATCCTACATTATAACCATGACTGCATTTCAAAAATAACTTAATTGGCTGTGAAGTTTTTTGGGGATGTGAAAGATGCTATATAAAAATGTACATCTTTTCATCCTTCTCTGGCATGTACAATATTAAAACGAGAACCCAACTTAGCTTGCCGTTCCCAACTGCAAGTTAAAATGTCAAAACTCTACAAAAGTAGATCTACCATCACCTGCTTAGATAATGGTACATTTCCAAATGTCACCAAAAGCATGATCTTATATTGAAACTTGGATATGTCCCACACCATCACACAACGTACACATTAACAAATCACCTAACGATTATGTCTAGTTGACACAGGACCATAATTCCTTGTTTTGAAACTTAGGTGCCAGCCCTGACTCAGTGGTAGCACTTCTACTTGGAGTTAGAAGGTTGTGGGTTCAAATTCCAAACCAAATATTTAAGCATATAATCTGGCCTGACATTTCATCTGAGGGAGTACTGCACTGCCTTCTTTTGGACAAGACCGAGGCTGCCCCCTCAGGTGGGCGTAAAAGATCCCATGGCAATATTCAAAGTGGAGTTCTAGGCTTTTTATTTCATAATAGAATTATAAAGAAGAGCTCTGTCATGAATTCAATACAAAATAAAATAAATCCGAACCTGACCACGTGTAGTCTTTAAACTACTGTATCAAAATCCTAAGTTCTCGTTACTATTATCCCCATGATTTTGTTTCTCTTTTGTTGGTTTCGGTTGGATGATAGCCAAGATTCAACACATGAGATCAATGAAACAATCTATTAAGAGTAAGGAAGAGATAAACTGGTTGGATATAAACTCAGGAAGCCCCTATTAATAAATATTTATTTAAAAATACAAATCAGTAAGATCTGCAAAAACAACCTAGGTTATGTGAATCAATTCACGTGGAATTTACAAAATAATCGTCAACGAGAGTCCGTCCAAATTTCGAACTGAAACCTCGTTAATTTTAAGATCAGGTTGTCTTCCCGCAACACATCGCAGACGTTTTCAACTCGAAATGCACATCTGACGAGCAAGAAGCCGCTCTCCTCCGTGATCCGGATTGAAGGATGAATTGCAATCCGGCGGCCGTCACTAAATCCTCCCCCCACGCCGTTACTTTCGCTTTAACTGCGGAGGCTCCCGGTGACTCAGCAGCTTCACCCGCAGAGACGCGGCGGGAGTGTCCGGGCCCTTGTGAAGTTGCTCAGCGACCCGGCCGAGCTGAAAGCGGCTCCCCGCGGCCTGGCGCCCTGTACCCAGGCCCGGGGAAACAACCCTTTCAGGCTGAAAACCTCCGATATTTTTCCTGCCCATCGCTCGGCCACATCAACAGCAGGCCCGCCATCCACGTGGACTCACCCCGGTACCGATGGAACTCATTCCGGACCGAACGATATCACCAACTACTCTCACTCCGCTTCGGTTCCCTTTCCACCGACCCGGCCACTCCACCAATAACGCGCTTTCTGATTGGATAGGAGCTGTGCTCCAGCTGCACCTATCAGGCGTGTCTATTTCGGCGCAACACCCATCATCATCATCATAGGCAGTCGTTCGAAATCGAGCAAGACTTGCTTCCTCTCTAAAAGTGAGTTCTCAGGTGGCTGTACAGGAATTACGGTCTCTGTCACAGGTGGGACAGACAGTGGTTGAGGGAAAGGGTGGGTGGGAAGTCTGGTTTGCCGCACGCTCCTTCCGCTGCCTGCTCGTGGCGACGAGACTCGAGGTGCTCAGCGCCCTCCCAGATGCACTTCTTCCACTTAGGGCGGTCTTTGGCCAAGGATTCCCAGCTGTCGATGGGGATGTTGCACTTTATCAAGGAGGCTTTGAGGGTGTCCTTGAAACGTTTCCACTGCCCACCTGGGGCTCACTTGCCTAGGAGTTATGAGTAGAGCGCTTGCTCGAGCCGTTCGCGCTCCTCCGGATTTGGGCGGGGCCGACAGCCATGTGATCAGAGAACGCTACATCGCAAAAGGAGGCCGTTCAGCCCATTATGCTCTTTGGTAGAGCTATCCAATTAATCCCACTCCCTGCTTTTTCCCCATAGCCCTGTACTTTTTTTCCTTCAAGTATTTATCCAATTCTTTTTCAAATGCTTCCACCACCCTTTCAGGCAGTGCATTCAAGATTGTAACAACTCGCTGTGTAATAAAAGTTTCCTG
This sequence comes from Pristiophorus japonicus, assembly GCF_044704955.1. NCBI lineage: Eukaryota > Metazoa > Chordata > Chondrichthyes > Pristiophoridae > Pristiophorus > Pristiophorus japonicus. The sequence goes on from NC_091980.1 coordinate 232,013,893, forward strand.
ATGTCGCCTCTGGTTCTTTTGCCGGTGTCATGTATCAAACAGTGTAATGTTCTAGTAATTAAAGATTTATGCAGTTTTCTACTTGTTAAAAATAAATATATATAGATATATTTTCAATTTATTGCCATGACATAGACTTTTATACATAAATTTATTTCTAGGAAAGGAAATTATAAGCATTTTTAAAAAACTAACTTTAGCTGATTCATATGATAGTAATACCTGTATCACTTTTGAGTAGAACAACTCAAAATTGATAGACCACCAGATTCGGATAATATCCATCCAAGAGTGAAAATAAAGAAATGGGAAGGGTGATCTGTGACCCCAGGCCCCTTTCCCATATCTTCAACAGCTCAATAGAGTCAGAGCTATAAGCTAGCTCATGATGTTCCTATTTTCAAAAAAGGGGTTAATTCCGAGCCAGGAAACTTCAGATTGTAAGAAATCATGAATTGGAAGTAATTGTGAATTGTAAAGAAATAATAGTCTTACGATAAAATACGGGTTTCCCTAGCTCAGCAGTTTGCCTAAAGTGGTGACACAGAACAATTCTAATCATGTCAGATAAAGATTTTCACAGAGAGCTCGTTTACAAGGGCATAGCTCATGAATAGGCAGGAAAGGGGTACTGAAATTGAATGATCAGCCATGATCTTATTGAATGGCGGTGCAGGCTCGAAGGGCCGAATGGCCTGCTCTTGCACCTAATTTCTATGCTCTATGCATAAGAGGTCAAGCAAGAAGCCTTGATAAAAGAACTGTCTATGAGAAGGTAACGAGGTCCAAACAAGAGATAAGCAAAGGAATGATCTCATGGGATGGGGGAGGGTTTTCATCTGAAAGTTGAGACAAAGAACTCGACATACTATTGGGTACCTTCGTTTGGGAAGAGCCCTTACAGGTTAGATAATCCTGTCCTTCTTCTATCCCAGGCCCACCCCTAAAAAGAGAAAAGGGCTATCTAAAGAGCTTTTTAGAACAGAGGAGAAACAAGCTGTCAGCTGGGACTGATGCCAGCTGCTTGTCATGGTCGTATGACAACTACAGTGAGAGTGAGAGGAAACCCAGGTGAGAGGAGGAGGAAGAAAAGCTGTCATGGTCGTTATGTCTACTACGTCTATCCTGATTATGTGTTGTATTTGACTATATTTGAACTACCGCTCCTTAATAAAATGACCTATGACTCCTAAGGCCCTTTTGGGTAATCTGTGTGTGACCTGTGATCCAAATCATACAAGGCCGATCAGCCTGGCATCCATTATTGGGAAGGTGCTAGAAGGGATCCTACAAAATGCCTATTATGATCGCTGGAAAGGGAAGAAGCCATTAGAAATTCACAACATATGGGGGAGTCCAAAACTAGAGGTCATAAATATAAGATAGTCACTAATAAATCCAACAGGGAATTCAGGAGAAACTTCTTTACCCATGAAAATGTGGAACTCACTACCACAAGGAGTAGTTGAGGAGATTACCATAGGTGCATTTAAGGGGAAGCTAGATAAGTACGTGAGGGAGAAATTAACAGAAGGATATACTAATAGGGTGAGATGAAGAGGGGTAGAAGGAAGTTTGTGTGGGGCACTAACGTCAGCTTGGGCCAGTAGGGCCGAATGGCCTGTTTCCGAGCTGTAGATACCATGTAACTCTATGTAAACAACGTTTATTGATTTATATTTAAAACAGCAAGTGGTTGAACCTGTCAATGGTAGTGCACCTGGATGGCGCTGTGAGGCTACCATTAAGTGACAACATTACTGTGCCAATCACCCTCAACATCCCCAACTCACTCAATTGTTTTTAATTTGTTCCAAGGATGTGGGCATCGTTGGCAAGGCCAGCATTTACTGTCCTTGAGAAAATGGTGGTGAATCACCTTTTTGAACCACTGCAGTCCATGTGGTGAAGGTACTCCCACAGTGCTGTTAGGGAGTTTCAGAATTTTAACCCAGCGATGATGAAGGAACGTGATATGTTTCCATGGTGCATAACTTGGAGGGGAACTTGCAGCTGATGGTGTTCCCATCCACCTGCTGCCCTTGTCCTTCTAGGTGGTAGAGGTCGCGGGTTTTGGAGATGCTGCAAAGAAGCCTTATAGAGCTGCTACAATGCATCTTATAGATGGTACACACTGCAGTCACGGTGCGCCAGTGGTGGAGGGAGTGAATGTTTAAGGTGGTGGATGAGGTTCTAATCTAGCGGGCTGCTTTGTCTTGGATGGTGTCGAGCTTCTTGAGTGTTGCTGGAGCTACACTCATCCAGGCAAGAGGAGCATATTCCAATATTCTCCTGATTTGTGCCTTGTAGAAAGTGAAAAGTCTGTGCGGAGTAAGGAGGTGAGGCACTCGTTGCAGAATACCCAGCCTCTGACCTGCTCTTGTCGCCACAGTATATATGTGGGTGGTCCAGTTAAGTTTCTGGTCAATGATGACCCCCAGGATGTAGATGGTGGGGGATTCGGTGATGGTAATGCCGTTGAATGTCAAGGAAGGGTGGTTAGATTCTCGCTTGTTGGAGATAGTCATTGCCTGGCACTTTTGTGGCGTGAATGTTACTTACCACTTATCAACCCAAACCTGAAGCATAGAATCATAGAAGTTTACAGCATGGAAGGAGGCCATTTCGGCCCATCGTGTCTGCACCGGCTAACAAGAGGCTGTCCAGCCTAATCCCACTTTCCAACTCTGGGTCTGTAACCCTGCAGGTTACGGCATTTTAAGTACTTTTGACTCGATGGCACACTGCGAAGGGCTGAGACTGTCATGTATTTCACCATCTTGCAATGACAATAGTTATGTAACTATAACTCATGCACACTGTACCTGTATCCTTGAAATGCACACCCTGACCACAGGGTTTGAGCTTGCGGGAGACACTCCCCACCTGGACGCCAGACCAGTGCACCGCAAAGCCAGAGTGGTGCCGTATGTGATGCGTGAGAAAATTGAAAGTGAACTGGACAGGCTGCTCAGAGAGGCCATAATTTCGGCCGTTGAATTCAACGACTGGGCAAGTCCCATCGTTTCTATCCTCAAAGCAGATGGATCGGTTAGGATTTGTGGCGACTACAAAGCCACTATCAACTGAGTGTCGCTGCAAGTCCTGTCATGTATTCAATCAGCATTGTAACCCATGTATAAACTGACCTAAGTTGTACACCGTGAGAACACTGACCACTAGGTGGGAGACACTCCTAACCTGGACCTTCAGGTATAAAAGGGGAAGCTCCACCCACCTTCATCACTTGAGTGCTAAGGAATAAAGGACAGGTCACAGACTGACCTTCTCTCAAGCATGGGCCTCGTGTGCATTTATACTGTGTAGTAAGGACGTATCAAGTCCAATAACCGCTTCCGAGAACAGAGGACCTCTTTGCCATGCTGGCAGGTGGAAAGCTGTTCATGAAGCTGGACCTCACTTCAGCCGACATGACTCAGGAACTGGCGGAAGATTCCAAGCTTCTGACCACCATCACGACGCACAAAGGATTATTTGTCTACAATAGGTGCCCATTTGGCATTCGTTCGGCAGCGGCTATCTTTCAGCGAAACATGGAAAGCTTGCTCAAGTCCATCCCTGGAACGGTCGTATTCCAAGACGACATCCTTATAACGGGTCGAGACACCGAGGAGCACCTCCGCAACTTGGAGGAGATGCTACGCCGATTGGATCAGGTAGGCTTGCGGCTGAAAAAGGCCAAGTGCGTGTTTTTGGCCCCAGAGGTCGAGAGGAGTGTTGCTGCAGACGGGATCCGGCCCACTGAATCAAAAATTGAGGCGGCAACACGTCGGAGTTGCAATCATTCCTAGGACTTTTGAACTATTTTGCGAACTTTCTGCCGAACTTAAGCACATTGTTGGAGCCGTTACACATGCTCCTCCGTAAAGGGTGTGAATGGTTTTAGGGGGATTGTCAAGAAAGGGCTTTCAATCAGGCGAGGAACCTGCTGTGTTCCAACAAACTGTTGACTTTATATAACCCCTGTAAAAAACTGGTTTTAACATGCGATGCATCATCCTACGGGGTTGGGTGTGTGTTGCAGCAGGGCAACGATGATGGCTGACTCCAACCGGTGGCTTATGCCTCCAGGTCGCTCTCCCAGGCAGAGCGTGGATACGGCATGGTCGAGAAGGAGGCACTCGCGTATGTGTACGGTGTGAAAAAGATGCACCAGTACCTTTTCGGTAGACAGTTTGAGCTAGAGACGGACCACAAGCCATTAACATCCCTGTTGTCCGACAGCAAGGCTATCAACGCTAACGCGTCAGCTCGCATACAGCGATGGGCCCTCATGCTGGCTGCGTATGACTACACCATACGGCACCGGCCAGGCACCAAAAATTGCGCTGACACACTCAGCAGGCTCCCACTGGCCACCACCGAGGGAGCATCGGAGCAGAGCGCCGAGATGGTCATGGCCGTTGAGGCTTTTGACACTGCGGGCTACCCCAACACAGCCCGACAGATCAAACTCTGGACCAACAGGAACCCCCTCCTATACATGATAAAGAAATGTGTCCTGACTGGGAATTGGGTGCCCGCACACAGGGCGTGCCCCGAGTAAGTCAGGCCGTTTCAGAGACGGATGGATGAACTCTCCATCCAAGCCGACTGCCTATTACGGGGCAGCCGGGTAGTCATGCCCCAGAAAGGAAGGGAAGCATTCATCAGGGAACTCCACAGCGAGCACCCTGGCATCGTATTAATGAAGGCCATTGCCCGGTCACATGTATGGTGGCCGGGGATTGACTCAGACCTGGAACACTGGGTTCACAGGTGCACGACGTGTGCCCAGCTGGGCAATGCCCCCAGGGAGGCTCCACTTAGCCTGTGGCCCTGGCCCACCAGGCCATGATCACGTATTCACGTAGACTATGCGGGCCCGTTCATGGGGAAAATGTTCCTGATTGTAGATGATGCATACTCAAAGTGGATCGAGTGCATCATATTGAACTCGTGCACGACATCCATCACAGTGGAGAGTCTGCGTACGATTTTCGCGACCCATGGCTTGCCGGATATCTTGGTCAGCAACAATGGCCCGTGTTTTACCAGCCATGAAGTCCAGGAGTTTATGTCGGGCAATGGGATCAAGCACGTCCGGACAGCGCCGTTCAAGCCGGCTTCCAATGGCCAGGCAGAACGGGCGGTCCAAGTCATAAGGCAGGGCATGCTACGCATCCAAGGACCCTCCCTTCAGTACCACCTATCGCGCCTCCTGCTGGCCTACAGGTCCCGGCCGCATTCGCTCACGGGAGTCCCGCCAGCGGAACTCCTCATGAAATGTACGCTCAAGACGCGGCTGTCACTCATTCACCCAGACCTGGCAGACGTTGTTGAGGGCAAGCGCCAGTCCCAAACCGAGCTCCATGATCAAGGCTCAAGGGGAAGTGTATAGAAATAGATGACCCGGTATTTGTTCTTGACCATGCTTTGGGACCCAACTGGCTTGAGGGCACCGTAATTGGCAAAGAAGGAAACAGGGTCATGGTGGTCAGACTAAACAATGGGTAGATATGCCGCAAACATTTGGACCAAGTAAAGACAAGGTTCAGCATAGACACGGAGGAACCAGAAGAAAAGCATGATGAGATAGCACTGCCAGCGTACGAGCAACAAAGACAGCCCTTAGCATGCACAGTCCCTGCGGCCAGCCCGGACAGGCCGGAATCACCTCAAGTGACAGAGACGCGTGCTGAGGCTCAGCCACCAGAGCCACCAGAGCCACGAGAGAGCATCGACCACCCGATAGACTTAACCTCTGAAACTAAAAGACTCAAGGGGGGAGGTGATGTCATGTATTTCACCATCTTGCAATGACAATAGTTATGTAACTGTAACTCATGCACACTGTACCTGTACCCTTGAAATGCACACCCTGACCACAGGGGGTGAGCTTGCGGGAGACACTCCCCGCCTGTGTTTCCAGGTATAAAAGGGAAGGTCCCACCCAGGGTCAGCACTCCTTGATCCTGGGAATAAAGTGAAGATCACAGAGTGACCGTGTCTGATATATACATGCCTCGTGTGAGTTTGTAACAAGGTGCAGAGACACCACAGAGACACTTGCCTGCAGCTCGGACGGAAATAGGGCTGTCAGATTGTGTCCTGTGTGCTTTTAAAAACAAATATACATATTTGCGTTTTTTTAAGCTAAGTACTTTTTAAAATGTGGTAAGGGTTTCTGCCTCTACCACCCTTTCAGGCAGTGAATTCCAGACCACCACAACCCTCTGCGTGAGGAAATTTCCCCTCAAATACACTCGAAACCTTCTACCAATTACTTTAAATTTATGCCCCTTGGTTGTTGACCCCTCTGTTAAGGGACATAGGCCTTTTCTATCCATTATATCTAGGCCCCTCATAATTTTATATCCCTCAATGAGGTCTCCACTCAGTCTCTTCTGTTCCAAGGAAAACAAATCCAGCCTATCCAATCTGTCCTCATAGGTAAGATTATTCACTCCCGGCAACATCCTCGTAAATCTCCTCTGTAACCTCTCCAGTGAAATCACATCCTTCCTGTAATGCAGTGAGCAGAACTGCACGCAGTAGTCCAGCTGTGGCCTAACCAGTGTTTTATACAGTTCAAGCATAACCCGCCCCCTCCCCCCACCCCCCGTCGTCTTGTATTCTATGCCTCGGCTGATAAAGGAAAGCATTCAGTATGCCTTCTTAATCACCTTATCCACCTGGCCTGCTACCATCAGGGATCTATGGACATGCACTCCCAGGTCCTTTTGTTCCTCTACACTTCTCAATGTCCTACCATTTAATGTGTATTCCCTATCCTTGTTAGTCCTCCCCAAATGCATTACCTCCCACTTCTCTGGATTAAATTCCATTGTTAGAAACATAGAAACATAGAAAATAGATGCAGGAGTAGGCCATTCGGCCCTTCGAGCCTGCACCACCATTCAATATCATGGCTGATCATTCACCTCAGTACCCTTTTCCTGCTTTCTCTCCATACCCCTTGATCCCTTTAGCCGCAAGGGCCATATCTAACTCCCTCTTGAATATATTCAATGAACTGGCATCAACAACTCTCTGCGGTAGGGAATTCCACAAGTTAACAACTCTCTGAGTGAAGAAGTTTCTCCTCATCTCAGTCCTAAATGGCTTACCCCTTATCCTTAGACTATGTCCCCTGGTGCTGGACTTCCCCAACATTGGGAACATTCTTCCTGCATCTAACCTGTCCAGTCCCGTCAGAATTTTATATGTTTCTATGAGATCCCCTCTCATCCTTCTAAACTCCAGTGAATACAGATCCAGTCGATTCAGTCTCTCCTCATATGTCTGTCCTGCCATCCTGGGAATCAGTCTGGTGAACCTTCGCTGCACTCCCTCAATAGCAAGAACGTCCTTCCTCAGATTAGGAGATCAAAACTGAACACAATATTCCAGGTGAGGCCTCAATAAAGCCCTGTACAACTGCAGTAAGACCTTCCTCCTCCTATACTCAAATCCCCTAGCTATGAAGGCCATTTGCCTTCTTCATCGCCGGTTGTACCTGCATGCCAACTTTCAATGACTGATGTACCATGACACCCAGGTCTCGTTGCACCATTTCCAAATCTGCCACCATTCAGATAATATTCTGCCTCCCTGTTTTTGCCCCCAAAGTGGATAACTTCACATTTATCCACATTATACTGCATCTGCCACGCGTTTACCCACTCACCTAACCTGTCCAAGTCACCCTGCAGCCATTTAGCTTCCTCCCAGCACTGAGCCCTGCAGCACCCCACTTGTCACTGCCTGCCATTCTGAAAAGGACCTGTTTATCCCGACTTCCTGTTGCCAACCAATTTTCTATCCACGTCACTACATTACCCCCAATGCCATGTGTTTTAATTTTGCACACCAATCTCTTGTGTGGGACCTCGTCAAAAGCCTTTTTAAAGTCCAAATACACCACATCCACTGGTTCTCCCTTGTCCACTCTACTAGTTACATCCTCAAAAAATTCTAGAAGATTTGTCAATCAGGATTTCCCTTTCATAAATCCATGCTGACTTGGACCGATCCCGTCACTGCTTTCCAAATGTGCTGCTATTTCATCTTTAATAATTGACGCCAACATTTTCCCCACTACTGATGTCAGGCTAACCGGTCTATAATTACCCATTTTTTCTCTCCCTCCTTTCTTAAAAAGTGATGTTACATTATAGCTACCCTCCAGTCCATAGGAACTGATCCAGAGTCGATAGACTTTTGTAAAATGATCATCAATGCATCCACTATTTCTAGGGCTACTTCCTTAAGTACTCTGGGATGCAGACTATCAGGAGCCGGGGATTTATTGGCCTTCAATCCCATCAATTTCCCAAACACAATTTCCCACCTAATAAGGATTTCCTTCAGTTCCTCCTTCTCACTAGACCCTCGGTCCCCTAGTATTTCCAGAAGGTTATTTGTGTCTTCCTTCGTGAAGACAGAACCAAAGTATTTATTTCACTGGTCGGCCATTTCTTTGTTCCCCATTATAAATTCACCTGAATCTGACTGCAAGGGACCTACATTTGTTTTCACTAATCTATTTCTCTTCACATATCTATTGCAGTCAGTTTTTATGTTCCCAGCAAGTTTCCTTTCATACTCTATTTTCCCCCTCCTAATTAAACCCTTTGTCCTCCTCTGCTGTATTACAAAATTCTCCCAGTCCTCAGGTTTGCTGCTTTTTCTGGCCAATTTATATGGCTCTTCCTTGGATTTAACACTATCCTTAATTTCCCTTGTTAGCCACGGTTGAGCTACCTTCCCTGTTTTATTCTTACTCCAGACAGGGATGTACAATTGTTGAAGTTCATCCATGTGATCTTTAAATGTTTGCCATTGCCTGTCATGTATGTAACCACAATGCAACACCACTGTATTACTGTATACACTCAACCTAGATGCACACCTTGACCACAAGGAGTGAACTTGTGGAAGACACTCCTTACCTGATCACAGGTATAAAAAGGGAGGTCCCACGCAGGGTCATAGTCTTTGGAATCTTGTGAATAAAAAGTTAAGGTCACAGAGTGACCTTGTCACCAGAATGTGCCTCGTGTGGTTTCATAGTGTAGAGTAAGGACTTTACATTGGCGACGAGAAGCGGGAATTCACGACCCACGAGAATGGCCACCGGTAGCACAGAGGAACGGTACTGTGTTGGGGAAGACTGGGCTGATTTTGTCGAGAGGCTTCAGCAAAGCTTCGTTATGAAAGAATGGCTGGGGGATGCAGCGGCCGACAAGCGAAGGGCTCATCTTTTGACCAGCTGCGGACCAAAGACTTACGCGCTCATGAAGGACTTACTAGCACCCAAAAAGCTGGCGGACAAAACCTTTGAAGAACTTAGCAAATTGATCGGGGAGCACCTCAAACCGGCGAGTAGCATACACATGGCCCGACACAGATTCTACACCCACCGACATCGTGAAGGACAGAGCATACTGGACTTCGGAGTGGACCTCCGGCGTTTGGCCAGCCTCTGTAAGTTCACAGATGCCTGCAGGGGGGAGATGCTAAGGGACTTCTTTATCGAGGGCATCGGTCATGCGGGAATTTTCCGCAAATTAATTGAGACTAAGGATTTGACCTTGGAAGCGGCGGCGTTGATAGCTCAAACTTTCATGGCGGGGGAGGAAGAGACAAAAATAATATACGCGTACAATTCTGCCTCTAACGCGGTGATGAGTCAACATCATCAATGCGACTCAGAGCCCCGCAGGCTGGCAGGGGCAGTCCGACACTCCCCAGGCAGCAATAGACCCCAGAGTAGGACTTCAACAGAGACAATGGCAGGCTGAACGGACTTCACGCCATCACAGTGGACAATATGGCCCGGGATGGGGCCATTGACACCCACCAATAGGGCACTCAAGAGCAGTCAAAGGGACAGTCAGCGCGGAATGCCTGGCCATAGTCCCTTTGTTCCCAACAATGGAAACTTTAACTCATGCTGGAGGTGTGGGGGAAAACACTCAGCTAGATCTTGCAGATTTCAACAGTTTGTCTGCAGGAACTGCAATCTCAGTGGCCACTTAGCTCGAATGTGCAGGAAGTCTGCAACCAGACTAATTTATGAGGCGGATGGACCAGAAGAGGGTTCTTTGAGGCAGGATGACTTTTGGGGCAAATCGATGAACGCCGAGGTTCAGCGGGTCCATGCGGCGAATATTCACAGTTCATACACCAAAATGCCATCAATGATGATGAGGATTTTATTAAATTGTATCCCAGTACGCATGGAGCTGGACACTGAGGCCAGCCAGTCACTCATGGACGTTCAGCAATTTGAGAAGCTATGGCCACTTAAAGCCAGTAGACCCAAATTAGCACATATTGGGACACAATTACGGACTTACACTAAAAAAATCATTCCGATGCTAGGCAGGACAATGTTGGCTGTCACACACAATGGGTTACTGAATCGGCTGCCGCTCTGGATTGTTCTAGGCAATGGTCCCGCACTGTTGGGGAGGAGCTGGTTAGCCGAGATGAACTGGAAATGGGGGCTGTTCATGCAATGTCATCTGTGGAGCGAAGTTCGTGCTCACAAGTCCTACAACAATTCGATTCACTATTCCAACTTGGCGTCGGGACTTTCAAAGGCACTAAAGTAGTGATACACATCACCCCGGATGCCAGGCCAGTGCACCACAATGCCAGAGTGGTGCCGTATGTGATGTGGGAAAAGATCGAGAGCGAATTGGACCGGCTGTTGAGAGAGGGCATCATCTCGCCTATTAAATTCAGCGACTGGGCGAGTCCCATCATTCCCGCCCTAAAAGCGGATGGCTCTGTCAGGATCTGTGGCGACTACAAGATCAATACCTGCTCCCGAGAGCGGAGGTCCTCTTCGCCATGTTTGCAGGTGACAATCTGTTCACCAAGTTGGACCTCACTTCAGCCTATATGACCCAGGAACTGGCCAACGAATCTAAACTACTGACCACCATCACCACGCACAAGGGACTGTTCGTTTATAACAGGTGCCCGTTTGGCATTCAATCAGCAGCCGCGATTTTTCAATGAAACATGGAAAGCCTGCTTAAATCCATTCCTGGAACGATCGTATTGCAGGAAGACATCCTCATCACGGGTCGAGACACCGAGGAACACCTCCACAACCTGGAGAAGGTGCTACGCCGACTGGACCGGGTAGGCCTGCGACTCAAGAAGTCTAAATGTGTGTTCTTAGCTTTTGAGGTTGAGTTTCTGAGCAGGAGGGTTGCTGCAGATGGGATTCGGCCCAAAACAGAGGCGTTTCGACGAGCACCCAGGCCCTGCAACACATTGGAGTTGCATTCATTCCTGGGACTGTTGAATTATTTCGGGAACTTTCTGCCGAACTTGAGCACATTGTTGGAGCCACTACACGTGCTCCTGCGTAAGGGTTGCGATTGGTTTTGGGGGGACTGTCAGGAATGTTTTTTTGATCGGCCGCGAAACCTACTTTGTTCAAACAAGTTATTGGCCCTGTACGACCCCTGTTAAAAATTGGTTCTGACATGTGATGCATCGTCCTATGGGGTTGGGTGCGTGTTGCAGCAGGGCAATGCTGAGGATCAACTACAACCTGTGGCTTATGCCTCCAGGTCGCTCTCTCAAGCAGAACGGGGATATGGGATGGTCGAGAAGGAAGCACTTACATTTTTTTTACACCATAGACACATGCATCAGTACCTCTTTGGTAGGAAGTTTGAATTAGAGACGGACCACAAGCCATTAACATCCCTGTTGTCAGACAGCAAGGCTATCAATGCCAACGCATCAGCGATGGGCTCTCGCACTGGCTGCTTATGACTACTCCATCTGGCACCGGCCCGGCACTGAAAATTGCGCTGACGCGCTCAGCAGGCTTCCACTGGCCACCACTGAGGGGGCAGCGGAGCAAAGCGCCGAGATGGTTATGGCTGTCGATGTCTTTGACAGTGCAGGCTCCCTCATCACAGCCCGCTGGATCAAAATCTGGACAAACAGAGATCCCCTCCTATCCCTGATTAAGAAATGTGTCCTGACTGGGGATTGGGCGCCCACACACAGAGCATGCCCTGAGGAGGTCAGACCGTTCCACAGATGGATGGATGAGCTCTCCAACCAAGTTGACTGCCTACTACGGGGAAGCCGGGTAGTTATGCCCCAGAAGGGCATGGAGGCATTCATGTTGACTACGCGGGGCCGTTCATGGGTAAGCTGTTCCTTATTGTGGTAGATGTGTACTAGAAATGGATCGAATACATCATTCTGAATTCATGCACATCATCCACCACCGTGGAAAGCCTATGTGCGATCTTTGCAACCTATGGCTTGCCGGACATCCTGGTTAGTGATAATGGCCCATGTTTCACAAGCTACGAATTCAGAGAGTTTATGTCAGGCAATGGCATCAACCATGTCAGGACTGCGCCACTCAAGCCGGCCTCCAATGACCAGGCGGATGGTCCAAATCATTAAGCAAGGTATGCTCAGGATTCAAGGACCCTCCCTACAATGCCGGCTATCGCGTCTCCTGCTGGCCTATAGATCCCGACTGCACTCGGTGTGGTGCGAGTTCCACATTGTAGTCTGCCTCTGGTTCCGCAGTGTTGTTGGTAAATCTGCTTTTGACTTGGTCTACATGCCTCCGGCAGGTTTTGCCATTGTCCATTTGTACTACCAGTAGCCTGTCTCCTTCCTTGCCCGTTACTGTCCCTGCAAGCCATTTGGGACCCCTGCCATAGTTTAGTACAAAGACTTTGTCCCCTATCTCATTCCATCTCCCCCTCGAATTTCTGTCATGGTACTCAGTCAGCATACGGCGCTTTGCCTCAATGATTTTATGCATGTCTGGGAGGATTAATGAGAGCCTTGTTTTTATAGTCCTTTTCCATCAACAGTTGCGCGGGGGGGGATCCCAGTCAATGAGTGCGGACGAGATCTGTATGCCAGCAGCAGTCGCGACAGGCGACCCTGCAGCGTGGGACCTTGGATTTTAAGCATGCCTTGTTTAATGATTTGCACTGCTCTCTCCGCCTGGCCGTTGGAGGCCGGCTTGAACGGTGCCGTCTTGACGTGATTTATGCCGTGGTCAATTATAAAATCTTGGAATTCTGCGCTGGTGAAGCACGGACCATTGTCACTGACCAATATGTCAGGGATTCCGTGTGTTGCAAACATGGTTGCGAGGCTCTCCACAGTGGTGGAGGTTGTGCTCGAGTTTAAAATGGTGCATTTGATCCACTTTGAAAATGCATCTACAACTACGAGGAACATTTTGCCCATGAATGGGCCCGCATAGTCTACGTGCACCCGCGACCACAGTTTGGTAGGCCAGGGCCAGGGGCTCAGTGGAGCCTCCCTGGGGGCATTGCTGAGTTGGGCACAAATGGTGCACCTTCGGACGCAGAGCTCCAAGTCCGCGTCAATACCAGGCCACCAGACGTGGGATCTGGCTATGGCCTTCATGAGAACGATCCCCGGGTGCTCGCGGTGGAGCTCCCGGACAAATGTCTCTCTGCCTCGCCACACATCGGGCAGTCTGCTTGTAGTGATAGCTCATGCATGCGCCTGTGAAATGGTTTTAATTCCTCTGGGCAGGCATCGCAAGTCTCTGCCCAGTCACTGGTTAGGACACATCTTTTTACTAAGGATAACGTGGGGTCGCTGGCCATCCAGGCTCTGATTTGGCGAGCCGTCATGGGCGAACCTGTGGACTCAAAGGCATTGATTGCCATGACTATCTCACAGTCCTGTTCGTCAGACCCTTCCGTGGTCGCCAGAGGTAGCCTGCTGAGCACGTCGGCACAGTTGTCTGTGCCTGGTCTGTGCCTTATTGTGTAGTCGTAGGACGCCAGCATGAGTGCCCACTGTTGAATTCGCGCTGAGGCATTGGCGTTTATTGCCTTGCTCTCGGATAGGAGGGACGTGAGGGGCTTGTGGTCGGTTTCTAACGCGAACTTGGCCCCAAAAAGGTATTGGTGCATCTTTTTGACACCGTACACGCACGCAAGCGCCTCCTTCTCTACCATTCCGTACCCGCGCTCTGCCCGCGAAAGTGACCTAGAGGCATAAACTATGTGTTGTAATTTGCCCGCACTATTGACATGTTGCAAAACGCCCCCGACCCCATACGCTGACGCATCGCATGTGAGAACTAGCTTTTTACCTGGGTCAAAGAAAGTCAAAACACTGTTGGAACACAAAAGGTTGCGTGCCTTATTGAAGGCGCGTTCCTGGGCGTCCCCCCAAAACCAATCGCACCCCTTCCCGAGTAGCACGTGGAGCGGCTCTAGCAGCCCGAGAAAGGCGCGCAGTTCCGAGGCATTCCGGGGCCTGGGTGCCAGGCGAATTGCTTCTGGTTTGGACTCTGTTGGGCGGATTCCATCACCGGCAATCCTTCTGCCCAAAAATTCAACCTCGGGTGCAAGAAACAGGCACTTGGATTTCTTGACTCGTAGGCCTAACTGATCCAACCACTTTAGTACTTCCTCCAAATTACGGAGATTGGAGTCGGTGTCCCTGCCCGTGTTAAGTATGTCGTCTTGAAATACAACCATCCCCGGGATGGACTTGAGCAGACTCTCCATGTTACGCTGGAATATGGCAGCTGCCGACCTGATGCCGAATGGGCATCTATTGTACATGAAAAGGCCTTGATGTGTGTTGATGGTGGTGAGTAGCTTGGATTCCTCGGTCAATTCTTGCGTCATATACGCAGATGTGAGGTCTAATTTTGAGAAAAGTTTACCTCCAGCCAATGTGGCAAATAAGTCCTCCGCTCTGGGCAGCAGGTACTGGTCCTGTAGGGAGACTCTGTTTATGGTAGATTTGTAGACCCCACAGATTCGTACGGATCTATCAGGCTTCATGACTGGGACGATGGGACTTGCCCAGTCGCTAAATTCCACAGGCGATATAATGTCTTCCCGCAGAAGCCCGTCTAGTTCGTGTTCAAACTTTCCCCTCATCACATAGGGTACAGCTCTGGCCTTTTGATGGACCGGTCTAGCATCCTGTGTGACGTAGATTTTGACTTTGGCCCCTTTGAAAGTGCCCACACCTGGCTGAAAGAGATGTTCAAATTGCTTTTTAACTGTTGAGCAGGAGGTCTGTTCCTCTAATGACATGGCATGGACATCATCCCATTTCCAGTTTAGTTTTGCCAGCCAGCTTCTCCCCAGCAGTGCTGGGGGGTCTCCAGGGACAATCCACAGGGGAAGTCGGTTCACTGTCCCTTTGTGTGTGACAGAGAGCATGACGCTGCCGAGGACTGATACGATTTCTTTGGTATAGGTCCTTAGTTTGGTGTCGACCCTTGTGAGTTTTGGTCTGTCTCTTTTATCGGCCACAGTTGTTCAAATTGTTGAGTGCCCATGAGAGATTGACTCGCTCCCGTATCCAGCTCCATGTTGACAGATATCCCGTTGAGTAGGACCCTCATCATTATAGGAGGCGTCCTGTTGTAGGAGCAGCGGCCATTGATCGTGTTGACCCGCTGTACATCAGTGTCCTGGGTACTGTCCCCACCATCTTCTGGTCTGCTTTCCGACCCATCCGATTCGTATACCAGCCGAGCTGTCATTTTTTTGCACATGCGGGCCAAATGCCCTGTATATTCACAATTTCTGCAAACAGCCTGCTGAAATCGACATCCCCTTAACGAGTGCCCACCCCCACACCTCCAGCACAGACCTGTTCCATTGTTCAATGTGTTTCCAAAGAATGAGCTGCGTCTGGCTGATCTCTCTTGAGCTTCTCTCAGTTTGTAGTTGATTGCTCGCATTGTGGGTTGATGAGGTGTGAATGGCCGTTCCTGTGGCCCTTGATGGCTTCTGCCTGCTGTCGAGAGCCTGTTCTCCCGGTTTTGTCTGTGTGTGGGGGTAGCAGCTTGTTTAGTGCTGTGAACTTCTTGTTCCGATATTTTGTTAGTTGTCGTACCTGCATTGTAAATCAACTTCGTTTCTTCTTCCCCTACCAAGAATGTCTGTGCAACCAGTGCTGCTGCCTCTAAGGTCAGGTTCTTGGTCTCTATGAGCTTTCAGAATATGCCTGCGTGACCTATTCCTTCAATGAAAAAGTCTCTCAGCATTTCTCTCCTCAGTTCATCGGAGAACTCACATAAACTAGCCAACCTCCAAAGTTCCGCCACGAAGTCGGGTATGCTCTGACCCACACCGCGTCTGTAGTTGTAGAACCTGTATCTGGCCATGTGTAGGCTGCTCGCTGGCTTCAGGTGGTCTCTTACCAGTGTGCTCAATTCTTCAAACGACTTGCTTGCTGATTTCTCGGGTGCCAACAGATCCTTCATTAAAGCGTATGTTTTCGAGCCATAGCTGGTCAAGAGATGGGCTCTTCTCCTGTCTGCCTTATCGTCGCCTAACCAGTCTTTGGTTACAAAGCTTTGCTGGAGCCTTTCTATAAAGTCCTCCCAATTGTCTCCTGCATTGTACTTTTCATCTGATCTGTTGTTTGCCATTCTGTGTATTTTTAATCCCGTAACTTTTCGCCACTGTAAAGTCCTGTCCCCTCAGTACAGATTCACACGAGGCATATTGTGAAGTCAAGGTCACTCTGGATCTGCACCTTTATTTCACAGTTCTGGAATGCTGCAATTGCCTGATACCTGTCCTTATATACCTGTCTCTTGCAAGTGCACCCCTGGTGGTAAGGTATGCTGGTGGTTACAGGTCATATCTTATTACAGTCATGTATAGCATGTTAGGATACAGTTATATATAATAATGTAAGATACATGACAAAAGTCGCCCATGATAACTGCTGTACCTTTATTGCACGCACCCCTAATTTCTTGTTTGATGCTGTCCCCAACCTCACTACTACTGTTTGGTGGTCTGTACACAACTCCCACTAGCCCTTTAGTATTCTGTAGCTCCACCCATACAGATTCCACATCATCCAAGCTAATGTCCTTCCTTACTATTGCACTAATTTCCTCTTTATCCAGCAACGCTACCCCACCTCCTTTTCCTTTCTGTCTATCGTTCCTAAATGTTGAATACCCCTGGATGTTGAGTTCCCAGCCTTGGTCACCCTGGAGCCATGTCTCCATGATGCCAATTACATCATATCCGTTAACTGCTATCTGCGCAGTTAATTTGTCCACCTTATTCCGAATACTCCTCGCATTGAGGTACAAAGCCTTTTGCCCACCTGACCAGTTGATTGATATCTTCCTGCAGTCCGCAGCTTTCTTCTTCATTATCAACCACACAGCCTATTTTTGTATCATTCATCTGCAAACTTCTTAATCATACCCCCTATATTCAAGTCTAGATCATTGATGTATACCACAAAAAGCAAGGGACTTAGCACTGAACCCTGCGGAACCCCACTGGAAACATCCTTGCAGTCACAAAAATACCTATCAACCATTACTCTTTGCTTCCTGTCTCGGAGCCAATTTTGGATCCAACTTGCCACTTTGCCCTGGATCCCGTGGACTTTTACTTTCGTGAGCAGTCTGCCATGTGGAACTTTATCGAAAGCTTTGCTAAAATCCATATACACTACATCATATGCACTGCCCTCATCGACCCTCCTGGTTACCTCCTCGAAAAGTTCAATCAAGTTAGTCGCTCACAACCTTCCCTTAACAAATCCGTGATTTAGAAAGACATGGGTTAATGGAGATTTATCCTGTCCTTCAGGATTTTTTCCAATAATTTTCCCACAACTGAGGTTAGGCTGACTGGCCTGTAATTACTCGGTCTATCCCTTTCTCCCTTTTTAAACAAAGGTACCATATTAGCAATCCTCCAGTCCCCTGGCTGCCAGAAAGGATTGGAAAATGATGGTCAAAGCCTCTGCTATTTCCTCTTTTGTTTCACTTAACAGCCTGGGATACATTTCATCGAGGCCTGGGGACTTATCCACTTTCAAAGCTGCTAAACCCCTTAATATCTCCTCTCTCAGTATGTTTATTTCATCTAATATTTCACACTCCTCCTCCTCGATGTCTGCATCGCCCCTCTCTTATGTGAAAACAGACGCAAAGTATTCATTACATTTATTACTGAATGTTGACCACGTCTTGCTACATGCTGGCATGGACAGCTTCATTATCTGAGGAGTTGCAAATGGAACTGAACACTGTGGAATCATCAACAAATATCCCCATTTCTGACCTTATGATGGAGGGAAGGTCATGGATGAAGCAGCTGAAGATAGTTGGGCTTAGGACATTGCCCTGAGGAACTCCTGCAGCGAAGTCCTGGGCTGAGATGATTGACCTCCAACAACCATCTTCCTTTGTGCTTGGTCTGACTCCAGCCAGTGGAGAGTTTTCCCCCTGATTCCCATTGACTTCAATTTTACTAGTGCTCCTTCAAATGCTGCCTTGATGTCAAGGGCAGTCATTCTCACCTCACCCCTAGAATTCAGCTCTTTTGTCCATGTTTGGACCAAGGTTGTAATGAGGTTTGGAGCCATATGGTCCTTTCGGAACCAAACTGAGCATCTGTGAGAGGTTGTTGGTGAGTGAGTGCCGCTTGATAGCACTGTCGACGACACCTTTCATCACTTAACTGATGATTGAGAGTAGACTGATGTGGCGGTCATTGATCGGATTGGATTTGTCCTCATTTTTGTGGACAGAACTGTCGTTTTTAACTACTAAGTAGCTTTTTGCCAGTTTGCTAATTATAGCAATTCAACTATTCTCAGGGTTTATATTTCATTCAAACTAGTCGACTCTTGTTCAGATTATAACAAATGCTTTTAATACAGGTTTATTGAATAAAAATAAGAGATTTATCAAGTAAATTACGTTCTGTTATAAAAAGTAATACTTAACAAATGATAGTCACAGCCTGAATCTCGATAGCGTCCTCTCGAGTGACTGTGATGCTGACTCCTTATCCTCTTTTCCTTCTGAAGATTCTTTCTTCCTGTTGTCTTGATTTACACTGCCTTCTGAGTAGAAGAGTTGCTTTCTTTATACCCTTTTTGTGCCAACGTGGCAAGCTCGCAAAATGATTTCTGGTATATCATATTTTCAATGTCCGAACTTTGAAACCTTGAAAAGGGTACGTTCCCTCTCCTAGGCAGTCCCGTTAATCTCCATACCTCCCACCAGCCTAAATATTCTCAAGTTATACTGCCTTTCTACTGATAAGGTATGTCGAGCTAAGTAGAACCTGATGTTTTTTGTTATTCTGTACTAAGTTCAACACATTGCTTTGGTTACTTAGGATGGTTCATTTACCATCATGCTTTGCTTCTCAGCCTTTCTCCAGTTTAAAACCCAATTTATGTTATACGGCCATTTTCTATCATTGTTACATACAATCAATGCATATAAAGGAAGTTATAAACATAAAGGTTATTCATTAATTAAAGACGTATAAAATAAGCTTCTTAATTCTAACTTCTAATATCTGTCAATAGGCGATATCTTACAGGACATGCCTGGACAGTTTTGCACATTGTCGGATGGATACCAGTGTTGTAGCTGTTCTGGAACAGCTTGGCTGGAGGCGCAGCTAGTTCTGAAGCACAAGTCTTCAGCACGATAGCCAGGATGTTGTCAGGGCCCATAGCCTTTGCTGTATCCAGTGCGCTCAGCCGTTTCTTGATATCATGTGGAGTGAATCGAATTGGCTGAAGACTGGCTTTAGTGCTGGTGGTGACCTCAGGAGGAGGCCGATATGGATCATCCACTCGGCACTTCAAGCTGAAGATGGTTGCAAATGCTACAGCCTTGTTTTTTGCACTCGCGTGCTGGGGAGGATGGGGATATTCATGGAGCCTCCTCCTCCCATTAATTGTATAATTGTCCACCACCATTCACGACTGGATGTGGCAGGACTGCAGAGCTTTGGTCTGATCCATTGATTGTGGGATCGTTTAGCTCAGTCTATAGCATGCTGCTTCTGCTATTTAGCATGCATGCAGTCCTGTGTTACAGTTTCCCCAAGTTAACACCTCATTTTTAGGTGCGCCTGCTGCAGCTCCTGGCATACTCTTCTGCAGTCCTCATGGAACCAAGTTTGGTCCCCTGGCTTGATGGTAGAGTGAGGGATTATGTTGGGCTATGAGGTTACAGATTGTGGTGGAATGCAATTCTGCTGCTGCTGATGGCCCACAGCGCCTCATGGATGCCCAGTTTTGAGCTGCTAGATCTGTTCTGAATCTATCCCATTTTACGTAGTGGTAGTGCCACACAACACGATGGAGGATGTCCTCAGTGTAAAGATGGGACTTCGTCTCCATAACGACTGCGGTGGTCACTGCTACCAATGCTGTCATGGGCAGATGCATCTGCGGCAGGTAGATTGGTGAGGACGAGGCCAAGTATGTTTTTCCCTCGTGTTGGATCTCTCACCACCTGCCGCAGGCCTAGTTTGGCAGCAATGTCCTTCAGGACTCGCCAAGCTCGGTCAGTAGTGGTGCTACTACTGGTTACTAGTTAAAGAGGAGATTAACGCAATAATAAGGAAGGACAGTAGATGGATGATGTGGAATCTACATGGGTAGAGCTGCGAAACACCAAAGGGCAGAAAACATTAGTGGGGGTTGTGTACAGACCACCAAACAATAGTAGGGAGGTTGGGGATGACATCAAATAGGAAATTAGGGACGCGTGCAATAAGGGTACAGCAGTTATCAAGGGTGACTTTAATCTGCATATTGATTGGGCAAACTGGTAGCAATACTATGGAGGAGGATTTCCTGGAGTGTATAAGGGATGGTTTTCTAGACCAATATGTCGAGGAACCAACTAGAGAGCAGGCCATCCTAGACTGGGTCTTGTGTAACGAGAGAGGATTAATTAGCAATCTGGTCGTGCGGGGCCCCTTGGGGAAGAATGACCATAATATGGTAGAATTCTTCATTAAGATGGAGAGTGACACAATTAATTCAGAGACTAGGATCCTGAACTTAAAGAAAGGAAACTTCGACAGTATGAGACGTGAATTGGCTAGTATAAACTGGAGAATGATACTTAAAGGGTTGACGGTGGATAGGCAATGGCAGACATTTAAATATCACATGGATGAACTTCAACAATTGTACATCCCTGTGTGGTGTAAGATTAAAAAAGGGAAGGTGGCTCAACCGTGGCTAACAAGGGAAATTAGGGAAAGTGTTAAATCCAAGGAAGAGGCATATAAATTGGCCAGAAAAAGCAGCAAACCTGAGGACTGGGAGAAATTTAGAATTCAGGAATAAACTGGTTCTTTTCAGAACGGCAGGCAGTGACTAGTGGGGTACCACAGGGTTCAGTGCTGGGACCCCAGCTATTTACAATATACATTAATGATTTAGACAAAGGAATTGAATGTTGTATCTCCAAGTTTGCAGATGACACTAAGCTGGGTGGCAGTGCGAGCTGCGAGGTGGATGCTAGGAGGCTGCAGGGGGACTTGGACAGGTTAGGTGAATGGGCAAATGCATGGCAGATGCAGTATAATGTAGATAAGTGTGAGGTTATCCACTTTGGTTGCAAAAACAGGAAGGCAGATTATTATCGGAATGGTGACAAATTAGTAAAAGGGGAGGTGCAACAAGACCTGGGTGTCATGGTACATCAGTCATTGAAGGTAGGCATGCAGGTACAGCAGGCAGTAAAGAAGGCAAATGGCATGCTGGCCTTCATAGCGAGAGGATTTGAGTATAGGAACAGGGAGGTCTTAATGCAGTTGTACAGGGCCTTGGTAAGACCACACCTTGAGTATTGTGTGCAGTTTTGGTCTCCTAATCTGAGGAAGGACATTGTTGCTATTGAGGGAGTGCAGCGAAGGTTCGCCAGACTGATTCCCGGGATGGCAGGACTGACATATGAAGAAAGACTGGATCGACTAGGCTTATATTCACTGGAATTTAGAAGAATGAGAGAGGATCTCATAGAAACATAAAATTCTGATGGGATTGGACAGGCTAGAAGCAGGAGGAATGTTCCCAATGTTGGGGAAGTCCAGAACCAGGGGTCACAATCTAAGGTTAAGGGGTAAACCATTTAGGACCGAGATGAGGAGAAACTTCTTCACTCGGAGAATTGTGAACCTGTGGAATTCTCACCACAGAAAGTTATTGAGGCCAGTTCATTACATATATTCAAAAGGGAGTTAGATGTGGCCCTTATGGCTAAAGGGATCAAGGGATATGGAGAGAAAGCAGGAATGGGGTACTGAGGTTGCATGATCAGCCATGATGATATTGAATGGTGGTGCAGGCTCGAAGGGCTGAATAGCCTGCTCCTGCACCTATTTTCTATGTTTCTATGTTACAGAGCCATTCTTGGTGATGGACATTGACGTCCCCCACCTAGAGTACATTTTGTGCCCTTGCTACCCTCAGTGAATGTAGAGGCCGATGTTTGTCCTACTTGATAACATTCTCTTCATAATGATCCTGGGATCTTTACGAATTGAAGAGCTTTCTACACCTTATCCTTTTCTGCCCCGGTTCCCTTATTTTCCCGATACTATCCCTTTTGCTGAAACACCGAATTACCGAACCCTGGACACCATCATAAACTGCCCCAAATACACCGAAATGTTCGTTCGGAGCTGTCTGCTGTTCTGCTCAGTAATTTCCATTCAAAAAATGTATCTATTTTGTGCATTCAGAACTTAGGATGCAGAGGCTCCAGAAGTAACTCAAACAAATGCTCCAGCAGAGAAAAAGATGAGCTGAGTCATCATCATCATCATAGGCGGTCCCTCGAACGAGGATGACTTGCTTCCACGAGTTCACAGATGTTTCAATGAAGGACCCGATGTTCCAGTCCTGAGCTGAGTACCCCTCTGCTTTGACGGCCGTGACTCACATGCCTCCTGCTCCCTCAGATGGCCTGCACAATCACCCATCAAAAAACCTGCTGTTCCATATATTGCGATTGCATCTTGGCAGCATCCAGTCAGTCTCTAATATTTTTGTGGTCACTGTGTGCACTTTTGACCTCCTGTGGGCCATTACTCATTGCCTTCTCTCCCCACCCCCGGGTGAATAGAGTCAATTTCTCTTCCCACCCACAGCAAAAGCTGGCTGTATTTTCTCTGCCCGTGCTCCATTGTAGACTGGTTTCGGATGCATCAAGCCCCTTTTCCCTGCTAACCCGAATCCCCTTCCTTAACAGCTCGTTCCCCCACTGCTGCTCTTCCTCTGCCCTGATCCCCCGCCCCAATCCTGATTCCCCTTGTCAGCACTGCCCCGAGATCCACCCCTTCCTGTGTCTTGACCTACCCCTCCCTACTGGCAAAATTATGCAGTATTTGGCGCTCAAATGCACTGAGATAATTTTGCAGGCAGCGACACAGTTCACTAAACAGTTTTCCTCCTCGCTCCCATTTCTCTGTCCTCTACCTTGCATGTCTTTTCTAATCTTTAAAGATAAATAAAACGTATTTTATTAAATATTTATAATGAAAAGTAATCGCCCAACGTGGGGCTCGAACCCACGACCCTGGGATTAAGAGTCCCATGCTCTACCGACTGAGCTAGCCGGGCTATAAGAAGAAGTATGTGCACCCGGCCCTTTGTGTGCCATCACCCGTGAGGTCATCAGCAGTGAGCATCCCATTTAATCGGGTGTTCGGAGTGTGGACACTGCGGTCCGGTGTGGGGCTGGACACAGTGCCGGTTAGTGTGTGGCTTGTGTTCCAGCAGTGAGCAGATTTTGGGGCCATAATTGCTGAGCTGCCGCCTGGGACTTGAGCCTACGTCAGTGAAGGGAGGTGAAATATAAATCGAAAGATAGAAACAGCAGAAAATTCACTCAGGCTCTGGTGTTAAAGCAAATAAAAATTGCTTATGGCACACTCCCTTGTAAAACAAGTTAGGTCTGTAAATTTAATGGTTAATTGTGGTTAAATTCCAATATTTTTATTACACAATTAATGGATATTTAAATCTGAAATGCTGAGCATTTTTTTTTTAAAAATTCGTCCTTCGAGCCGGAATCGAACCAGCGACCTAAGGATGTCTCCATTAGTCCTACAGTCCTCCGCTCTACCAGCTGAGCTATCGAAGGGCGACTGGAAAACGAATTCTCAAAATGCACTAAAAATGTTAAAGTCATGTCCTGGTTGATGCGAAACTTTGTGTTTTGAAAGGGCCGACCCCGGATAGCTACTTTGTGCCCGCTGTTGCCGCAGCCGCGAGTCATGCATTTATAAAAGGGACCTTGGAGCACAATCTATTAAAAAAATTTGGTATGTACATTTGATGATTAATTATAGTTAAATTCCAACATTTTAACTACATAATTAATCGATTTTTTAATCTAAAAAATTGACAAAATAAATGAATTTGAGTTTATCCATATTCAACAAACTCTCCCCATCCATCCCACATACTGTATACAAAATATTGTTTACCACACTAAATGAGGGAATATTTTTAATGAAATGGATCTGCTATGACCATTACTATGTTTGAAAGAAAGTGTTCGTGGGAATGGATAATTTGGTTTGTCATTTGGTAGGGGTACAGCATCAATTAAGTGGTTTGGGGAAGTCGTGAGAAATTGGTGAGAAATTAAAAGACAGTGCAGAACAGGCAGTGGCATTCAGAAACAGAAATCATGGAGCACAAGCTCTGGAGGATGAAGAGCAAAGTAAGAGCCAAGAATAGGCCATTTAAAAAAGTTAGAGCTGGAATAGGGGTTGGAGGCTGAAGAGTGGAGTGAAGGCAGAGCCGAAAGTGAAACCAGAAGGAAATTATTTGCAATGGGGAGTAGGGCGAAGGCTGATGTTGCTCGAACGGCAATTTCGCTAGTCATGTGACTTGTAGTTGTCTGCGATGGTTCTTGAGTTAAATACCAAATGACACACTGGACAATGGCGTACCATTAATATTCGTTTAATACAGAAGAAGTACAAGACTCACTACTTATAACTACCCAATAGGTCTGGTCCGTACTAACACTGTTCCGTCAAGGATCTCTTCCCTGGCACCTACTTCTGTCGAGTGTTGCTCCTAGGTTCTCACTGCCTAGGTGGGGTTTCTCCTCCTGGTTTATACAATTCTATAATCTGTCCCATCTCCGTTGATGACAATTTGTCTGTGCCCTGGTGATTGGGTTATTCTAATTATAATATTTCCTTGATTACATTTTGTCTGTACCCTGTTGATTAGTATATTCTGTCCCATTGATTACATTTTGTCTGTACCCTGTTGATTAGTATATTCTAGTTACTGGCAGTGCTAAGGAAGCATGACTAATCAAATTTCAATTGTTAATTCATTTTATGTTCAAGGCACCTTAACCTTACTCTCGGGGGTCTTTCCATTTTATGTTGCTATAGCTTGCATATTTCCACAGCTGATTAGTTGCGAGCTATGAGAGGGAACAACAGGCCAATTTATACATTTTAACGCCAAGAGCCGAACCAAGGCTGAATTGAGAACAAGGTGAAAACAGCCAAAAGAGGAAAGAAAAGCAGCAGGCGGCTGGGCGAATACCTTTGAATGTTTACCTATCCCTGTTGTTGGCCACTGGGAAAGTCATCGCTGGAATCCTCCTTAACCGTCTTCTCCTTGTGACTGAAGAGCTCTTCCCAGTGTCACAATGCGGATTCCGTCCACCTACGGGGTATAACGGACATGATCTTCATGGCACAACAACTACAAGAGAAATACAGGGAACAACAGCAACCCTTGTACATGCCCTTCTTTGATCTCACAAAGGCCTTTGACACTGTTAACCGCGAGGGACTATGGAGCTTCCTCCTCTGTTTTGGCTGTACTCTGCCTGCTCCATGACGACATGCAAGCTGCGATCCTGACCAACGGATCCACCACAGACCCAATCCATGTCCGGACTGGGGTCAAGCTGGGCTGCGTCATCATGCCAACCCTCTTCTCGATCTTCCTCGCTGTAATGCTCCATCTCACGCTCAACAAGCTCTCTGCTGGAGTCGAACTAAACTATAGAACCAGTGGGAACCTGTTCAACCTTTGTCACCTCCAGGCTAGATCCAAGACTGTCCCATCCTCTGTCATCGAACTTGTTGTGTATAGAAGAACTCCACAAGGCTGAGTACTGTGAGCTAAAATTAGTGTGACCTTAGTCTTCTTTATTATAACTCCAGAGTGCCTAAACAACATGGCAGTCAACCTTTTATACTGGCCCTGCACGTGTGTGCAGGTGACCATTAGGATCCAACAGTCATGCCCTCTGGTGGCAAGAATTACATAGTTACATACATAACATCACTCCCCCCGCGTAAAGTCTTCGGTACAAGTTATTTAAGTTATTTACAAGATGAAGCAATCCAGGGCCTTTCGCTCCCTGGTTGATCATCTAAGTTCAAACCCTGGCATGTGTGGCCAGACCACTGCTGCACTGCACCGCGGCTGGTCTGACCGGATTTTCAGGAACGGTAGGTTCATCCTCGTGATTGACAATGAGGTCAATTGCTGGTTGGGTGTGTCTTGGTGGATCATCGATGGTGATGTTCTCTTCAAGTCATTCCTGGTTGTCAGCAAATCGCAATTTGGTCTGATCTAAATGCTTTCTGCACATTTGGCCATTTAACAGTTTGATTATAAACACCCTATTCCCTTCCTTGGCCAAAACAGTGCCAGCAAGCCACCTGGGACCATGACTGTAATTCAGGACAAACACAGGGTTGTTAACATCAATGTCACGTGAAACAGCCGCGCGATAGTGGTACATGTTCTGCCGATGTCGCCGGGTTTCCACATGATCATTAAGATCCGGGTGGACTCGGGAGAGCCTGGTTTTGAGGGCTCTCTTCATTAACAATACTGCCGGGGGAACCCCAGTGAGCGAGTGGGGTCGCGTACAGTAACTGACCAGAATGCGAGACGAGCGAGTCTGCAGGGAGCCGTCCGTCACGCGTTTCATGCTCTGCTTGATTGTTTGGACTGCCTGCTCCACTTGACCGTTAGACGCGAGCTTAAACGGAGCAGACCTGACATGCTTGATGCCATTGCGGATCATAAACTCATTGAATTCCAAGCTGGTGAAACACGGTCCATTGTCACTGACAAGGATGTCGGGCAAGGCATGGGTGGCGAACATGGCCCGGAGACTTTCAATGGTGGATGTGCTGGATGACATGATTACTCATTCAATCCATTTGGAGTAAGTGTCCACAATGACTAAAAACATCTTTCCTAGAAAGGGGCTGGCAAAATCTACGTGGATCCTGGGCCACGGTTTGGAGGGTCATGAGCAGACTCAGTGGAGCCTCCCTTGCTGCATTGCTCAGTTGCGAGCAAGTGTTGCATTGATGCATGCATGACTCCAAGTCCGAGTCAATGCTGGGCCACCAAACATGCGACCTGGCAATTGCCTTCATCATGACAATGCCTGGTTGGGTACTGTGTAGATCGCATATAAATGTTTCCCTGCCTTTTTTGGCAAAACCACATGATTAGAAACATAGAAAATAGGTGCAGGAGCAGGCCATTCAGCCCTTCTAGCCTGCACCGCCATTCAATGAGTTCATGGCTGAACATGAAAGTTCAGTACCCCCTTCCTGCTTTCTCGCCATACCCCTTGATCCCCCGAGTAGTAAGGACTTCATCTAACTCCCTTTTGAATATATTTAGTGAATTGGCCTCAACTACTTTCTGTGGTAGAGAATTCCACAGGTTCACCACTCTCTGGGTGAAGAAGTTTCTCCTCATCTCGGTCCTAAATGGCTTACCCCTTATCCTTAGACTGTGACCCCTTGTTCTGGACTTCCCCAACATTGGGAACAATCTTCCTGCATCTAACCTGTCTAAACCCGTCAGAATTTTAAACGTTTCTATGAGGTCCCCTCTCATTCTTCTGAACTCCAGTGAATACAAGCCCAGTTGATCCAGTCTTTCTTGATAGGTCAGTCCCACCATCCCGGGAATCAGTCTGGTGAATCTTCGCTGCACTCCCTCAATAGCAAGAATGTCCTTCCTCAAGTTAGGAGACCAAAACTGTACACAATACTCCAGGTGTGGCCTCACCAAAGCCCTGTACAACTGTAGCAACACCTCCCTGCCCCTGTACTCAAATCCCCTTGCTATGAAGGCCAACATGCCATTTGCTTTCTTAACAGCCTGCTGTACCTGCATGCTAACCTTCAATGACTGATGTACCACGACACCCAGGTCTCGTTGCACGTTCCCTTTTCCTAATCTGTCACCATTCAGATAATAGTCTGTCTCTCTGTTTTTACCACCAAAGTGGATAACCTCACATTTATCCACATTATACTTCATCTGCCATTCATTTGCCCACTCACCTAACCTATCCAAGTCACTCTGCAGCCTCATAGCATCCTCCTCGCAGCTCACACTGCCACCCAACTTCGTGTCATCCGCAAATTTGGAGATACTACATTTAATCCCCTCGTCTAAATCATTAATGTACAATGTAAACAGCTGGGGCCCCAGCACAGAACCTTGCAGTACCCCACTAGTCACTGCCTGCCATTCTGAAAAGTACCCATTTACTCCTACTCTTTGCTTCCTGTCTGACAACCAGTTCTCAATCCATGTCAACACACTACCCCCAATCCCATGTGCTTTAACTTTGCACATTAATCTCTTGTGTGGGACCTTGTCGAAAGCCTTCTGAAAGTCCAAATATACCACATCAACTGGTTCTCCTTTGTCCACTTTACTGGAAACATCCTCAAAAAATTCCAGAAGATTTGTCAAGCATGATTTCCCTTTCACAAATCCATGCTGACTTGGACCTATCATGTCACCATTTTCCAAATGCGCTGCTATGACATCCTTAATAATTGATTCCATCATTTTACCCACTACTGAGGTCAGGCTGACCGGTCTATAATTCCCTGTTTTCTCTCTCCCTCCTTTTTTAAAAAGTGGGGTTACATTGGCTACCCTCGACTCGATAGGAACTGATCCAGAGTCAATGGAATGTTGGAAAATGACTGTCAATGCATCCGCTATTTCCAAGGCCACCTCCTTAAGTAATCTGGGATGCAGACCATCAGGCCCTGGGGATTTATCGGCCTTCAATCCCATCAATTTCCCCAACACAATTTCCCGACTAACAAAGATTTCCCTCAGTTCCTCCTCCTTACTAGACCCTCTGACCTCTTTTATATCCGGAAGGTTGTTTGTGTCCTCCTTAGTGAATACCGAACCAAAGTACTTGTTCAATTGGTCTGCCATTTCTTTGTTCCCCGTTATGACTTCCCCTGATTCTGACTGCAGGGGACCTACGTTTGTCTTTACTAACCTTTTTCTCTTTACATACCTATAGAAACTTTTGCAATCCGCCTTAATGTTCCCTGCAAGCTTCTTCTCATACTCCCTTTTTCCTGCCTTAATCAAACCCTTTGTCCTCCTCTGCTGAGTTCTAAATTTCTCCCAGTCCCCGGGTTCGCTGCTATTTCTGGTCAATTTGTATGCCACTTCCTTGGCTTTAATACTATCCCTGATTTCCCTTGATAGCCACGCTTGAGCCACCTTCCCTTTTTTATTTTTACGCCAGACAGGAATGTACAATTGTTGTAATTCATCCATGCGGTCTCTAAATGTCTGCCATTGCCCATCCACAGTCAACCCCTTCAGTATCATTCGCCAATCTATCCTAGCCAATTCCCGCCTCATACCTTCAAAGTTACCCTTCTTTAAGTTCTGGACTATGGTCTCTGAATTAACTGTTTCATTCTCCATCCTAATGCAGAATTCCACCATATTATGGTCACTCTTCCCCAAGGGGCCTCGCACAATGAGATTGCTAATTAATCCTCTCTCATTACACAACACCCAGTCTAAGATGGCCTCCCCCCTAGTTGGTTCCTCGACATATTGGTCTAGAAAACCATCCCTTATGCACTCCAGGAAATCCTCCTCCACCGTATTGCTTCCAGTTTGGTTAGCCCAATCTATGTGCATATTAAAGTCACCCATTATAACTGCTGCACCTTTATTGCATGCACCCCTAATTTCCTGTTTGATGCCCTCCCCAACATCACTACTACTGTTTGGAGGTCTGTACACAACTCCCACTAACGTTTTTTGCCCTTTGGTGTTCTGCAGCTCTACCCATATAGATTCCACATCATCCAAGCTAATGTCTTTCCTAACTATTGCATTAATCTCCTCTTTAACCAGCAATGCTACCCCACCTCCTTTTCCTTCTATTCTATCCTTCCTGAATGTTGAATACCCCTGGATGTTGAGTTCCCAGCCCTGATCATCCTGGAGCCACGTCTCCGTAATCCCAATCACATCATATTTGTTAACATCTATTTGCACAGTTAATTCATCCACCTTATTGCGGATACTCCTTGCATTAAGACACAAAGCCTTCAGGCTTGTTTTTTTAACAACCTTTGTCCTTTTAGAATTTTGCTGTACAGTGGCCCTTTTTGTTCTTTGCCTTGGGTTTCTCTGCCCTCCACTTTTCCTCATCTCCTTTCTGTCTTTTGCTTTTGCCTCCTTTTTGTCTCCCTCTGTCTCCCTGCATTGGTTCCCATCCCCCTGCCATATTAGTTTAACTCCTCCCCAACAGCACTAGCAAACACTCCCCCTTGGACATTGGTTCCGGTCCTGCCCAGGTGCAGACCATCCGGTTTGTACTGGTCCCACCTCCCCCAGAACCGGTTCCAATGCCCCAGGAATTTGAATCCCTCCCTGTTGCACCACTACTCAAGCCACGTATTCATCTGCGCTATCCTGCGATTCCTACTCTGACTAGCACGTGGCACTGGTAGCAATCCCGAGATTACTACTTTTGAGGTCCTACTTTTTAATTTAGCTCCTAGCTCCTTAAATTCGTTTCGTAGGACCTCATCCCTTTTTTTTACCTATGTCGTTGGTACCAATGTGCACCACGACAACTGGCTGTTCTCCCTCCCATTTCAGAATGTCCTGCACCCGCTCCGAGACATCCTTTACCCTTGCACCAGGGAGGCAACATACCATCCTGGCGTCTCGGTTGCGGCCGCAGAAACGCCTATCTATTCCCCTCACCATTGAATCCCCTATCACTATCGCGCTCCCACTCTTTTTCCTGCCCTCCTGTGCAGCAGAGCCAGCCCCATAAGAGACAATCTGACTGGATGGACATTTCATCCTTGCATCGGTGAAATGGCTTAATTTCATCTTGCACTTCCCCGGGAACGGCTGACCAGTTCCCATTTAGGACGCAACTCTTTACTAATGATAGCATGGGATCCTGGTTGGTCCAAGTCCTGATCTGGCGAACTGTGACGGGTGACCCCTCATTCTCAAAAGCATCCATGACCAGTAGCAAGTCTGCGGGCTGTGCCATTTCAACCCCAGTGGTGGGTAATGGTAGCCAGCTGAGAGCATCGGCACAGTTTTCAGTGCCTGGTCTGTGGCGGATAACATAGTCATAAGCGGATAATGTTAATGCCCATCTTTGGATGCGGGACAAAGCATTGGTATTTATACCTTTGCTCTGTGAAAGCAGTGAAATGAGCGGCTTGTGGTCAGTTTCAAACTCAAACCGAAGTCCAAATAGGTATTGGTGCATTTTCTTAACCCTATATACACATGTTAACGCCTCTTTCTCAACCATGCTACAGGTTCTTTCAGCCTTAGACAGACTTCTAGGCGCGTATGTAACTGGTTGGAGATTGCCTGATACATTGGCTTGCTGTAACACACAGCCGACCCCGTACGATGAGGCGTCACAAGCTAGTACTAAACATTTACATGGGTCATAGTGTACAAGTAACTTATTTGAACATAGCAGGTTCCTGGCCTTCTCAAAGGCTGTGTCTTGAGATTTGCCCCAAACCCAGTCGTCACCCTTACGTAGCAACATGTGCAAAGGCTCTAACAATGTGCTCAACCCGGGTAGAAAGTTGCTGAAATAGTCGAGGAGTCCCAGGAACGAACGCAGCTCCGTCACATTCTGTGGTCTGGGTGCATTCTTGATGGCCTCTGTCTTTGAGTCTGTGGTCCTGATGCCGTTTGCTGTAATCTTTCTCCCCAAAAATTCGACTTCTGGCGTCAGAAAAAAACACTTGGAGCGTTTCAGCCTGAGTCCCACTCTGTCTAGGCGATTTAGAACTTCTTCCAGGTTGTATAGATGTTCGATGGTGTCACAACCGGTGATCAGAATGTTGTCTTGAAACACAACGGTGTGCGGAACAGATTTCAGCAAACTCTCCATGTTTCTCTGGAAAATGGCTGCAGCCGAGCGAATCCCGAAAGGGCACCTATGGTATATAAACAGCTCTTTGTGTGTGTTGATGCACGTCAATCTTTTTGAAGATTCAGCCAGCTCTTCTGTCATGTAGGCGGAGGTTAGGTCCAACTTGGTGAACGATTTCCCCCCCTCTAACATTGCAAATAGGTCATCCACCTTGGGCAGCGGGTACTGGTCCTGTAGTGCGACTTGGTTAATCGTTACCTTGTAGTCTCCGCAGATTCTGACCGTGCCATCGCTTTTCAACACTGGAACAATTGGACTGGTCCACTCGTTGAACTCGACTGGCGATATGATTCCTTCGCATTGGAGTCTGTCCAATTCGAACTCGACTTTCTCCCTCATCATGTACGGAACTGCCCGAGCCTTGTGATGGATGGGCTGTGCATCAGGGCCTAGATGGGTCTGCACCTTGGCGCCTGTGAAGTTGCCGATGCCTGGCACTTGAGCATACAAGGCGTCATCCACTGAAGATAGTGCTTTGATGTCGTTCCAATTCCATCTAATCTTTTTTAGCCAGCTTCTGCCGAGCAGCGTTGGGCCATTGCCTGGAACAATCCACAATGATAGGTCATGCACAGCTCCATCATGTGATACCTTCACTGCCGCACTTCCAATGACTGGCATGAGCTCGTTGGTGTAGGTACACAGCTTTGCATTAATCAGGCTCAATATGGGCCTTTGTGCTTTATTGCCTCACAGTTTCTCGAAAGCCTTCTGGCTCATTATTGACTGACTCGCACCTGTGTCCAACTCCATGGATACTGGAACTCCATTTAATTTGACCTTCAACATTATAGGAGGGCTCATGGTGGTGAAGTTATGTACCCCACACACTTCTTCCTCGGGTTGAGCTGCCTGTGCTGCGTGATCCACGCCGGATCGATCATCCCCTGCCACGTGATATGTCGCAGCACATTTGCACATTTGCTGAAGTTGCCCCATCGTTGCGCAGCCTTTGCACACGTAGTGCTTGAATCGACATTGATGGGCCCGATGATTACCCCTGCAGTGCCAACACGGTGCTAATGGATTCACTTTCACCTCCGATGGTGGACTCTGAGTGATCACAGGTCTTGCAGCCACAGACGTATAGGCCCTGCCAAATGCAGTTCAGCCTGCTAGCGATGTCATTTTATGCCCAGTACTTGCCGGTGAGCTCCGATGTTGAAAAGATATCTGTTTGGTGTTATCATCCGTGGCCATGCATGCCTGGGCGATCGCGATGGCCCTGCTCAGGTCTAGGGTATCGGCAGCCATCAGCTTTCGAGGAATGACCTCGTGGCTGATGCCCAGCATGAAAAAGTCCCACAGCATTTGCCCCAATGCAGCTCCAAAATTGTGAGGCTTCTCAGGTCAGCGACATAATCTGCTACGTCCTGGCCCCCGGAGCGATGGTGCGTGTAAAAATGATACCTGGCCATGAGGATACTCTCCTTCGGCTTGAGGTGATCCCGAACCAGCATGCACAATGCTGTATACTTCTTCTCCGTTGGTTTTGTTGGTGCAAGCAGATTCTTGATGAAGCCGTATATTTTAGGCCCACAGCTGGTGAGGAGAACCGCCCTGCGCTTGGCCGCGTTAGTGTCTCCTTCCAGCTCTTTGGCCACGAAGTACTGGTCGAGATGCCCTCTACATCACCCTCTACGAATCTCTCTAATTCCAACGGCAGCCATGGTTGCGTGAAGGTTCGTATTCTGTTACTCGTCACCAGTTGTTGTGTATAGAAGAACTCCATGAGGCTGAGTACTGTGAGCTCAACTTAGTGTGACCTTAGTCTTCTTTATTACAACTCCAGAGTGCCTAAACAACATGGCAGCCAACCTTTTATACTGGCCCTGCACATGTGTGCAGGTGACCATTAGGACTCCAACAGTCGTGCCCTCTGGTGGCAAGTATTATATAGTTATATACATAACAGAACAATAGTACACGTCCCAGGGCCTGATGGACTGCATCCCAGAGTACTTAAGGAGGTGGCCTTAGAAATAGCAGATGCATTGACAGTCATTTTCCAACATTCCATTGACTCTGGATCAGTTCCTATGGAGTGGAGGGTAGCCAATGTAACCCCACTTTTTAAAAAAGGAGGGAGAGAGAAAACAGGGAATTATAGACCGGTCAGCCTGACCTCAGTAGTGGGTAAAATGATGGAATCAATTATTAAGGATGTCATAGCAGTGCATCTGGAAAATGGTGACATGATAGGTCCAAGTCAGCATGGATTTGTGAAAGGGAAATCATGCTTGACAAATCTTCTGGAATTTTTTGAGGATGTTTCCAGTAAAGTGGACAAAGGAGAACCTGTTGATGTGGTATATTTGGACTTTCAGAAGGCTTTCGACAAGGTCCCACACAAGAGATTAATGTGCAAAGTTAAAGCACATGGGATTGGGGGTAGTGTACTGACGTGGATTGAGAACTGGTTGTCAGACAGGAAGCAAAGAGTAGGAGTAAATGGGGACTTTTCAGAATGGCAGGCAGTGACTAGTGGGGTGCCGCAAGGTTCTGTGCTGGGGCCCCAGCTGTTTACATTGTACATTAATGATTTAGACGAGGGGATTAAATGCAGTATCTCCAAATTTGCGGATGACACTAAGTTGGGTGGCAGTGTGAGCTGCGAGGAGGATGCTATTAGGCTGCAGAGTGACTTGGATAGGTTAGGTGAGTGGGCAAATGCATGGCAGATGAAGTATAATGTGGATAAATGTGAGGTTATCCACTTTGGTGGTAAAAACAGAGAGACAGACTATTATCTGAATGGTGAAAGATTAGGAAAAGGGAAGGTGCAACGAGACCTGGGTGTCATGGTACATCAGTCGTTGAAGGTTAGCATGCAGGTACAGCAGGCGGTTAAGAAAGCAAATGGCATGTTGGCCTTCATAGCGAGGGGATTTGAATACAGGGGCAGGGAGGTGTTGCTACAGTTGTACAGGGCCTTGGTGAGGCCACACCTGGAGTATTGTGTACAGTTTTGGTCTCCTAACTTGAGGAAGGACATTCTTGCTATTGAGGGAGTGCAGCGAAGATTCACCAGACTGATTCCCGGGATGGCGGGACTGACCTATCAAGAAAGACTGGATCAACTGGGCTTGTATTCACTGGAGTTCAGAAGAATGAGAGGGGACTTCATAGAAACGTTTAAAATTGTGACGGGTTTAGACAGGTTAGATGCAGGAAGAATGTTCCCAATGTTGGGGAAGTCCAGAACCAGGGGTCACAGTCTGAGGATAAGGGGTAAGCCATTTAGGACCGAGATGAGGAGAAACTTCTTCACCCAGAGAGTGGTGAACCTGTGGAATTCTCTACCACAGAAAGTAGTTGAAGCCAATTCACTAAATATATTCAAAAGGGAGTTAGATGAAGTCCTTACTACTCGGGGGATCAAAGGGTATGGCGAGAAAGCAGGAAGGGGGTACTGAAGTTTCATGTTCAGCCATGAACTCATTGAATGGCGGTGCAGGCTAGAAGGGCTGAATGGCCTGCTCCTGCACCTATTTTCTATGTTTCTATGAACAACGCTTGCGTCTGCGCACATTCAGAGGCTGAACTCCAAGCCATCGTCAGCATCTTCACCGAGGCATACGAAAGCATGGGCTTTACACGAAACATCCATCAAAAAAAGATCCTCCACCAACCTGACCCCGCCACACAGCACTGCCCCCCAGTCATCAAAATCCATGGCGCGGCCTTGGACAACGTGGACCACTTTCCATACATCAGGAGCCTACTATCAGCAAGGGCAGACATCGACGATGAGGTCCAACACCGCCTCCAGTGCGCCAGCGCAGCCTTCGGTCATCTGAGGAAGAGAGTATTCGAAGACCAGGACTTCAAATCTGGCACCAAGCCTATGGTCTACAGGGCTGTAATAATACCTGTCTTCCGATATGGCTCAGAGACATGGACCATCTACAGTAGACACGTTTGCCGGGCGCAGACTTTGCAGTGCTACGATGTTTGGATGACAAGTAATCCATTGTCAGATTTTGCATTGTATTTTTCAATCTTCTGTAAAGAGCCAGACCTTATAAAGTGCGGGCTGTGCACCGAGAAATTATGAAATACCGACCTGTTGTGGGGGGCAGGATATCTCTATGTGAACCCACATCAGCTTATACCAGATTGACTACAGAGAATCCCTTTCCGCTATGTGCATTATTGTCGCCCGGCTAGCTCAGTCGGTAGAGCATGGGACTCTTAATCCCAGGGTCGTGGGTTCGAGCCCCACGTTGGGCGGTTAATTTTTTTTTGAATCATGTACTTTTTACTGAATTTTACCAACACATTTAAATATAAAGTTTTAATGTGTGAAATGTATTTTTGATGATTTCTTCCAGAGCCTTTTCTATACAAACCAGTTAATCTGCAGTGGCAGAATTCAGGCCAGGGCTGGCGGCGGGAGGGCCGATCCTCCCCGATGATAGGTACCACCTCAGAGTGCAAGTCCCTCTTTATTTCAGGCACGCGTCGAGGATGGTTTAATTCTAATAGCTTCTATTAATTCAGAAATGATTCCGCGCCTCCGGGTCCCGCTAGCCTTGACTTTCTCTGGGGTGCCAGCTGGAGATTTCCCCCCGACCCCCAATGAAGGCAGCTTGGTGCCGCCCGTAGTCGCCGCTCTGCCGGTTGCTATGGTAGCGGCTCGGCGTCTGCTGGCGAGGCCGCACGGGAGAGACGGGCCATCCCGCGGGTTATTGCAGGTCTCAGAGATGGACTGCTCATTTGAAGAGAAAATGGAGCTGATCACTTCTGCATTCATCTCCCTGAATGTACTGGAGCAGAATGAAGTGTTGTCGCGGTTGTTCCGTGTGTGTCAGGTAAAGATGTTGGCGGAGAGTCTCTGATTCAGGCCTGCCTTACCTTTCGGAAGTATAATGCAAAACGGTTGGTTAACATACTTAATTATCCAAACAAAACCTATTCGGATTATACACAATCAAGATGTTGTTCACTGTAATCTTTTGGAAGTATTACTAATATTTTCTTGTCGCCTGTTTTGAGTTTTCTGCTGGAAAGATAACACATAATCATATTTTTTAAAATATAAAATATACAACGTGGAGCATGGAAAATATTCACAAGTGCGTTTCTCACATAGTTGTCGGCAGTAGCACCGCTTGGTCACAATTACTGTTCTCTGAAAAAAATGCGTTCAACGCGCCAACCTTTTGTCATTTAAATGTTTTATCATGCCAGCTTCTGATCCATTGTAAGTTTTTACATTTAATGTGTGCCTACTAGAAGCTGTGAGTTGCATTTTGGTGGTCTTCATGTTTATTTAAAGGATCCATCCTCTATGAATGAGTTAATGCAGCTGTGCCATGGCTGGGATGGCAGCAACACCCCAAACAGCAATCCACGTGCCCCTGCAGTTTGTTTTGGAGGAAGCTGGTAAGAGAGTGGCACTATGGTGCCTAGCAGGTGAAGGAAAATAAGCGTGGGTATAAGGAATAATAGTGTGAGAATAGAAGGAAGTTGACTTTATTGTGAGCCTTGTCTTTTATTCAAGGTGGCGAGCAGCAGGTATGCAGTCGGGGGAATTTTACTATGTGCTATTGAATCGTTATTAGCAGCTCAGGAGAGGGCAGGACACATTTCTTTAGTAGGTGTCAAGGGGCTTGTGGTTGTCGCTGCTCACCTGCCTCCAAATAAGCCATTTTGCAAAGGAAAGATCCACAGTACTGAACACAGCTTTCAGTGGCAAGTGAAAAAAATGAACTGCATTCTGCAACAAATACTGAGCAGCAAAAAAAAATTGTTAAATTCCAGATGTCAAAAATAATGACCTTTCTTAACAATATCAGCCTGTACTTAAAGATAGATAACATCTTAATAGCAGATCAAAAATCAGCAGCTCCAGGTTGTAATGGAACAACTTGATCTGACCTGCACCCAGCACTGTTAGAAGAAATCTGCATACAAAGTCCCCTGAAATTCATTTTCATGTATTGCTGGATCCTCTTTGGTACAGATATCAGAAATGACAGAGAATTTTGGGGTGCAGTGTTTTTTAAGAACAGAATGGGAGCAAAGGAATAGTGCCCATTTTTAGGGCAGTATTTGGGAGCAGGACAGAAGAAAATCAGACCTGATCCTTTTTATGACATTGTAGACTTATTATTTTTCACTGCAAAAATGTGAGAATGAAAAATAATTTCATTTCACCGCAGTGGAAGCTATTGCAGCATGAAATGCATGACCATACAGCAGCTATGTATTCAAGACCATATTAATTAATTTTGATACTCTATACAATAAGATATCTTGCAGTACAATCACTCAAAAATAGCCCTGACAAAGATGTTATCCCATTAGGGTATAGTTGCTATCTAAAATTACAGTGAAATGTCAGCTTGATTTAATTAATAGCACTCTTGGCTCTAATTATAATCTAGGGTGATGCTTTAGTATAGTACTGAGGGAGTACTGCATTGTTTCTGTTCTCCAGTCAGGTATTAAGCCGAGGCCTTGGTTCCCTTTTCGGGTGGATGTAATAGATCCCATGGCAATATTTGAAGAATAGTGGTAATTTATCTCAATTGTTTTTTCCTGGGATCTTGCGATGTCAAAATAGGCTACTGTATTTGCCCAATTAAAAAAATTAATTCATTGGTTGTGAAGTGCTTTGAGATGTGATAAGATGCTATATAAATTTGAGTTCTTGCTTTTATTACAGGAATGATTTTAAAAAATCTTCAAATACTAATTCCGATCACGCCCATTTTTAGTGCAAGTCTGATTATCTGATGGCCTTTATTTTCCAGCGGCCACAGCTGAAAGAGATCTACAACGAACTTGGTTCCTTGTTATCCATTGACTTTGTATTAATCCTGCCCCAAGAGCTGGTGGAAAGAATCTTTTCATATTTATCCGCAAAGGATCTATTCAGGATGGCATGCTGTAACAAATCTTGGAGGGAATTTACAAACACTGACATTCTGTGGTAAATTAACATTTCTTTACTTGTTTTAATGTTACATTCTGACTGAGTTAAAATCATCTTTAAAAAAGAAATTATCTACTGTCTGTCGTCCAGTGAATCTGGACTAATAAATATAGACTGCAACAAAGGAGATTGGGACCCGAGTTCAAATCCTGCCCATTTAAATCATCTGTTTACTGGCTGTTCAAGTCCTACATGAAATTAGTTTATGCTGTCTCAGTTTAGTTCCTAGTGGGCATGGACTCAAAGGTCAATAACTCCTTAATACTACATTCATTGGCATAAATTGGCAGAGAAACTAACTGATGGCTGGTGTTAGAAAAGAACACAGTAGAGAGAGATGTGCATCTGTAGCTGGAACAAACTAAAAGGAGCTCTGCACAGGGTGCAAAACCTGACCTAATTCATGACACTGCCCAAGATGGAAAGTCATAGGGGCCAAAATGGCTCACCGCCCAAAATAAGTCACACCTAGTGCTCTGGAAGCGTTCCGGCCGCTCCAATGCATGGGGCGGACGATCCTGAGAAATTCAACACTTTGTGCTTTTTTTTGAAGCAGGCGGAAGTGACCTCATCATTGGGGTGGAGGTGAGGTCGGGTTGGAGTAGCCGCCACTAGCGGGGTGGAGGCGTGGGCGGGTCGGAGTGACCGATACTCCAAGGCATCAGCGCCGCGCTGGTGATGTCCTCACGCTGGCGCGTCAAAACGTCCCTCCCCTTCAGTTAAAGGGGATGGCCGCTGCGAACGCTGCAGCCACTTCAGTGACAAATACTGGGCCACCAGGGAAGGTTTCGGCCTGGCCTGCGGGCTGGCCCCCAAGATGGGTGCCAGGCTGTCTGTTGGCGGCCCGACCGAGCCCGCGACCATAATTGTCGGCCCGACCTGACAGTTAGCCGACAAAAAATCGGCGACAGCACCGCCTTCCCTTTAAGGGCGGCCGTGCTGCCAAGCCACAGAAAGTGTGCCTGTCAGGGGCACCAACCGGCGGCGCTCCCGCAGGACAATTTTCAAAAGGGGCAATTTCCTGCGAGGCAGTTTCAGGAAGGGGTCACAGCCGGTCGGTAAGGGATAGGTGCGTAGAGTTTGGCGGTCCCCTACCTCAGTTTGCCGGTCCAAAACTGAGGAAGGGCAATTTATAAAATGGTGCCCCTCCGCAGAGACTCGGCAGCCAGTCCGCACCGACCTGTGGCTGACACTTTCAGGCGGCCACAGGCCTTATTGAAAGGGGCAAATTCGGCCCCATAGAATCATAGAAGGCCCATTGTGACTGTGCTGGCAATTTGAAAGAGCTATCCAATTAGTCCTAAATCTGACAAATCTATTATCCTCTGGTTACCACACTCCAACCAGTGGAAAACGTTTCTCCTTATTAACTCAATCAAAACCCTTCATGATTTGCTCCTATTAAATCTCCATTTAACCTTCTCTGCTCTAAGGAGAACAATCCTAGCTTCTTTAGTCTCTCCACAAAACTGAAGACCCATTTCCCTGGTAAATCTCCTCTGCACCCTCGCCAAGGTCTTGACATCCTTCCTAAAATGTGGTGAGCAGAATTGAGCACAATACCCCAGCTGAGGCACAAGCAGTGATACAACAACAATAGCAACTTGCATTTATATAACACCTTTAACATAGTAAAACATCCCAAGGCGTTTCACAGGGGCGTGATAAAACAAAATTTGACACCGAGCCACATATTAGGGCAGATGACCAAAAGCTTGGGCTTCGTTTAAGGAGTGTCATATACAGTAGACACCTCAAATCGCTGGAGAAATACCACCAACAATGTATTCGCAAGATCCTGCAAATCCCCTGGGAGGATAGACGCACCAACATCAGTGTTCTCGATCAGGCCAACATCCCTAGCATTGAAGCACTGACCACACTCGACCAGCTCCATTGGGCGGGCCACATTGTCTGCATGCCCAACACGAGACTCCCAAAGCACGCGCTCTACTTGAAACTATTACACGGCAGGCGATCTCCAGGTGGGCAGAGGGAACGTTTCAAGGACGCCCTCAAAGCCTTCTTGATAAAGTGGAACATCCCCAGCAACACCTGGGAATCCCTGGCCCATGACCGCCCTAACTGAAGGAAGAGCATCCGGGAGGGCGCTGAGAACCTCAAGTCTTGTCGCCGAGAACATGCAGAAAACAAGCACAGGCAGCGGACGGAGCATGCGGCAAACCAGACTCCCCACCCACCCTTTCCTTCAACGACTGTCTGTCCCACCTGTGACAGAGACTGTAATTCCTGTATAGGACTGTCCAATCACCTGAGAACTCACTTTTAGAGTGGAAGCAAGTCTTCCTCGATTTCGAGGGACTACCTATGATGATGTCTTAATTGAAGAATTATAGAATCATAGGATGGTTACAGCATGGAAGAAGGCCATTTGAACTGCTGAGTCTATGCCGGCTCTCTGCAAGGGCACCCCGTAGCCCTGCAAATTTTTCCTTTCAGGTACTTATCCAACTCCCTTTTGAAAATAGTGATTGAGTCTGCCTCCACCACCCTTACAGGCAATGCATTTCAGATCTTAACCACTTGCTGTGTAAAAAAGTTCCTTCTTATGTCGCCTTTGGTTCTTTTGCCAATTACCTTAAATCTGTGTCCTCTGGTTCTCGACTCTTCTACCAATGGGAACAGTTTCTTTCTATATACTCTGTCCAGATCCTTCATGATTTTGACCACCTCTATCAAATCTCCTCTCAATGGGAACAACTCCAGCTTCTCCAATCTATCCACATAATTGAAGTCTGTCGAAATCTCGACCTCAGAAAAGAATGACTCCGACACTTACAGCTCCGATGGAAGTTTCCCTTTTAATTTACTTGCTCGCAAGGGGTAGGTTTCACTCAGTCAAGGGCCAAATGAAACCTCCGCAATGGTACAGCTTCACAAGATATTTATACAGTAAAACCCAAGTTCTGGCCTCTCCCTGTGTATTGCTCTGTCTCACAGTCAGTGAATACAGATAAAGAGTTAATTACTATATCCTGGTACTGAAATGGTGTCAAGATATTCCCTTTTGTCAGGGTTATCAGAAAGCCAAACGGCCATTACTACATGAGTCATAGG
This sequence comes from Pristiophorus japonicus, assembly GCF_044704955.1. Taxonomy (NCBI): domain Eukaryota; kingdom Metazoa; phylum Chordata; class Chondrichthyes; family Pristiophoridae; genus Pristiophorus; species Pristiophorus japonicus. The sequence goes on from NC_091980.1 coordinate 232,056,033, forward strand.
TAATGGGCTATCACCTGTCTTGTATTGTATCAGGATTATCCAATTTCCTGGTCAGTTTACCTGTTTGCTTCAAATGGATGAGGTAAAGGAAAGAGATAATGGCTAGAAGATAAGGGTGGGGTGACATGGAACTCCTGTAGTGTAGACAATAGGAGAGCACCATGGGGGGTTACTTGTCTCAGCATGACTTGTCTCCTAGCTGTCTGATAACCATCAGCCATCTAACAGCAGGTTTAGCTGTTCATAATAAGCTGGCTGCTAAAATGCAGAAAGTTCTGGAAGGGCCAGGACTCCATTTTAATCAAAAGGCACACAAATACCGTATGGTATCAGCTTAGATAAAAATACATTTCCACATTCCCCCATTTTGTCCTTCACAAGGACAACTCAATCCATTCTGATCTTGTACAGTCTCTCCATTTCCATTTCTTTTAGTTTCATTACTCACTAGGCATATTATACCCTCAGGATTTCCTATTCTGGGAGTAATGCTTAGGAAGGGAGGCTGATGGTTATTATCATAATTGGGCTGGTACCATCCCTGGAAGGCTGTAAGTTTATACCCTGCCGACCTCCATTCTGTTTGCTCCTTTGTTTCTGGCCCCTTAGTTAGTTTTGTCCTGTTTTGCACTGTCAACCATTCTACCATTTCTGATTCGTTAAAGGGGACAGATCTCAGGGGAATACCCCCCTGGAGTGGACAGGTACATGGGAACATATCCAACAACTTGACAAGTTTCTTTCTTGAGCATACCTATGACTCAGTGCCATAAATACGTTTACGTGCAATTCCCTTCGGTGGTGGGTCTGTACCCCTGGTGTAATCAATAATGTGAAGTAAAACCCTGTCAATCCCAGCACCATCAGTCCCCATAGTCCATACAGTTCTTTATTCAGTCTTCCTTTTTCTGTTCCTCTGATTCCTTCGTCCCTTCCTCCTGGTCGGGTGCCCGTTTGCAATGGGATGCGTGGATCCATGTTGGTCTTTCCTTTACCTTGATTGCAGTATTGGTCGCCAGCAGGACCTGGTATGGTCCTTCGAATCTTGGCTGTAGACTGCTTTTCCTTTTAAAAATCTTGATGTAAACGAATTCCCCTGGCTCCAGGTTATGACACTTCCCTTCCGCTGGCTTGACTTGGGCTTCCTTTACCTGTGAATGAAAGCTGGAAATACATTTGGTTAGTGCAATACAATAATTCAACATATTTTCCTCCATTTTGTGGATGTCCATCTGTTTTGCAGTAAATGGTGCTGTAAAAGGTAGTCGTTGGGGACGTCCCATAACTATCTCATGTGGTGACAAGCCTGTTGTTCTGTTGATTGCAGATCGCATTACCATCAAAGCTAAGGGCAGCAGTTCTGTCCATTTCAGTCCAGTGTCATTGCATAGTTTTGCCAGCTTATTTTTAAGCATTCCATTATATCTTTCAACAAGTCCAGCTGATTGTGGATGATAACTGCAATGAAAACGTTGATTAATCTGTAAAGCTTTACACATTTCTCTTATGACAGTTCCCGTGAAATGTGACCCGTTATCACTGGAAAGCTTAGCAGGGATTCCGAAGCGCGGTACAATTTCTTTTAACAAACATTTAGCAACAGTAGTGGCATCGGCCTTTTTACATGGAAAGGCTTCAATCCATCTAGAGAACACATCTACAATAACTAATACATACTTGGATCCCATACACATAGGTAATTCAATAAAATCCATTTGTAAATGTACAAAAGGCCCGACTGGATTTGGGTGGGAGGCAGATTCTACTTTTTCCGTCTTACCCGGATTCATTGTCTGACAGGTAACACAATTTTCACAGATTTGTTTTGCAATTGCCGAAATACCTGGTGCATACCAAGTTGCCAAAATATAATCTGCCAATCCCCCTTTGCCTGCATGTGTGAATGTATGAACACATCGGGCAATCCATGGAAGTAAGGATCTAGGGGCCACCACGCGGCCGTCATGGTGAACCCATATTCCTTCTGGATTTTTATAACATTGATCCTTCGTCCAGGTCATCACCTCCTCCGTACTGGCCTGTGTCTGAAAGGCCAGCACGTCATTAATAGTGGGTGGCGGGTCTGAGCAATTATTTTTCCTTAGTGGGAACAATGACACCTGCATCCCCCCTTTCGACAGAGCTGCTGACTTAGCTGCATTATCAGCTCTGGCATTCCCAAGTGCCACCTCATTCGACTGGCCTGTATGTGCTTGGCATTTGATAATGGCAAGTTTTAAGGGGCATTGAATGGCTCGCAGGAGATTTTCCACTTGTTCTGCATTTTTGATAGGGGTTCCTGAAGAAGTCAGGTACCCGCGAATCTTCCAAATTTGTCCATAGTCATGTGATACCCCAAAAGCATACCTGGAGTCAGTGTAGATATTAACTGTGTGTCCTTCAGCCAGAATACAGGCTCGAGTTAACGCAAACAATTCGGCTTGTTGGGCTGAAAAGGAGTCTGGAAGAGAGGCTGTTTCGACAACATTAAACTGAGTTACAATTGCATAAGCCGCTCTAGGTTGGCCCCTATCATTTCGTAAGGCTGATCCGTCAACATAGTACACTAGCTCAGGGTTACACATTGGTACATCTGTTAGATTGATACGTGGTTTAGTCACTAATTCGGTTACCATTTCACATGAATGGGGTTCACCGTCGTCTTCCGTTGGGAGTAGAGTGGCTGGATTTAAGGTAGTACATCTTTTGATGATAAGGTTCGGATTTGATAACAGTTCGACCTCATATTTAGTGGTTCTTGCGGAGGTTAGGTGGCACACTTAGTAAGTAAAATCTCAACAGAGTGTGGGATATACAAAATGGTCTGATGATTTAGAGTTATTGTCTGAGCCTGTTGCATAGCATAATAAGCTGTTGCCAACGAAGGAAGACATCCTGGTAGTCCGGTGCCACTGGGTCTAGTTGGGTACTGAAATATGATACCGGTCGCTGCCTGTCCCCATGTAACTGAGTCAAAACAGATTGTGCAAAACCCGACTTGTGATGCACAAATAAGTTGAATAGCTTAGTGTAATCTGGTAATCCCAAGGCTGGTGCTGAAGTGAGGGACTGCTTAAGGTTCTGGAAAGCATTCCGGGGTACTTCATTCCACATCCTTTAAGCATTGTGAGAATATAGTAGATTCATTCACAGCTCGTAGGTCATGGACAAACCTCCATTTGTGTGGGCTTCTGAACTGGACAAATCTGTGTGTTACACGGACTTCTCATTTATGCTTATAGTGATTCACAGATCACAGAATGTAAAGTACTTGTTTTCTAATCTTATTAAAAGGCTTCCAAACCCAAGATTTTTCCAATACACTCAAAATGTTGATCAAGGAGATCACCTGAAATATCTCAAAATCCCAATTCAATTATTGTACTGTCACTCTTTTATCAAAAAAAAATCCTCTTCCTGAGCTAGAAGCTTTTGTACCAAGAATTTACACCAAGGACAATGAGAGTGTACTCCCCCAGCCTGCACCTCGAGAGACTCACAAAGGCTTTTTAAAAAAAAAAGCATTACAACTTTTAACCACCGGGACCATGTCTCAACAAACCCATCCTTTGTGCATTTCCTAGCTCCGTAACCTCTCATCTGAATAAATCCACACCTGCGCTTCTAACTTAAAATGTCTTAAACTTCCCACATACAGGACAACACTATGAAGGGTTAAAAAACTTCACTTTGTTTGAAAAAGTGGGCGGAGCTAAAACAAACAGGCAGCTCCACAACTTTTCCAAACAGGTTTCCAGACACAAGGAAAAAAGACAGAAGCACTCTCATTCAAAGACAAGACATTCACAAGTCTCTCTCCATTCAATAAAGCTTTTTCTTTTACTAGCTTCATTTTTTTTTCATAAGTCACTATCAGGTTCTCTTTTTTTTTTACATTTGATTTACTTCCTCTGTTAATTTTACATGGGCTTGAAGAATCGGAACCCAGGCCTTTTCTATTACTTTCCTTTTTTTTTTACCTGGATCTCTGTTTATAAGACATTCCTCTAGACAAGTTGTTCTCTCTAAATTAAATGAACCATCGGGTGGAAATGGCCTGTTTTCACCCTTAGTCCACTTTACTGGTTTTTGTTTCTTTGGTCAATTGAAGACTGACCACAATTCTGGAGCATGACATAGGCTGTGTGCCTTTTGTGGTGTTTTAACTTGCTCCGGCACCCATTCTGGATGATTAAGATTTTCCCACAGTTTCTGATCTCACAATCCTTTCGGCCAACCGAGTTCTCTACGCCCACTTCTCCTGGCCGTTACGTGGCCTGAAAAGGCTCTTAATTCGGGCTCAGTCTGGGTGTGTGAGATATGTTGGCACGAACCAATCGTAGTTGATCAATCAGTTACTGTTTCTTTTCCCAATCAATCCTTGTGTTTTTTTTTTTCCGAATCACAATATTCCCTAGTGACTCTTCCCGTTTCTCTAATGGCAATGACTCACAAAGGTATTGCACACAACAGTAATACAAGGACAACAAACAATATTCCCGTGAGCACACAAATCATAACCTCTAAACAAATTCTCAGTCTGCGTTGTACGCCACTACAGACCGAGTCCTTAACTTATCCTAATAACAGCTGATAAAACTTAAGGTTCCGTACCCAAACTCTTTGATCGATTGCGCTCTTTTTTTTTTAATAGTCTTATCACATAAGAACCCCTTCCGAATTAAAAACAATAAAAATCTTATCACATAAGAACCTTCGATCGATTATTAGCGCTTTCTTTTTTTCTTTTCTTTTAATAGTCTTATCACATAAGAACCCCTTCCGAATTAAAAACAATAAAAATCTTATCATATAAGAACCTGGAACCCTTTTCGATCGACTAGCGCTTCCTTACCTACTGAAACCTTCCCCGGGCTGTCTCGAGATTTTTTTCAGAACCTGTTCTCTTCTGCTGGCGAGCTGAGAAAGAAATGGTTATAAAAAAAATACCTTTAACTTTTAAATGCCGAGTCTTGTAGATGCAGTACCTCAGCTGTGGACAACAGATTACATCTGCGATTCAACAGTGAAGAAACCTCTTGTGAGCAAAGGCTCACCTTGTTTGGCCACCGAAGCCTTTCACTGGAGAGGCACTATGCCTGTATCCGTTTTACTCACAGAACAGAGAGTATGCATCTCGGTGGGACCTCCAATAACTGTCGAAATCTCGACCTCAGAAAAGAATGACTCCGACACTTACAGCTCCGATGGAAGTTTCCCTTTTAATTTACTTGCTCGCAAGGGGTAGGTTTCACTCAGTCAAGGGCCAAATGAAACCTCCGCAATGGTACAGCTTCACAAGATATTTATACAGTAAAACCCAAGTTCTGGCCTCTCCCTGTGTATTGCTCTGTCTCACAGTCAGTGAATACAGATAAAGAGTTAATTACTATATCCTGGTACTGAAATGGTGTCAAGATATTCCCTTTTGTCAGGGTTATCAGAAAGCCAAACGGCCATTACTCCATGAGTCATAGGTAATGGGCTATCACCTGTCTTGTATTGTATCAGGATTATCCAATTTCCTGGTCAGTTTACCTGTTTGCTTCAAATGGATGAGGTAAAGGAAAGAGATAATGGCTAGAAGATAAGGGTGGGGTGACATGGAACTCCTGTAGTGTAGACAATAGGAGAGCACCATGGGGGGTTACTTGTCTCAGCATGACTTGTCTCCTAGCTGTCTGATAACCATCAGCCATCTAACAGCAGGTTTAGCTGTTCATAATAAGCTGGCTGCTAAAATGCAGAAAGTTCTGGAAGGGCCAGGACTCCATTTTAATCAAAAGGCACACAAATACCGTATGGTATCAGCTTAGATAAAAATACATTTCCACAAGTCCCTCATTTCTGGAATCATTCTCGTAAATCATTTCTGCACTCTCGCTAAGGCCTTCAAATCCTTCATAAAGTGCGGTGCCCAGTTGAGCCCGAACCAGTGTTTTATACAGGTTCATCGTGATTTCCATGCTTTTGTACTTTCTACCTATATTCATGAAGTCCAAGATTCCGTAAGCATTTTTAACTGCTTTCTCAACCTGCCCTGTCACCTTCAACGATTTGTGCACATACACCCCTAGGTCTCTCTGTTCAAGCACACTCTTTAGGATTGTATCCTTTAGTTTATATTTCCTCTCCTTATTCTTTCTACCAAAATGTATCACTTCACACTTTCCTGCATTAAATTTCATCTGTCACGTGTCTGCCCATTCAACCAGCCTGTCATTGTCCTCTTGAAGTCTATCACTATCCTCCTCAATGTTCACTATACGTCTAAGTTTTGTGTCATCTGCAAATTTTGAAATTGTGCCCTGTACACCCAAGTCCAAGTCATTAATATATATCAAGAAAAGCAGTAGTCCGAGTACCGACCCCCAGGGAACATCACTGTATACCTTCCTCCAGTCTGAAAAACAACCATTCACCACTACTCTCTGTTTCCTGTCACTTAGCCAATTTCTTATCCATGCTGCCACTGATGAAGGGTCATCAACCTGAAATGTTAACTCTCTCCACAGATGCTGCTTGACCCACTGAGATTTCCAGCATTTTCTGTTTTTATTTCAAATTCCAGCATCGGCAGTATTTTGCTTTTGTATTAGCGCTCTTTTTCTGCTTCATCTTACTCTCTATCTCTTTTGTCAACGAGGTAGTTCTGATTTTAGTTGCCCTGGCTATTCCCCTAGTGGGAATGTACCTTGACTGTACCCGAACTATTTCCTCTTTAAAGGCAGCCCATTGTTTCACTACAGTTTTGCCTGCCAATCTTTGATCTCAATTTACCCGGGCCAGATCCATTCTCATCCCACTGAAATTTGCCTTTGCTCCAATTAAGTATTTTTACTCTAGATTGCTCCCTGTTCTTTTCCATAGTGTAAGATTTAGGATCACAGGTCACACACAGATACCCAAAGGGTCTTAGGAGTTATAAGGCATTTATTAAGGGTGCGATAGTTCAAATATAGTCAAACACAACACAAAATCAGGTGTTATCAGTTATTTATGTTCACACTGTTCAAATCGCTTTAGCTATTGTACCATGGAATGAATTATTCAATTCTAACACCACTCTGAAGAGGCTTTTTGGTCTCAAGTTATTTCTTCCAATCCACAATTTCTTACAATAGCTAATCTTTGAGATGTCTAGTGGTCGTGAAAGGCGCTATATAAATGCAAGTCTTTCTTTAAACCTTATGATACTATGAACACTGTTCCCCAGATGTTCACCACTGATACTTGCTCCACTTGACCCACCTCATTCCCTAGAACCAGATCCAGCAATGCCTCCTCCTCGTTGGGTCGGAAACATACTGATCAAGAACGTTCTCCTGAACCCACTTCAGAAATTCTTCCCCCTCTCTGCCCTTTACACTATTATTATCCCAGTCTATATTAGGATAGTTGAAGTCTCCCATTATCACTACTCTATCATTCTTGCATTTCTCAGTAAATTCTCTACAAATTTACTCCTCCATACTTTTCCCATGAGTTAGTGGCCTATAGAATACACCTAGTAGTGAAATGGCACCTATATTATTTCTTACCTCTAACCAAATTGATTCTGTTCTTGACCCCTACAGGACATCCTCTCTCTCCAGCATTGTAACATTCTCCTTAACCAATACTGCCACACCACCTCCTAACTTTCCAAAACCAGTGTGGGGCAGTTTTGGCCCCCCTATACCCAGGAATATTTAATACCCAATCCTGCCCTTTTATGAGCCAGGTCTCCACGACATCACATTCCCATGTGGCTACTTGTACCTGCAGCTCACTCACCTTGTTTACTACGCTTTGTGCATTCACATACGTACACGGTAAACCCATCTTAGACCATCCTGTGTGCTCTCTTTGTCTGACCCCACCTAATACCTTACTAATTCTCGCTTTAGTGCTATCCGTCTCTCCCAATCCTTTGTGCCCTTTGTTTCGCTTTTCTAATGCTACATCCTAGTGCCCATCCCTATGCTAACTTAGTTTAAACTCTCCCCAACAGCAGTAGCATACCTCCCTGCGAGGATATTGGCACCGGCTCTGTTGAGGTGCAACCCGTCCGGCCTATATAGGTCCCACCTCCTCCAGAACCGTTCCCAATGCCCCAGGAATCTGAAGCCTTCCCTCCGAACCATTTCTTCAGCCACGCATTCATCTGCTCTATCCTCCTATTTCTATACTCCAGAGATTACTACCTTTCAGGGCCTGCTTTTTAATCTCTTTCTTAGCTCCCTAAAATCTGCCTGCAGGACTTCATCTCTCTTTTTACCTGTCATTGATACTGACATGGACCACAACCTCTGGCTGTTCACTCTCCCCCCTCAGAATGTTCTGCAGCCAGTCAGTGACATCCTTAACCCTGGCACCAGGGAGGCAACATACCATTCAGGAGTCATGTTTGCAGCCGCAGAAATGCCTGTTTGCTCCACTAACTATAGAATCTCCGACCACTATTTCTTTCCCTGTCTTCCTTCTTCCACCGCGCCCCCCCCACCCCGTGCAGCTGAGACACCCATGGTGCCATGGGCTTGGCTCTGGCTGTACTCTCCAGAGGAACCATCGCCCTCACCAGTACTCAGAAAAGAATACTGGTTAGAGAGTGAGATGCACTCAGGGGACTCCTGCACGACTTGCCTCCTCTTCTGTCTAGCAGTCACCCATTCCCTCTCTGCTTGCGCACTCCTTAGCTGCAGGTGACCACATCCTGAAATGTGCTATCCACGTAGCTCTCAGCCTTGCGGTTGCACTGCAGTAATGCCAGCTGCTCCTCAAGCTCTGAAACCCGGAGCTCGAGCTCCTCCAGCTGACGACACCTCCTGTACACGAGGTTGTCCAGGACACGGGAAGCGTCCTGGAGTTCTCACATGGCGCAGGATGTGCATTCCGCTGGACCAAGCTGCCCTGCCATGCCTTTATTTATTCGACTATTAACTAACTTCTTTTTTTAAGTAACTTACCAGAAATAAACTTAAGACTTAAAAAAAAACAATCACCAATCAGCTCGTTCCCTTGCGCTGATGTCACTTACCTCACTCCCTGACACTCACGCTCCCTTCAGGCTCTTGGGCCTATCTTTATCTGCGGCCTCTCCACTCGCTGACCCGCAGGTCTACTCTCGTGTCTATTAACTTCGAGACTTTAGATTCTGTAGCTCCATTCCTTTTCAGTCAGAAGTCTCCACCCAATTCCTCCTCTCCATCACTTCCTGTGCTCACAAAATTCCTCACTCTGCTTGCGAATCACTCAGTTTGCGAATCTCTCAGCTCTGTTTCCAAGCTTTGTGCGTAACAGAGGCAAAGAGGTGGAGAGGTTGAGGAAGGGACTTCCGGATCTCAGGGCTTTGGCAGTTGAAGGCACAGCCACCAATGGTGGAGTGATTAAAATCGGGATTAAAATCAAGAGGCAAGAATTGTAGGAGCGCAATGATCTCGGAGGGTTGTTGGGCTAGAGGAGGTTACAGTGATAGGGAGGGGCGAGGCCATGGAGGGGTTTGAAAACAAGGATCAGAATTTTAAAATCGAGGCCTTGCTTAACCGGCATCCATCTATGTCAGCAAGTACAGGGGTGAAGGATTAATAGGACTTAGCGCAAGTTAGGATATGGGCAGCAGAGTTTTGGATGACCTCAAGTTTATGGAGGGTAGAATAAGAACATAAGAATTAAGAACAGGAGTAGGCCATCTAGCCCCTCGAGCCTGCTCCGCCATTCAACAAGATCATGGCTGATCTGGCCGTGGACTCAGCTCCACTTACCCGCCCGCTTCCCGTAACCCTTAATTCCCTTATTGGTTAAAAATCTATCTATCTATGATTTGAATACATTCAATGAGCTAGCCTCAACTGCTTCCTTGGGCAGAGAATTCCACAGATTCACAACCCTCTGGGAAAAGAAATTCCTTCTCAACTCGGTTTTAAATTGTCTCCCCTGTATTTTGAGGCTGTGCCCCCTAGTTCTAGTCTCCCCGACCAGTGGAAATAACCTCTCTGCCTCTATCTTGTCTATCCTTTTCATTATTTTAAATGTTTCTATAAGATCACCCCTCATCCTTCTGAACTCCAACGAGTAAAGACCCAGTCTACTCAATCTATCATCATAAGGTAACCCTCTCATCTCCGGAATCAGCCTCGTGAATCGTCTCTGTACCCCCTCCAAATTTAGCATATCCTTTCTTATGTAAGGTGACCAAAACTGCACGCAGTACTCCAGGTGCGGCCTCGCCAATACCCTATACAGTTGCAGCAGGACCTCCCTGCTTTTGTACTCCATCCCTCTCGCAATGAAGGCCAACATTCCATTCGCCTTCCTGATTACCTGCTGCACCTGCAAACTAACTTTTTGGGATTCATGCACAAGGACCCCCAGGTCCCTCTGCACCGCAGCATGTTGTAATTTCTCCCCATTCAAATAATATTCCCTGTTACTGTTTTTTTTCCCAAGGTGGATGACCTCACATTCTCCAACATTGTATTCCATCTGCCAAACCTTAGCCCATTCGCTTAACCTATCTAAATCTCTTTTCAGCCTCTCTGAGTCCTCTACACAACCCGCTTTCCCACTAATCTTTGTGTCATCTGCAAATTTTGTTACACTACACTCTGTCCCCTCTTCCAGGTCGTCTATGTATATTGTAAACAGTTATGGTCCCAGCACCGATCCCTGTGGAACACCACTAACCACCGATTTCCAACCCGAAAAGGACCCATTTATCCCGATTCTCTGCTTTCTGTTAGCCTGCCAATTCTCTATCCATGCTAATAAATTTCCTCTGACTCCGCGTATCTTTATCTTCTGCAGTAACTTTTTGTGTGGCACCTTATCGAATACCTTTTGGAAATCTAAATACACCACATCCATCGGTATACCTCTATCCACCATGCTCGTTATATCCTCAAAGAATTTCAGTAAATTAGTTGCACATGATTTCCCCTTCATGCATCTGCTTGATTGCACTATTCCTATCTAGATGTCCCGCTATTTCTTCCTTAATGATAGCGTTAAGCATTTTCCCCACTACAGATGTTAAACTAACCGGCCTATAGTTACCTGCCTTTTGTCTGCCCCCTTTTTTAAACAGAGGCGTTACATGAGCTGCTTTCCAATCCGCTGGTACCTCCCCAGAGTCCAGAGAATTTTGGTAGATTATAACGAATGCATCTGCTATAACTTCCGCCATCTTTTTTAATACCCTGGGATGCATTTCATCAGGACCAGGGGACTTGTCTACCTTGAGTCCCATTAGCCTGTCCAGCACTATCCCCCTAGTGATAGTGATTGTCTCAAGGTCCTCCCTTCCCACATTCCCATGACCAGCAATTTTTGGCATTGTTTTTGTGTCTTCCACTGTGAAGACCGAAGCAAAATAATTGTTTAAGGTCTCAGCCATTTCCACATTTCCCATTATTAAATCCCCCTTCTCATCTTCTAAGGGACCAACATTTACTTTAGTCGCTCATTTCCGTTTTATATATCGGTAAAAGCTTTTACTATCTGTTTTTATGTTTTGCGCAAGTTTACTTTCGTAATCTATCTTCCCCTTCTTTACTGCTTTCTTAGTCATTCTTTGCTGTCGTTTAAAATTTTCCCAATCTTCGAGTTTCCCACTAACCTTGGCCACCTTATACGCATTGGTTTTTAATTTGATACTCTCCTTTATTTCCTTGGTTAGCCATGGCTGGTTATCCCTTCTCTTACCGCCTTTCTTTTTTACTGGAATATATTTTTGTTGAGCACTATGAAAGAGCTCCTTAAAAGTCCTCCACTGTTCCTCAATTGTGCCACCGTTTAGTCTGTGTTCCCAGTCTACTTTAGCCAATTCTGCCCTCATCCCACTGTAGTCCCCTTTGTTTAAGCATAGTACGCTCGTTTGAGACACTACTTCCTCACCCTCAATCTGTATTACAAATTCAACCATACTGTGATCACTCATTCCAAGAGGATCTTTTACTAGGAGATCGTTTATTATTCTTGTCTCATTACACAGGGCCAGATCTAAGATAGCTTGCTCCCTTGTAGGTTCTGTAACATACTGTTCTAAGAAACAATCCCGTATGCATTCTATGAATTCCTCCTCAAGGCTACCCCGTTCGATTTGATTTGTAGGTTGATATGTAGGTTAAAATCCCCCATGATTATTGCCGTTCCTTTTTCACATGCCTCCATTATTCCCCTGATTATTGTCCGCCCCACCGTGAAGGATTATTTGAGGGCCTATAAACTACGCCCACCAGTGACTTTTTCCCCTTACTATCTCTAATCTCCACCCACAACGATTCAACATTTTGTTCATTAGAGCCAATATCATCTCTCACAACTGCCCTGATATCATCCTTTATTAACAGAGCTACCCCACCTCCTTTCCCTTCTTGTCTACCTTTCCGAATTGTTGGATACCCCTGTATGTTTAATTCCCAGTTTTGGCCACCCTGTAACCACGTTTTAGTAATGGCCACCAAATCATACCCATTTGTAATGATTTGTGCCGTCAACTCATTTACTTTGTTTCGAATGCTGCGTGCGTTTAGGTAAAGTGTTTTAATACTAGTTTTTAAACCATGATTTTAGTTTTGACCCCTCCTGCAGCCCCTTTATATTCATACATATTGTCCCTTCCTATCACCTTGTGGTTTACACTTACCCCAGTGCTACTCTGCTCTGTTGCCTCCTGCCTTTTGCATTCTTTCTTGGTGTTCTGTTCATCTGAGCTCTCACCCACTCTAACTAGCTCAGAGCCCTCTCCTAGGTTCCCATCCCCTGCCAAGCTAGTTTAAAGCCCTCCCAACCGTAATATCAAAACCCCCCGCGAGAACATTGGTCCCGTCTCTGTTGAGGTGTAACCTGTCCGACTTGTACAGATCCCACCTTCCCCAGGAGCCCTCTCCTGGGTTCCGAATACTCCTCGCATTGAGGCACCGAGCTTTCATGCTTGCCTTTTTATTACACTTTGACCCTTTAGAATTTTGCTGTACAGTGGCCCTTTTTGTTTTTTGCCTTGGGTTTCTCTGCCCTCCACTTTTACTCATCTCCTTTCTGTCTTTTGCTTTTGTCTCCATTTTGTTTCCCTCTGTCTCCCTGCATTGGTTCCCATCCCCCTGCCATATTAGTTTAACTCCCCCCCAACAGCACTAGCAAACACTCCCCGTAGGACATTGGTTCCGGTCTTGCCCAGGTGCAGACCGCCCGGTTTGTACTGGTCCCACCTCCCCCAGAACCGGTTCCAATGCCCCAGGAATTTGAATCCCTCCCTGCTGCACCACTGCTCAAGCCATGTATTCATCTGAGCTCTCCTGCGATTCCTACTCTAACTAGCTCGTGGCACTGGTAGCAATCCCAAGATTACTACTTTTGAGGTCCTATGTTTTAATTTAGCTCCTAGCTCCTTAAATACGTCTCGTAGGACCTCATCCCTTTTTTTACCTATATCGTTGGTACCAATGTGCACCACGACAACTGGCTGTTCACCCTCCCTTTTCAGAATGTCCTGCACCCGCTCCGAGACATCCTTAACCCTTGCACCAGGGAGGCAACATACCATCCTGGAGTCTCGGTTGCGGCCGCAGAAACGCCTATCTATTCCCCTTACCATTGAATCCATATAACTATTGCCCTCCCACTCTTTTTCCTGCCCTCCTGTGCAGCAGAGCCAGCCACGGTGCCATGAACTTGGCTGCTGCTGCCCTCCCCTGATGAGTCATCTCCCTCAACAGTACTCAAAGCAGTGTATCTGTTTTGTAGGGGGATGACCGCAGGGGACCCATGCACTACCTTCCTTGCACTGCTCTCCCTGTTGGTCTTCCACTCCCTATCTGGCTGTGGACCCTTCACCTGCGGTCAGACCAACTTGCTACACGTGCTACCCACGTCATTCTCAGCATCATGGATGCTCCAGAATAAATCCACCCTCAGCTCCAATTCCGCAATGCAGACCGTCAGGAGCTGGAGGCGGATACACTTCCCGCACACGTAGTCGTCAGGGACACAGGAAGTGTCCCTGAGTTCCCACATGGTACAGGAGGTGCATATCACGTGACCGAGCTCTCCTGCCATGACTTAACCCTTAGATACACTTAAATTGGCAACAGCAATGCTAAAGTTTACTCACTGTTACAGAAGAGAAAAAAGAAAAACTACTCACCAATCACCAGCCAATCACTTACCCCCTTGGCTGTGATGTCACCTTTCTGTTTCTTTCTACTTTTTTGCCTTCTCCCTGTAGCTGCACAAGCACGTGTCTCCACGTACCTCCGCGCTGCTCCCGACTCAGCGACGCACCTCCCGACCTCGCGGCCTTTTATAGGCCTCTCCACGCACCTCCGCACTGCTCCCGACTCAGTGACGCACCTCCCGACCTCGGGGCCTTTTATAGGCCTCTCCAACGGACTCACGCTGCTCCCGACTCAGTGACGCACCTCCCGACCTTTTATAGACCTCACGAACGGACTCACACTGCTCCCGACTCAGAATGTGGGAGGCCAGCCAGGAGTGCATCTAGAGGTAACAAAGGCATCGATGAGGGTTTCAGCAGCAGATAAGCTGAGGCAGGGACGGAGTTTGGAGATGTTCCAAAGGTGGAAATAGTCTTAGTGATGTCGCAGATATGTGATTGGAAGCTCATTTCAGGACCAAGTATAACACCAAGGTTACAAACAGTCTGGTTCAGCCTCAGACACTTGCTAGGGAGAGGGATGGAGTTGGAGGCCAGGGAATGGAGTTTGTGGTGGGAAACGGAGACAATAGCTTTGATCTTCCCAATATTTAGTTGGAGGAAATTTCTGCTCAGCCAGTACTGGATGTCAGACAAGCAGCCTGACAATTTAGAAACAGTGGAGGTGTTGAGAGAGGTGGTGGTGAGGTAGAGCTGTATGTCGTCAGCGTACATGTGGAAACTGATGCTGTGTTTTTGGATGTTGTTGCCAAGGGGCAGCATGTAGATGAGAAATAGGAGGGGGCCAAGGATAAATCCTTGGGGGACACCAGAGGTAACTGCACGGGAGTGGGAAGAGTAGCCATTGCAGGTGATTCACTGGCTACGATTAGATAGATAAGATGGAACCAGGCGAGTGCAGTCCCACCCAGCTGGATAATGGTGGAGAAGTGTTGGAGGAGGATGGTGTGGTCAACTGTGTCAGAGGCTGCCGACAGGTCGAGAAAGACGAGGAGTTTACCTTTCTTATTGTTATGTCTGTAATGTACTTATAAATGACTCCACGAGGCAATGTGTTATACTCAAGCTATAGTGACCTTGGTCCTTTATTCCTAACTCTAGAGTGAGGCAGCCAAATGGTGGCTATCCTTTTATACAGCCCCTGCCACCAGGGTAGGAAACCCCGGTCTCCACCAGTTGCACCCTCTAGTAGCGCCAGCATAGTATATACACTGTGTAAACCTTATTGATAGTACATCAGGTAAACAAGTCTCCATATTATGCAACGATACAGTGAATACACAGAGAGTATATCTATAGTTTGCATATATAACACTCACAGTCCCATAGAATGTCATTTGTAACATAGATGAGAGCCGTTTCGGTAAAGGTTTAGCATAACTTCCTTGCTTTTGTACTCTGTGCTTCTGTTTATAATGTCCAAGATCCTGTATGCTTTTGTAACAGCCATATCAACTTGATAATCCCTTTCCTCAGAATCCTTCACTATAACGACAATAACAATAGTCATACAAAAAATACAAACTGCAATGAAATACGTACTGTGTAAACATTAGTATTTTTTAAATGTTTATTAATTAGATGCTTTAGTTAACTTAAAGTTTAAACAAACGTAACTTTAAGTTAAACTAAATTTTGGAAAGAAGATAGCTATCCAAAATGCGATGTCAGTTATGTGTGTAATTTGACTTAATAGTTATGGTTTTAATGGTGTAAAACCAAATGTTTTAGCATTAAAACGTTAGTGGAGAGTCAGTCTGAACAAATAACATGGCAAAGAATTAAAATCGTATTTCCAATTATCTTTTTGAGAAATTCAGCAGGGTTTAATTAATTCAAAATAGACTGGTCATTACTCATGTTGCTTTAATAGGAAAGGAACTTCATAAAATACCCTTAGCTGATAACTGTTGAAAGATGATCAGGATAAATTAATCACTGAAGCCTGTTAAGGAAAATGTATGAATGTCATTCCTAAGGAAAATAAGCAATATTGTGGACTACTCCCTGCTTTTTTCAAGGAAAATTTTAAAGAATTTATTGTCCTTCATTAGCTTTGAAGATCTTAGGCTACGGACTGTTCATCCCTCAACTAATAAAGTTTTAACTTATCACCTTTTGCTTATTAGTCTGATATGTCAGTTACTGTTTTTTTAAAGGAAATAATTGTAGAACTCAGATATATTACAACTAAGTTTCAGATATTTGAATTGTTTTAAAAATTGATTGAAAATAATAAGAGCAAAAACATTTGTTTACATGGTAAATATTTTAAATTTTCTTTTTAGTCAGCATGTCATATCTAATACTTAGCGATTTTATTTTTTTAATAGGCAGCCACTATGTGCTGTTCAAAATTGGCTTAATTTTGACACTGATCAGCAGCTATTCTCCAAGAACCAGTACAGTTATAGTCCCACAGGTAACATACTGCAATGTCTATTAACTGGCAGATGCTTCTGCCAAACTCCACTAATGTCTGTCTTTTAGAACTGTACATTACTGATTAATTGTTTATTTATGTTAGGAGGCTTTTTATCACAGTAAAGAGAAAATGCAATGATAATACTGTATGTTGTTGAATTAATTTAGAAAAAAATGCTTTTGAAAATACAAAGTATCTTCTCTAAGTATTTATTTAGAAAGCTCAATGTACATGTTGGTGAAGATGATAATTCTTACATATTAAATGATAGGATGATAAATGTCCAGAATATTCTTTGGTTAAGTGGTGAGAAGCCCTTTAAAATGATTTGATTTCAAATGAATATATGTCATTCCTGATTACCTACAAAATCAGCTGTAAAGTATTACATTAGGATCTGCAAAATGCTGTACCTTATTCAACAGCCTTCAAGTGTCTGCATCTCTTTAATATTTCTCACAGTAAAGAGAAAATCTCTTTAAGGCTGCATGCTTGCAATACTTTACATGACCAATTCAACTTATTTCCTGTACAATGGCTAGGTTGAAAAATTCAGCCCTGGCCTTGGGTTGCAGCTGACATGCTTTAAAGTTAAAGAAATGTGGTCGCAAATGGCGATAAAAAATGTTGCAGTCTTTTTAAAGTTTCAAAAATAATTTTGAAAAGCTTTCAGTCTCTGCAAAGGCTGAATGGGCGAAAGAAGTGATAGCTGAGAATGAGGCGCCCATTGGGGCGGATTTTCAGTTCCTCGCTGTTCTGTTTTTTGCCCCGGAGTGGTGGCAATGGCGACGGTGAGGTGTTCTGGCCGGGTGGTCAGCCTCCAGCGCTCCGCAGCGATCATCGGGTCTGATTTTGCAGCGGCACGGAGCAGCACCGCCCGGAAGAGCTGCGCCGATGTGCAATGCCCCTGGTTGTGACACTGGCGCGAGTTTTGACTGTTGCCCGACCCGTACACCTCGAAGCGCGCCCCGCAGTGAACGCCTGGAAAGTCAGGCGGTCCAAGGATAATGACAGCGGAGAGGTAAGTAATGGACTCCTAAGGTAAGTGTGATTATTTGTTCTTTTAATTATTTTGCAATTTGTGTTGTGGCGTGGGCAAAGTTTTGGGAATGTTTTTGCGGCATTTTTGAACATTTTTTCCCTCGGGCATCTCTCGGAGCACTCCCGACCTGGCTTTATAGCTCGGGAGTTTCCCATGCTAGCACCCAAGAGAGGCGTACAACGCCTCCCTTAGCACTGCGTCCCCTGACTCAGGGCCGCACTTTACCCACCCCGCTGGTATTACCGCCTCAAAAACATCAAAGCCGAAAATCCAGCCCAGGGTGGAGTTACAAAGCAGACTCTGTGGGCAAGTGACAGAGCAGCACTGCCAAGATCAGATTAGGTTAGTTCTTTGATGGGATTCACTGGAAACCATTTGCCATTGTAATCCATAAAGCAATGAGCTAAATAACTTTCCAAATGTAATAACACATTTAAGACTGAAGGAACCATGGATGAGTAACAAACTAATTAACCCTTTTTCTTGTCTGTACGAGCACAGAAGGCAAGTCTTTCTATATTTTCTCCAAGTGAAAGTGTATAACTGAAGCATGTGATCTATCATTAAGATTCAGCTAGTACTTAATCTGCATCAAATTTGTAGTCAGATTAACAAAAAGGAAAATATATATTTTTTGCTGCCAATAAATATATAATATTATAATACCTGTATATAGTGTGCATTTTTCTGTATTTGTATTAAAAACACTAAAGGTAGTACCAATGACATATATCACATACTTTCAACTTCAATCTCATTATTTGTTGATATTATCCTTTCGTATATATCATGCACCCTCTGCCGCTTTAAGCCTAATGGTATACAAGTGAAATATTCACCACAGATTATATATTGTAAAGAATAACAATGTCTGGCAGGAACTTTAAGCCAACTTCAGGATTTTGCTGACATTCCTAAATGTCAGTCTACTTATCACATCATCAGAACCAGCCTGGAGTGATATGCCATACAATATTTTGCTCATTGACACCTGTTAATAAATTGTTACACTTTCATTTTGTTAGGTCTCACATCTCCGACATACAGCACTGCTACTCTTTCTGACTTTGCATCACTGTCTGCAACCTGCCGATGGAAGGATATTTACATTAGGGCTTGTCACCTAAATCAAAACTGGGCATTGGGCAGATATACAGTTTTGCCTTTACTTCGAGGCCATCAAGAAAGAGTGAATTGCCTCGACTGTGATGGTGAGTAATATTCAGCAAGAGCAGAGAATGTGAGATAAAAAAATTTAGATTATGAAAAGAACAGCAATGTTTTTTTTTGCAGGCATTGACTTCTACAATTTTATATACACCAGTCCCCCTCATGTACCTTGACTCAATGGCCATTATTCAGATGTGAACCTAGACTGTGAGCATTAGCTGGTTATTCAATCACAATGACAATAAGAACTTGCATTTATATAGCACCATTAACATAGAAAAATGCCCCAAGGTGCTTCACAGAAGCGTAAAGGGAAAAATAAATGGCAAGCCAAAAAAAGAGATTTTGGGAGGAGTAACCAAAAGCTTGATCAACGAGGTGTGTTTTAAGACGGCTCTTAAAAGAGAAGATGGAGGAAATGAGACCTGGATGACACAGACACTGGTTGGCAAAGGGAAGGGATGAGCAAGAAGCCCAAGTCAAAGGAATGGAGATTTCTGGGAAGAGGTGGGTTGTAATGTAAGAAAGTTACAGTGATAGGGAGGAGCGAGGCCATGAAGGGATTTCAACACAATCACAGGGGCATTACAGGCAAACCAAATTCTGTCCTTACCTGATCTTTACACATGCACTTCCGAGAGTGATTGCTGAATAGAGACCAGGGATAGAAATGCAGGAAACAGCATCAACCCCTGTACATGGCCTTCTTCGACCTCACAAAAGCCTTCGACACTGTCAACTGTAACGGATTATGGAGCATCCTCCTCAGATTCGGCTGCCCTCAAAAGTTTGTCACCATTCTCCGCCTGCTCCACGATGACATGCAAGCTGTGATCCTGACCAACAGATCCACCACAGACCCATTCCACGTTCTTACTGGGGTCAAGCAAAGCCGTGTCATCGCACCAACGCTCTTCTCGATCTTCCTTGCTGCAATGTTCCATCTCACCCTCGGCAAGCTCCCCGCTGGAGTGGAGTTAAATTACAGGACAAACGGGAATCTGTTCAACCTCCGCCACCTCCAGGCCAGGTCCAAGGTCGTCTCATCCTCCATCATCGAACTACAGTACGCAGATGACGCCTGCGTCTGCGCACACTCGGAGGCTGAACTCCAAGCCATCGTCAACACCTTCACCGAGACGTACAAGAGCATGGCCTTACACTAAACATCCGTAAGACAAAGGTCCTCTACCAACCTGCCCCTGCCGTTCCCCTCTGTAACACAGGGACAATTGTAAGATCCCTACCTGTGTCTGGGCTGAGATGAGCAATGTGGCACAGACTGAGGATTGAAAATGGGATCTCACTGAGCTCTATGGTCCAGTTACTTGCAGGATAAACTTGTGACACCATCAGGTGAGCAAGCAGCAGTGTTCTCTTTGGAAATGCATATCAGCAAACAAACAACCAAATATCTGCAAGAATATTGAGACCACTAAATACTTTTGTATTTTATTTCAAAAAATTGACACTGGTATATTAAATATTAGCTAATCAGTCTTATCTAGACCATTGTGCACTTTCAGAAGATTTAGCTAGCTAGTAGTCATCAAGATCCACAGCGTGGCTCTGGACAAAGTGGACACTTTCCATACCTCGGGAGTCTATTATCAGCAAGGGCAGACACCGACGATGAGGTTCAACACCGCCTCCAGTGTGCCAGCGCAGCCTTTGGCCGCCTGAGGAAGAGAGTGTTCGAAGGTCAGGCCCTCAAATCTGGCACCAAGCTCATGGTCTACAGGGCTGTAGTGATACCTGCCCTCCTGTATGGCTCAGAGACATGGACCATATACAGTAGACACCTCAAATCGCTGGAGAAATACCACCAACGATATCTTTGCAAGATCTTGCAAATCCCCTGGGAGGACAGACGCACCAACGTTAGTGTCCTCGATCAGGCCAACATCCCCAGCATCGACGAACTGACCACACTTAACCAGTTTCGTTGGGCGGGCCACATTGTTTGCATGCCTGACACAAGACTCCCAAAGCAAGCGCTCTAGCCGGAACTCTTACACGGCAAGTGAGCCCTAGGTGGGCAGAGGAAACGTTTCAAGGACACCTTCAAAGCCTCCTTGATAAAATGCAACATCCCCACCGACATCTGGGAATCCTTGGCCAAAGACCGCCCGAAGTGGAGGAAGAGCATCCGGGAGGGCGCTGAGCACCTCGCGTCTCATCGCCGAGAGCGTGCAGAAAGCAGCGAAAAGAGCGTGCGGCAAACCAGACTCCCTAACCACCCTTTCCTTCAACCACTGTCTGTCCCACCTGTGACAGAGACCGTAATTCCCATATTGGACTGTTCAGTCACCTAAGAACTCACTTTTAGAGTGGAAGCAAGTCTTCCTCGATTTCGAGGGACTGCCTATGATGATGGTTACAGATTATAAAGCTTATTACAATTATACACTGATAACTTCTTAATAATTGAACTTAATGGCCCCAAGTTTCCACATGATTTGCTCCTGATTTTTAGGAGCAACTGGTGTAGAACGGAGTATCTTAGAAATCGGAATTCTCCACATTTAGTTTCCTCCAGTTCTAGTCAGGTAGAACAGTTTCACTTTGGAACAGAATTTCTTTTCAAAAGGGGTCGTGTCCGGCCACTGACGCCTGATTTCAAAGTTTCGTGAGTGAAAATGTACTCCAAACTAACTTAGAATGGAGTAAATGAAGATTTTTGTACGCTTGAAAAAACCTTGTCTACACTTTAAAAAATCAGGCGCAGGTTACAAATTAGGCGTAGGGAACGAGGTGGGGGGGGAGGGGGGGGGGAAGGGAAGTCATTAAATTCTACAATCAATCCTTAGTTATACTTATACAAATATTATACAAATAAATCCAACCTGAATAAAAATTTATAAGCAAAGAAAAGATTAAATAAACCATGTTCCTACCTGTGTGAAAGTACTTCAGGCAGGCCTTTCAGGCAGCGGTGTGGCGTCAGTGTCTCGACGGCAGCGGCAGCAAGCAGCCTTCGAGCTGAGCTGCAGTGCTTGAGGCAGGCCTTTCATGTTGGAGACAGAGGCAGCAGTGTGGCGTCAGTGTCTCGATGGCAGCGGCAGCAAGCTTCGAGCTGAGCTGCAGTGCTTGAGGCAGGCCTTTATTCTCTTCGTGGCTGACCGCGAAGAAGCAGCACCGGACCGACGTGAGGCCATTCGGCCATGAGATAGCAGCAGCGTCAGTGGCTGGCCGGCAGCCGAAGAATCAACGCAGGACACACGCAGCTCATTAAGGTTCTTGAGGCCATTCGGCCACGCTTTAGGGGCGCGTCAGTGGCTGGCCAGCAGCCAAAGATACAGCAGCAGCCTTCGAGCTGTGAGGGGGACTGAGGCCATTTGGACAGGGAGAGGCAGCCACATAGACAGTTTTATATTTAAATTTGCAGAATGGATGCTGCATTGTCAACACCACATATTATGCAATGGTTTGTCATCAATTCACTGCATAAGAGAGAATTGATTAGAGCTCACCGCACCAGGAACGTCGTAGCCCTTAGGTTGATGGGCAGGAGACCTTACCCACGTCGACAATATCGAACCAGGCACTCGTACCTGGACATGAGCGAGGCTGATTGTGTGAAAAGGCTGCGTTTCCGCAGAGAAGTTGTCACTGAGATCTGTGATATGGTGAGAGCAGATTTGCAGCCCAGAAGCAGAAGGACAACTGCCTTGTCTGTTGAAGTGAAGGTAACAGCTGCACTTTCTTTCTATGCCTCGGGATCGTTTCAGGCTACAACTGGAGATATGTGTGCCATCTCTCAACGTGCAATACATGCCTGCGTTTACCAGGTCACGGCTGCACTTTATGCGCGAAGGAATGACTTCATCAATTTCCCAATGACCGCACAATCGATCCATGAGAGGGCTGTGGGCTTCTTCAGGATTGCCGGCTTCCCAAAGGTACAGGGCTGCATTGATTGTACCCACAAAGCCTTGCGAGCACCCGTGGAGGAATCTGAGCAGTACCGAAATAGGAAAGGTTTCCACTCTATCAATGTGCAGCTCGTGTGTGATGACAAGCAGCGCATCATGTCAGTCGATGCGAGATACCCTGGCAGCACCCACGATGCGTTCATCCTACGCGACAGCGTTCTATCTGACATGTTTGAGCAGCAGCCAGAAGGGCAGAGCTGGCTACTGGGAGAGAAAGGGTACGGCCTGACCACCTGGCTCATGACGCCCATACGCGTGACACGGACAGAAGCTGACTGTCAATACAACATGGCGCACATTGCGACGCGCAGCATCATTGAGAGGACCATTGGCATATTGAAACAGCGATTTCGATGCCTGGACCATTCCGGAGGACAGTTGCAATATACTCCTCAGATTGTCGGTCACTTCACTGTTGTGTGCTGCATGCTTCATAACTTAGCCATCATGAGGCAGCAGGAGCTGGTAGTGGAACCCGAAGACCGACATGAGGGTCCAGTGCATGATGATAGTATTACGGAAGACCAGGATGTGGATGATAACGACAATCAGGAAAGCATGCAAGTGCCTGAGGCCGGAGCACGAGGTCGGAGGAGGGCCGTCCATCGTGCCCCTTTAACGATTGCTCGAGACTTGCGCCAGCAGCTCATCCGTGAATGCTTCAACTACTGATGCCTGAGGGCTCTGCGACCACTTTTGCATATGGACATGTTTATTCTTTGCAGTTGTTCCTACGTTGTGTTGTGTTAATGGAACATGAAACAGTTTTAATGAAAAAATATTTTATTAAAAGATTAATGTCACTCTAATAAAATATTTGTTGTATCAAACTATACTTTTTAATATGACTCTTGAAGATCACTTAAAAACTTTAAGATCACTTATAAACTTGTAAAGTTACAAAAGTTACAAAACACTTTCTATGTGAAAAATTTTACACTCTAAGATCACTTACACTTCAAGATCACTTTTTAGATGCAAAATTAAATAATTTACAGAATGTGAGAGCATTTACACTATAAGATCACTTGAAAACCCTGAGATCACTTATATGTTGTAAAGTTACAAAACTTACAAAACAGTTTCATTGTGAAAATTCTTACACTCTGAAGAACACTTAAACTTCAGGATCACTTTTTAGGTGCAAAATTAAATAAGATACAAAAAAATGTGAGAGCATTTACACTATAAGATCACTTAAAAACCATAAGATCCCTTATAAGTTGTAAAGTTACAAAACTTACAAAACAGTTTCATTGTGAAAAATCTTACACTCTGAAGAACACTTAAACTTCAGGATCACTTTTTAGGTGCAAAATTAAATAAGATACAAAAAAATGTGAGAGCATTTACACTATAAGATCACTTAAAAACCATAAGATCCCTTATAAGTTGTAAAGTTACAAAACTTACAAAACAATTTCAATTTGAAAAACGCTACTACAGCTACATCAAGAACAAAACAAAAGCAGCAAAGAAAGGCTGCAACCATGTCTCATCCATATCTCAGTGAATGTTCACTTCCTCATGGGGGTGTCATTTGATTGGCTGGGCTGTGTGCCCTTATTGCAGCAGCTACCTCAACCAGGCCCTCCCTGACGGCCTGTGCCGACACTTGCATGCCCTCCCTGATGGCCTGTGCCGACACTTGCATGCCCTCCCTGATGGCCTGTGCCGTAATTTGCATGCCCTCCCTGATGGCCTGTGCCGTCGATTGCACTCCCTCGGACATTCCCTCCCTAACTTCCCGTGTTATTACTGCTATTTCTCCCGTCAGGACCGTCAACTCTTCACCTACTGCATTGACGCCACCGATGAGTGATCGGGCACGCTCATTGGTCTCCATACCCAATGCCACAACCTGAGCCGCATCTGTTGCACGCCGCATCTCAGGAGAGCGTGTCTCCAATCTCCTTATCCTCTGCCTGGGTCTGCCTCGTGGCACCACTACACTGGGAGGCGCGGGCACGGACGGTGGGATGCTCGGTGTTGCAAGCGGCACCACTACACAGGGAGGCGCAGGCTGGGACTGTGGGACGCTCTGTGTTCCAGACGGCTGAACTGGAGGGAGAGGCTCGGGCTGGAATGGTGGAATGCTCTGTGTTGCAGACGGCAGAACTAGAGGGAGAGGCTCGGGCTGGAACGGTAGGACGCTCGGTGTTCCAGACGACAGCACTCAAGTGCGAGCTGTGGGCTGGGATGTTGGACGAATGGGTGTAAACTGCTCCATGATATCAGCAGCAACACTGGGACCCAAAGCGTCGGAATCAAAACCATAGTAGGTGGAACCAGAACCTATGTGAGAGGGAGGCGCAGGCTGGGACGGTAGTGCACTGACTGTAGAATGCTGCATTATACCAGCAGCACCACTGGGACCCGCAATATCGGAAGCAAAACCATGGAAGGTGGAACCAAGACCTATACTAGAGGTTGAAACTCTGATGCCCCTTGATGGGGGCTCATAAACATTAAATTGGAAGCTCTCCCCTGCAGACATTTCAGTCATCGCTGCCATCATCCAGTCTGGATCGTCCGCAGCTGGTTGTACTGGTTCTTGTTCTGTACCCTCAGGATCCTCAGGGTTGGCAGCAGCAGCATAGTCATCTATATCATCATCATGTTCTGCAAAATACATCAGAACAGTCAAATGCTTAACAGCAAGGGAGGGGGCCGGGTGGGTGGCATGAGTACTCTCACACAAAGCAAGCCAGGCAGCAGGTTGATTTAAAGGGCCATGATGCATTTTCAGGACTTGCCCTCTTCCTCGCGTGCGGGCCCAGCTTGTGCTGTACCGATTGCTTTACTCCATGTCCGACTCATCATAGCAGCTACCCTTTGTTCCAAGGGTGTCAGTGGATGCAGATTGGGCACGCCTCCTCCTGTCCGAGTTGCCTCCCTTTTGTTGTGGGCCAATTTCTTCTGCAAAGAGTAAAATTAACTTTTTACAGACTATGTCAGTCTGCAGGGTGGGACATACAGATAGCCAGGTTACAATTACGATTAAATTAAAAATGGGAAATATTACTTACACTAACTACTTGACCAAGGTCGTGCCATTTCTTTTTACACTGACTTCCAGATCTCCTGGTATGCACCACTGCGCAGTAATCTTCTGCAACATGGTTCCAGCATTTCTTCATTTCTTTTGGTGGCACTTTTATGCGACCTCTGTTGCTGGTATCTAGCTCCTGCCATCTCTGCTCAATTACGTTGACTAATATCTCCACTTCCTCATGCAAGAAATTCTTTGTTCTTGGTGGACGTTGATCCATTGCAAAGTTGAATTGGCACTCTTATTTCTCCAAACACACAGTCCTTAATTTGCATGTACCAATGCAGCACCGGTTCTGCAAGCTTAGCAGTGAAAAGCTGAACTCACTGATTTCAGCAGGTGATTTATTCAGCAGTGCTGCTAAAAGCACTCCCTCACACACAGAAATATCAAAAAAAATTAAATTACAAGCCTTTGCAGGAGCCCAAGAAACAAATCTTCACTTTTTCTGCAGTATTTTTAAAAATGGGCGAGTGCCAATGTTTGTGTGAGACTGCGCGTGCGTGAATGCTCCAACGCGCACGCGCAGGGTTGCCGGCACCACGAAGGTTAATTTAAATTGTACCCGCCCCCTGCTGCTTAGAAAATCGGCGCGAGTGTTAGGCTACGCCCCCTGCTGCGAAGAGCGCGCCGCGCCAAACAGACATCGAGCACCAAGGAGCTCGAGAATATCGGATTTTTTTTTAGGCGCCGTTTTCGGCGCGAAAAACAGGCGCCCAGCTCGCCGCGGCATGAAACTTGGGGCCAATATGTTACCATGGTATTTCGTAACAACCGTTTATTTTTATTTTTCAATATATGCAGCCTATTAATATACATATTTTGGTTAAAATTAGGAAATGCATTTCAGAGAATGGAAATTGTTAGTTAGCAAAGAATTTGGGTCCAAACTTTTGATTTTGTACCCATGTAATTCTTTGGAAGTAGTTGAGCAATTAATTGAAAACACACCTGACAATCCAGAAAAATTTAATTACTTTGAATTATTTGAAATAGAAAGTTTTAAGTAGAAACCTGCCACAAGGCTTCTGCCAATGTCAAATTTGACATCTAGAATCATAAAATTTTACAGTACAGATAGTGGCCTTTTGATCTATCACACGTGTTGCTGTCTCCACTCCTCCATCAGACCTCTGCCATTGAAACCCTTATAAACACCTTTGTCACCTCCAGACTCAACTACTCCAGTATTCTCCTTGCTAGCCTCCCATCTTCCACTTTCTATAAGTTCAATTTATTTAAAGCTCTGCCAGATATATTGTGTGCCACAGTAAGTCCCACCGTCCCTTCACCCAAATCCTCACTGACCTAGTGTGGCTCTCCATCCCCCAACATCTGAAGTTTGAAATTCTTGTCCTCCTCTTTAAATTCCTTCAGGGCCTCACCCCATCATTTGGCCACAATTGGGGCCCCCAGCCCTAAATCTCCCTGAATTTTCCATTCCTTTAATCTCTGGCCTCAGGCAACACCCACCACCTCTCCCTTTGCCCTACCATTGGTGCAGAGTCTTCAGCTGCCTGGCCACAATATTCTAACTACAACCTAACCAATGATTTGTATTAGTTTAGGATCACCTCTTTGATTTTGTACTCTATGCCTCTACTTATAAAAGCTAGTATCCATATGTTTTAAAAAATATAGCTTTATTAACTTGTCCTCCTACTTTTAAAGGCCTCTAAATATCGCTGCTGTTCTAGATTTTAAAATTTTTTACCATTTAATGCATAGGGCACAGTTTTCAAGTCCTTGCATTTGGTAAGAAACCTTGCACAGCAGAAGTGTGTATTAAAAAACTGCAAGAACTGGGTTTGCAATTTTTCAGTATATGATGTGTGCAAGGCTTGAAAAGTATACTCTTATATTTTCTCTACTGATTCTTCCTCCTGAACCTCATATTTTTTTGCATTAAATTTTATCTGACATCAATCTGCCCAGTCTACTAACTTGTCGCTGTCTTCTTGAGAGTCACTGACCGTCCTCTTCACATTCAACAAGGCTCCCTATTTTTTATGTCTTCTCCACATTTTGTTTGTGCACTCTATATCCAAGTCCAGATCATTCACATATATTGAGAAGAGCAATGGTCCTAACACAAACCCATGCAAAACACTACCGTTTACATCTCTGCCGTCCAATAAAAGCATCCATTAATCATTACTATTTTCTATCATTTAGCCAACTTCCTATCTATGCTGCTACACCTCTTTAATTCCACTCATCTTAAATTTATCAACAAACCTATGTGGCACATTATCAAGTCCATCCATTATGTTCTACCCTAGGACAGGTCCTAACTCCAGTCTCACACATGAAATTCTTGAGCCACTTACCAGGGAAAGAGTAGCTGAGGTGGGGTTTCATTGCCAGTTTTTCCAGTTTTATCTTAGGATGGGCTGCAAACAAGGCTAAAGAACCCCTCCTATCCTTTACGATAGGGGTAGGGGCTACGTACCCATCAGATAAAAGTACCCACGTTAGACATCAATCCAGTATGCAAACTGGTCTTCTCACGCTGGGGCTGTTTGGCGACTGAACTCAACCCTTCTGACTGAAATACTACCACTGAGCCAGTGACCAATCTGTCCAGTTGTGAGTAACCTGCTGGTGTCAACCCAGTAATTAGAGACCATATTCTAATCTCCATTCGCCGGGGCTGCCTGGAGTGGTACTCACACCCTCCATCTTCTGACTTGAAGGCAGGACTGTGACCACTAAGCCAAAGCCTCACTCCCTCCTTATCAAGTATTTTAATAAAAATACATATGAGCGATGTCTGCCAATGCAATTTGTTATTTCCTCAAACACTTCTATTAGATTTGTCAGATATGACTTGCCTTGTACAAATACACTCTGGGTGTCCTTAATTAAGCCATATAATTGTAAGTGAGTGTTAATTTTATTCCACATTGTGACTTACTGACAAAATACATGGTATCCTTTTCTTCCTTCTGGAACAGAGGTATTATTTTGGCAATCTGACAGTCCTCTGGCACAACTTCCATATCCAAGGATGTTTGAAAGATTGTGGTCAGAAGCTCTGCCACTTCCACTCAGCATTCTAGGATGCCTGCACATGCCATCAGCCCAGCGCCCTTTCCACTTTGAGTTCCAATAACCTTTACAGTACTGCTTCTTTATGTATTGCTATCCTTTCTAATTGTTCCACCTCCTCTCCTATACCCTTTCATTCTCGTTTTCACAGGAGCTGCCCAGAGTGACTCAGTTCTCTGACTTGCTTCTGTCTCTCCTGTGGGACCCTGCTTGACCTTCCCACTTGTTTCATAATAGAAATTAGAAGCATGATGTGTGGGTAATTGCACATGCAAACTCATGTCCTACCTACTTCATGGTGCTGCACATTAATGCATTAACATACTCCATCATTGTGCCACATACCGCATTCTCTTTATGTCTATTTAATTTACAAAAATGAACATAAGGCATTACCTGAATTGTACAATATATGCTCTGTGCCTCTTTCATGTTCACAGGGAAACGGCTGGTTAGTGGAAGTTCAGACAAAACTGCCCGTGTATGGGACCTGTTCACTGCAAGTTGTCTGTATGTACTGGATTGCCATACAGATGCTGTCACATGTGTTTGCATTAAGGTAAAATTTTTTTTTTCATCCAGCCACCTGTAAGAATAGTTCCACAAATACAAAAAGTAACCATATGCTTTAATTTCTTCCAAAGTTTTTATGTTTTTGTTTGTATTTCATGGAGCTGGTGTTACAATTGAAAACAGATGATAGAAAAAAACAGTTGCAGCGATGTCTTCATAATCACTCTGTAATCCGTGCATTAGCTTAGATCCTATTTAAAATTAAATTATATATCTTTTATCATTTTAATTATTTACCTAATGTAATATCATCAGAGCACTCAATGATGAGCTAATCTGCATGCTACTCATTCTGATCACTGTTCTCCCATATCTTTGTTGCTCGTGAGTTAGCAGGTCACCCAGTCAGGGAATGTAAATCATATTCCATCCTTTATGTATCTCTTGTTTCTATGTCACATTGGGGTTGAATTTCCATAAGGGTTCTCCTAATTATTTATCATAACTTGGATGGACAATCCATCGAAATTCTGAAAAAGGAACAAAAATGTCTATGGTGTTTCTCCAGGATTCTGTTATAGTTGATGATCAGGAGAATCCCCGTGGAGATTAATGACTAACAGCTCATTCTTGAAAATGGCATTGCATGAAATCATTTTTTAAAATTAAAGCTATTTTAGTGCAATTGATATAAAATAAGAAACGCCTGTGAATAATTTAAAGGTTAAAATTCAATGTCAAGGCTTAGTGGACATTCATAAACTACTTCAGTATAAAAACCATCTAAACAATGGGATTCAGTTACAGCTTTTTAACTCAGTCTTATTATACATTAGATTATATAGTTCATATCATTCCAGAAGTGAATTTTATCCCACCTTGTAATTCATTTTGAATAGTCCATGTTGCTCACAAAGACTGCTGAGCTGTACTGATCTGGGTTTACTTCCTAAAGTAATCCCAGTTTGCCTCAAGTGGGCCACAGTGTCTTGAAGCAAATTCCTGACAAACAGAATCTGACAACTAATAACACGAGATTAATTTCAGGTTAATTAAGCCTGTTTTGTTCAGGTGGTGGTTATAGTATTAGACTAGCAACCCTAGTGGTTCAAATCTCACCATAGCAAGTCTTAAATTGAATTCAATGGGCCAGAATTTGCGGGAGCAGTTAGACTTATACATGTACATTTAGGTTTGAAAAAATTTTGCCCACGAAGTTCCTGAAAATGCGAGCTGATAATGGAGAGGTGAGAGCACCAGGGCATCTGGGACCTTGGTGAATAATGGGACAAACTATATATCCTTAACTAATGAAATTAAAGAATTGAGAAATAAACAGAGGAAGTACTGAGAAGGAGGGTGAATTAGAGTGGGTAATTTCAATGTCAAATCAGGTACAGAAGGAGAAATAAAGAGAGGGAAAGAAAGACTGGATTAAGAGAGTGAGAAAAAAAGAGACAGAAAAGAAAAGTAAGAAAAACATTTAAAGGTAAAATGTTACATTTTGAAAATCTCCTGCAACAATTCACAACCTAAAGGAATGAGACTCCACACTTGTAATAGTTAATTTTCAGCACCAGAGAGGTTGATTGGCAGTCATAAGCAATTATCACATTGCTAAAAGGATATTTACACTATTAATTACAAGATTTATCATTCTGTGGTGAGTTTAATGTCCAATTAATGGTCAAATACAGCAACTTCATGAAAATCATGGGGAGGTTAAGCACAAGTTACCATTTTTGAAAAGCTAACAGCAGAACGGCGCAAATCAGCCAGCACCTATAGCAATTCGCAATTCACAGGGTATCTCTTCCTTGCTACAAGTTGCTGGCCAATTTGTGAATTAATAACGGTGTGCGTCGTTCAGACGCTATTATTTTTTCAGCAAAATCTGGCCCAATAAATGTGGTACTTTATGATCTGATACAACAAAAAATTACCATGAAAGCTGCTGTTTTGTCATAAAAACTCAATGGGTTCACTAATGTCCTTTAGAAAAGGAAACCTGCCAACCCTGCTTGGTCTGTCCAACATGTGACTCTAGTCCTTACTATGTGGTTGACCCTTAATGTCCACTGAAGTGGCCTAGCAAGCCACTTAGTTTAAAAATATTACTTGTCAAAAAAGAAACTAACCACCACCTTCTCAGGACAACTAGGATTAAGCCATGCATGCCGTTTATCCAATGCCACCCAGATCTCAAAAACAATTAAATAAAATAAAAGATAGAATCAAAACTGGTTTGAATCTGTCAAAACCATTGTGAATATTATAGAACACCACATAGGGACTGTTTGAGGAAAGCTTCAAACCAGTTCTGTGCAACTCCAAATTTTTATTTCTCTGGATTATTTTCTAAGATGATACAATGTCTCGAATAGAAATTACCACATTTTCAAAAACACCTTTGATGGGAACGGGGTGTCACTCTAACTTGGCACATTGCCCGTTACCTTATGGTGCCTTGGTTTTAGCCCAAATTAATGGATAATTGGAAAATCCACCAGTCATTTGGATTCTTAATGGAGTGAGTTTATGTGCTCTCAGTCTCTACACAACACAAAACTGCTGATAATTCAATATAAATTGGCAGTCCCTTTCAAGATATACCATAGGGTATCTAAAAAGGAAACATTTACTTGGAAAATTTCTGAGGTTGGGGTTAAGGCACATTGATTGCACAACATATAACATGTTTTACTGTAGCTTTTGGTTCATGTTATACATGACCTAGAGTGCTTGATAATGACACTAGGTAGCAGTGCTAAAACTGGATAAGTATTTCATCCTTAAAATGCCTTCAAAAAAACTTACATAATGCAACAAATATTGAGTCTGAATGCTGTAATTACTAATAGTGTAAGAAGCTAAAGTAAAGATTTCTGATTTTCAGCATGAAGTCATTATAACAGGTTGCGCTGACAGCTTGATTCGAATTTTCAAAACAGAAACTGGGACTTGTCTGCGAGCACTGATGGGTCACAACTCAGGAATTGATCATCTCTGTTTTGATGGAACAAAGGTGGTCAGTGCCAGCTCGGATAGGTAAAGCTCAGATTCTACAGGTAGCACATTCATCTTTGAAATGATAGCTCAATAATTGAATATTTTTAATACAAGAATATTGTCTAAAGATCTGTCCATAATTGATGTTGGGATAAAATTGTAATATTATTTTATGTTTAATTTTCTTCACACCATCCACCACTCTGAGACCATATGCTGGAGAGCTGCTCTCACACAATCAACAAAATCACTCTGTCACTGACTACAATGGTGGGTGCTTGAGAATGCCTCAGGCTCATTAGACTTCCATTTTCCCATCTTCTTCTGTAGAGAAGTACTTGACCTCTTCTCGTTATCTCCTACAAGGTGACATGATTGAGATCAGGAACTCACTGGCTGGAATTTTCTTTACCTTGGCGGGTCTGGTGCGGGCAGTTGCCATGTTGGGTCCCAACCCCACTGCCGGCTCCATCCAGCTGTTAAAAAATTACTTACCTTAATGGGGCCTATTAAGCCCGCTCAGCATGTTACACGGTCCAATGAGATGGAGCGGGTCTGGTGATGTCATTCATGACACATTTTCAGTCGGGATCTTTAAAGGTACCATGGCCACATTACATTTGAAATGTTATCTATATATTAGCATGGATAGAGGATTGGCTAACTAACAAAAAACAGAGAATCGGGATAAATGGTTTATTCTTGGGTTGGCAATCAGTAACTGATCTCTGCAGTACCTCACTAATCAGTGCTGGGACCCCAACTATTTACAATCTATATTAACTTGGAAGAAGGGATCGAATATAACGTAGCCAAGTTTGCTGATGATACAAAAATGGGAGGAAAAGCAATGTGTGAGAAGGACACAAAAAATCTGCAAAAGGACATAGACAGGCTAAGTGAGTGGGCAAAAATTTGGCAGATGGAGTATAATGTTGGAAAGTGTGAAGTCATGCACTTTGACAGAAAAAAAATCAAAGAGCAAGTTATTATTTAAATGGAGAAAGATTGCAAAGTGCTGCAGTACAGCGGAACCTGGGGATACTTGTGCATGAACCACTTTGGTGGTAAAAACAGAGAGACAGACTATTATCTGAATGGTGACAGATTAGGAAAAGGGAAGGTGCAACGAGACCTGGGTGTCATGGTACATCAGTCATTGAAGGTTGGCATGCAGGTACAGCAGGCGGTTAAGAAAGCAAATGGCATGTTGGCCTTCATAGCGAGGGGATTTGAGTACAGGGGCAGGGAGGTGTTGCTACAGTTGTACAGGGCCTTGGTGAGGCCACACCTGGAGTATTGTGTACAGTTTTGGTCTCCTAACTTGAGGAAGGACATACTTGCTATTGAGGGAGTGCAGCGAAGATTCACCAGACTGATTCCCGGGATGGTGGGACTGACCTATCAAGAAAGACTGGATCAACTGGGCTTGTATTCACTGGAGTTCAGAAGAGTGAGAGGGGACCTCATAGAAACGTTTAAAATTCTGACGGGTTTGGACAGGTTGGATGCAGGAAGAATGTTCCCAATGTTGGGGAAGTCCAGAACCAGGGGTCACAGTCTAAGGATAAGGGGTAAGCCATTTAGGACCGAGATAAGGAGAAACTTCTTCACCCAGAGAGTGGTGAACCTGTGGAATTCTCTACCACAGGAAGTAGTTGAGGCCAATTCACTAAATATATTCAAAAGGGAGTTAGATGAAGTCCTTACTACTCGGGGGATCAAGGGGTATGGCGTGAAAGCAGGAAGTGGGTACTGAAGTTTCATGTTCAGCCATGAACTCGTTGAATGGCGGTGCAGGCTAGAAGGGCTGAATGGCCTGCTCCGGCACCTATTTTCTATGTTTCTAAAAGGATAGTATGCAGATACAGCAAGTGATCAGGAAGGCCAATGGAATCTTGGCCTTTATTGCAAAGGGGATGGAGTATAAAAGCAGGGAAGTCTTGCTACAGTTATACAGAGTCTTGGTGAGGCCACATCTGGAATACTGCGTGCAGTTTTGGTGTCCATATTTACGAAAGGGTATACTTGCTTTGGAGGCAGTTCAGAGAAGATTCACAAGGTTGATTCTGGAGATGAGGTGGTTGACTTATGAGGAAAGGTTGAGTAGGTTGGGCCTCTACTCATTGAAATTCAGAAGAATGAGAGGTGATCTTTGTTATGTATGCATGCTTGTATTGTTATATGATGTCTGTAACACTGAATGTACATTACACTGTACACACCTTACCTATACACCAGAGGGTGCTGCTGCTGGAGACCTAAGGGTTACCTGCACACAGGTAACCCAGTATAAAAGGGAGCTCACAGCTTGGTGTTCTCACTCGAGGACCTGCAAATAAAGGACTACAGTTTATACAGTTTAAGTACCATAACCCTGCCTCGTGGAGTCATTAACAAGGTGCCTACATATATAATAATTGGCGACGAGGTCACGAACTACACACTCAGCATGTCAAATCTCAGCAACTTTCAGCAATTCATCGATGGCGAAGATTGGGACGCTTTTGTAGAAAGATTGGAACATTTCTTCATAGCCAACGATGGGGACACACCGGCTACTCGACCGAAAAAGCGCAGGGCCATCCTGCTTAGCAGTTGTGGGCCCATCATCCATTGTCTCGTCAGGGACTTGCTAGCCCCGGAGAAGACAACAACCAAGAACTATGAGGAACTTGTAACATTAATACAGGAGCAACTACAACCAAAAGAAAGCATCCTCACAGCCAGGCACCCGTTCTACATTTACCGGCGACCCGAAGGCCAAGAAATTACTAAATATGCTGCACATTTAAGAAGACTGGCTGCACCGTGTGATTTTGGCGACCACCTTAATGAAACACTAAGGGACATATTTGTCATCGGAATCGGCCACGAGGGCCTCCTACACAAAGTGCCCTCTGTGGACATTATAGTCACTCTGCAGAAAGCAATTCAAATGAGCCAGGCCGACATGATTTCGGCCGGCGACTCCAGGCAAATACTGACCCAGGACTCTAAACCAGCAAACGCAGTGCACCGAATGGCTACTTCTAAAGGCAGAAATGCTGCCCCGAGACCCGCAACATGGGGCAAACCGGATGGCCCCGTGCTGGCGCAGTGGAGGAAACCACAGGGCCCACCAGTGCCACTACAAAGACTTTACATGCAAAGACTGCAAAGAAAAAGGGCACCTCCAGAGAACGTGCAGAAAAAGCTTTACTCACCGCGTCACCGAAGAATTGGCTGATCACCGGGGCTCCGACACAGATGAAGATGAAGCTGCTCAACCCCTGGAAGAAGAGTATGGAATTTATACCTGCTCCACCGAAAGTTCTCCGTGGAAGATGGAAGTAGACATCGACGGAGTCCCAGTTTCGATGGAGATCGACACAGGGGCGAGCCAGTCTGTGATGAGCCAAACGACCTTTGAAAAAACTTGGATAAATCCCGCCAATCGACCAAAGCAGTCTCCTGTCCAAGCGAAGCTGCTCACCTACACCAAGGGTAAAATCCTGGTCGTTGGCAGCGTGGACGTCCAGGTCTCCCAGGGTGGCGTGATGAACAAACTCCCCCTGTGGATCGTTGCCAGCAATGGTGCCACGCTGCTGGGAAGGAATTGGATGAACCTGGTCCAAATCGGTCGAAATGGTGACGGCTTCCGGGCTCCAGCAATCAACATCCCACGCAGCCCCGAACATGGATCCATCATTGCATCTGGAGATTCTACCGTCCGGCGACGACTCCACAACACTGTGACGAAATCTTCAGGACTGAAAGTCCAAACTTCGCCTTCTGGGCCGGGACAGGATTCCAAGAGGCGAACATCGTCGAGAGAAGTGAATTCCCGACGTCCAGGGCCGAACCTGAGGAAGAAAAGACCACCACAGCCTACCTGGAGGAGAGCCAGAAGATGGCTACCGCACCACGAGGAGAAGAACCTACAATCAAAATGGATGCCACCAGACCACGAGGGGCAGCATTGGAGGAGTAACACATGACACCGAGCGGCAAATCAATTGGAAGGCTCCCTTAAAGGAGACTGGTAACCAAAAAAATTTAAAGGAACAGTTTCAACTAAAAGATGACAAGGACTTTAAAGCTAAAAATGCAGTAAACGGGTACAGGTATGACAATATAATGAGGAATTGTGATGCTGGTGTAACTGATGTGAAAAATGAAATGAATGCCTATGTAAGTAGGATAAGAACAAGCTTGTAAGGTCTAA
This sequence comes from Pristiophorus japonicus, assembly GCF_044704955.1. Classification (NCBI taxonomy): domain Eukaryota; kingdom Metazoa; phylum Chordata; class Chondrichthyes; family Pristiophoridae; genus Pristiophorus; species Pristiophorus japonicus. The sequence goes on from NC_091980.1 coordinate 232,092,589, forward strand.
TGATTATGGTAGCAAATTCAAAATGTCTAATGTAACCATGTATGGGGAGACAATGATACAAGAAAGTAATGTAAATGCTGCAATTAACAATGTAATGGTAGTTAATAATGTAGACTCGACTATGTATGATAAGAGCCAAGGTGTCATGTATACAAGTAGGAGACTGTTAAAGGCCACTGGGTTCTACAGGGACAGTGTAAATGCTAGAGGAATCCCCCTGTGGGAGACCCCCAGGTCCAGCAGGCTATCAGACCATGTAGCCTGGGCCTTTGGAACTAATGTGATGCTCCAGGGAGGACACACACACACGCAGTGGGAGCAGACCCACTACAGGGACAGTGGTCAATGGGCAGAATAGCCACCACCACTGGCAAACTGCCCCAGACCGGCCCTACACTCGCTGGCCACCAGGGCCAGCACCAGGAGCGAGAGGCCAGTACGCTCCAGCTTTTCTGGAAAACCCTGGGATGACCAGACTCTCATCCCAAATGGAAGTCAAGGAGCCCACACAGTCCTGTGGCCCTGCCCACCACCACACACTCACCCACACTACCGAGTATGGACCCGACCCACTGCTGCAGTGGCTATCCCATTGAGGGATCCCACACCAGTGACACCCACATGGTCTATGTATGAGGTGGAGGGGGAAATGTATGAGGCCAGCCTCAAGCACAGAGATCACACCTGGCACTCACACAACCCACACCACAACCTCTCATAGTCCCCCACTGATCACCTCCCCAGGTCATGACAATAAGGTCTTGAAAAATGCTTGGGGGGTGGCGGGGGATGGGGGGTGTTGTTATGTATGCATGCTTGTTGTGTGAAGTCTATAACACTGAATGTACCTTACACTGTACACACCTTACCTGTATACCAGAGGGTACTGTTGCTGGAGACACTGCAGGTAACCCAATATAAAAGGGAGCTCACAGCTCGGTGTCCTCACTCGAGGACCTGCAAATAAAGGACTACAGTCTACACAGTTTAAGCACCATAACCCTGTCTCGTGAAGTCATTACCAAGGTGTCTACATACATAATAATCTTAGCAAAACGTGTAAGATTATGAGAGGGCTTGACAAGGTGGATGCAGAGAGGATGTTTCCACTGATAGGGAAGACTAGAACTAGAGGGTATAATCTTAGAATAAGGGGCCGCCCATTTAAAACCGGGATGAGGAGAAATTTCTTCTATCAGAGGGTTGTAAATCTGTGGAATTCGCTGCCTCAGAGAACCTGTGGAAGCTGGGACATTGAATAAATTTAAGACAGAAATAGACAGTTTCTTAAACAATAAGGGACTAAGGAGCTATGGGGAGCGGGCAGGGAAGTGGACCTGAGTCCATGATCGGATCAGCCATGATCGTATTAAATGGTGGAGCAGGCCGTATGGTCTACTCCTGCTCCTATTTCTCATGTTCTTATGTAATCTAGTGCTGTCAGTGTACTACAGCATTAGGGTGCTGCAAACACTGACAATGACTGCACAAAGGCAGAGGGCTGCACCTAGGTTCTCCGACAGGGCATGCAGGGAGGTTCTCTTCCCTTCCCATGGACGGAAGAGACCTCCCTAGGAGACCAAGACAGCCTGGTTGCAGATTACAGAGGAGGTCACAAGCCGGGATGTGGTCAGGAGGACCTGGGTGCAGTGCCACAAATGTTTCAACAATCTCATTAGATCAGGAAACATTGGTACAAAGCCACACTCAACTGCATCCTGCTGTGCCTCTCATCACATCCCCATCACTCTGCCTTCCCTATCCTACTCCTGCACATCCTTACTCACAGCAACATACCTTGCACGTCCACCCATCCCTCTCGATCTACATTATCACATCCCCATCTCACTAGCCACCCCTCATACTCACCCTCATCCTAGTGCAATTATACTAACTGTTGACACACAAGAATAGCCACTTGAGTGTTTTATCCAATGTTTATGTAAAGTTTCTGTTAATGTGGCGTCAAACATAACAATCTTTATTTTCAAACTTTCTGGTCTTGGACAAATTTGTGTGTACCTTTGGAAGTGGCTTAGTGAGTTGCAGTGAATTGTGAGACATAACGGAACCCCCCACAATGGTGATGAGTGTGAAAGGAATGGATTGGTCATTATAGGGATGCTTTATGGTGTTGGTGTGGGGTGATGCCAATCTGGCGTATCATGTGGCAGCCATATAGGTGTATAGCTTAAAGTTAACTAAATCTAACCATGGTGAGGCCATCCCTGGCCTCCCGGGCAGCAATATGGTTGGGTGATGATGTCCTGTGTCCTGTGCAGCATCAGGTGAATGAGGAGAAGGTTGGTGGTGTTGTTGTTGATGCTGCTGGTGTGCTTGGTACTGCTGGTGTTAGGACTCATCGTAGTTCGATTCTGAGGACCAAGGTGCGACAGTATAAATGGCACCCATGTTGATGGAATAGATGGTAGGTGAAGTATAGATGACAGAAGCATTCTGTCAATGGTGAGATCGTTCTTAAAATGATGGAGACTTTGCTGGAAACACATGCAGCCTGCAGAATCTGTGCTGGAAATGGACTGAGCAACAGCTTCTGCCTGAGGAAAGTGATGATCTGTTAGGTGGGAGTTTTTACTGTACATATCATGCTGTCAAGTAATCAGCTGGAGTAATGGCCACGGAACTCCCACCTCAGGTTGACAGATGTGGTTCCTGAGCTGCGTGCATCCCGTGGCCATGCGGGAAGTTTAAAAAATAAGTGAGAAAAGGCTCTTAATTGCCTGTAAACTACCTGATAATCATCTCTATTGGGTGCCCTGCCGCTGCCAGTCGGGTTGGCTCCGCAATGATAGACGCGCCTGGAGAAGGAGTGTGGGAGCGAGGTAACCACAGGTTCCCGACCCGCTGTTAAGAATAACAACTTCCCCACCTGACCCGCCACCGCTACCACCCTGGAAGATTCCGGCCACTGTGTTGCGAATCTGACACAAACCCACAACTTATCACTCCATGACATAGGATATTGGAACTTGAATATTATTTTTCATCTTACCACCCTATAAAATCTAGTATGTTTTTATATTTGAGGGTAAACTGAGTATTCTTCTCACTCCTTTTCACTCTCTTGTCTCTCTCAGCCATGCAATATTGCTAAGTTATCCAACAGAAGGGAACATCACAGCTGATTTTGTCCACAAACATATGTGTGCAACTCACACATGCAAGCACAGTTCAAAACAGCATTATTGTATAGCTATCTGGAGCAGGAACTCTGGCCAATTCTCCTCTTCTTGGTCCATGGATACTGAAGCCAATGTGGCACTGTACACCAGTTAGCTAATGCAGAGCAGATCTGAGATCAAATCTGACATCTTTCTGGTCTATATGTCTCGGCTACTCACTGCCTTTACCAGCTAAGCCAATGGGGGAACAGTGCGTTATTGATCATTATGCAAAATTCTCAAAAAACCAAGATATTCTACAATTGAAATTTGTGCAAAAGTAAATTATATTAAGAAAAAAATATTCGTTTGAATTAAAAGGCAATTTATCATGATTGAATTTTGGCAAGTAATACTTTTCTGGTATCAGTAATTTTATGTTACTATATGACTTTTCTGTAAATCAAGTTTATCCCATCTGCTCTTGTAAATCAGAACTCTTCGAGTTTGGTCAATTCAGGATGCCCGGTGTAGGAACATTCTCCGAGGTCATGAAGATGAGATCCAGGTAATATTATCACCTACATAGTTAGCTTCTATTGCTCACCTTTACATTCAATTCATGAAATCCAGTAATTGTTTAACAAAAAGGCCTCAATGCTTTGTATACCATGTTCTCGTTCAAATACTGTGTTATTATCAGTGAAACACAATAGGTTACATTTCTAGCTTCGGGCACTCGCTGCATATGTCTGAATTTCCGTTGTGCATCCCAATGGGCCAACTGGAAATACAATGTTAGAAAATTGCCTCTATTTTCTAATGCTATAAGAGGAAAAATTGACATGCCTTTCTGTTAAAGATTATTTAAACAGTGAGTATAACCATCAATACCCATTTTTTAAACCAAAAAAGTCAAACTATTGAGTTAAATTATATCATTTTTTATATCTTTCTGTTTAAGCCATTACATCTCTGGGGTTTGGAGGAGTTACTAAGCTGCATATTTGGTGAAGCTGTTCACCTATTAAAATGAATGGGCTAACATAGGCATTAAGATTGGAAACCCTAGGCCATAATTATTAATCTAGTCTATGTAGTGATCATGTCATTTTAACTATGGAGTCAATTCATCGATACCAAATAAATTGGAGCCAAGATTGCTGCACTCCTGCAATCCTTCATGCAAGTAGAGAGGGGAGCACCACAGTCTACAATGTTAGCTCATTATAATTTGAATTTGCTCCCTGCATGTTATCCATGAGTGCAGGGAGTGTAATGAACTGAAGGGGGCAGGGAATCTTAAAGACTGCTGTGCCATTTTAACGTCACTGGTTGCTTCAGCTGCATTGAACAGAACATGGTTAGAACTGCGCCCTTCAATGATGACAGTTTGGATGATCAAACTTCTAAAAGCCAAGCAGGAAATCTGAGCAAATATATTTGTTACAGGTGAGCAGTGCTGAAAGAGTGAACAAATGAGAAAAATTGCTGATTTTGGTGTGGGACCAATTTACAAACTAAAATTGCTAAAATTAATCAGTGTAAAAAGGCCACTATATCAATATATAGTGACACTCTGAAGTCTCAAAATTTTAGAAAAATCTTCTTTTGGTGCTTCAGGAATTAGGTGCGTGGGCCTACTTGCCCAGTTCAGTGAGGCACCCACGCATTCTAGAAATGTGCCTCACTAAATCAGTCCTTATGGATATTCATTAAGTAATTCCTCCAAGCCATTTATCCCAGTGTTGTCTTATGTAAACAAAATTATTCACAAAATAAGTGAAAATTGTACTAAAGTTAATAATAAATCTTTGTAGCTTTTGTTTTGTTTAAAGATTACTAATGGTAATGATTAGTGTTAACGTTTATAATAGGAAACATAGTGTGAAGATCCCATAATGATCATCACATTAATTGAATTTATTTTAAATAGTCTATATAATATTTAAAATTAAAATTAATCATTTATATGATGTTTGTAATACTTTCAAATGACTATATGTTGAAATATGTTTCAATTGCACATGATAACATCATTTATATTTGCTTGAGATGGTACCATTCATTTGCTTACTAAACAGTACTTGACTATGAAAGACCATCTAGTTGCTAGCACATCCTGGGACCACACAGTAAGAATATGGAATATACAACGAGGTGTATGTACAGCTGTACTAAAAGGCCATACAGAAGGTAATTGCACTGAAATAAACATAAGAAGAAAACGTTTGTAAAAGATTGCAATGTCTGTTTTCAAGATTATCTTTTAATCATACATCTGAGGTCTATTTTCCTTCCTCTGTACCCAAAGTGCACTCTACCTGACCTAGTCTGAACCCACTACATTTCCGGGTTCAATCATTATCCGAGGCCTGATGTTCTCCTGGTGCAAGCATGACCCTTGGCCTGTGCCTGCACCCAGAGTGAAGGAGGAAATACAACTCTTGCTGCAGGTCTGAGAGACATGTATCGGCAGTAATGGTCATTGGCTGCGGGGTCTTCTTGCTACTCTTCAAGAAATGTAGCCAAAAGACCTCGGGGCTGAAATTACCCCTTCCCTTAAGGACTGTTACCGCTGGAAATTGGCGGCCACGCTGCAGAGTGCAATGATCGCCGATTTTTCGTGCAATAGCCGCCATTTTGAAAATTTCTCTCCTGTGGTATCCCGGCGGTGACCTGCTCCCCCCCACTACCACTCCGCTGCTGCCGATCCGTCCTAAGTGCGTCATCAGAGCGGCAGCACCGATGTTCCCTCCCCCCCCCCCCCCCGATCGCAAAATTCCACCACGAAAATCTTGCTCCCGCCACTCAGTGCCACCGGCAGCTTTTTCTGCTGGTGCACTGTGTTTGGAGTACTTGCAAAATGGTGGTGCAGCTGCCATTAAAGGAGAGGACCTACTGCCACAGCCACCATCTTTTTTCTTGTCGGCCACCTGCCGTGTCGGGCCGAAAATTATACCCCCGGGTTTGGCTGGGCCACCAACAGGCAGCCTGCCACTCCCTCATGGGTGCCGGGCCACTGACCCAGCCGAAACCCTCCCTGGTAGCCGAGTAGACTTAACCTAAAGAATCGCAGTGTCTTTCCCCTTTAAGTGAGGGGGAGAGACGTGGTAATGCGGCACCATGGTGACATCATCAGCGTTACGCTGATGAGTGACAGCAGCGGACACTCCACCCGCCCCCAACTTCCGCCCATCTATTGTGTGAACTTCCGCACACGGCTACACATCCGCCCCCATTATGACCGAATTCCAGTCCGCTGAAAAAAAAAGCCAAAGAGGGAAATTTCGCTCAAGAGGCCACCGCATTCACCGCGCTCGTAACAACAACTGAAACAGGGTAGGTGCGCCCTGTTTCCAGCAGTGGGCAATTTCGGTCCCCTCCAGTCTTGATAACCCTTTGTTGTACCTGCAAAAAGAAAAGCATTTACCTTTTTTGTGCCCTCCAAGTCCTTGCTGCTTGACGCTCTCAGTTCTTGCAATCTGAAGGAGCCAGGGCACAAGGACTAAGTTACCTAATTGCTAAGTTGTCCTGCTTAAGCTTCCACAAAGCTGAGGCTCAGGAAAAAGAATGGCTTGTGCCTGTCCCAGAAGAATTCAGCCTGCCCTCAAGGGAAACCCTGCAAGTAAAAGAGCAATGAAAAGTGGGTGGAGATCTGGAGTAATGAGTCATTTATAAAACAGGATGAGAAATATTTTTCCTCAGCTCTGTGTCCAGGAACTAAGTGTTCCGTGGGCACATAGCAGAGGAAAATGAGCCCCAGAATTTATGAATCTTGGCTCTGAAATTCGTGGGACGACCACCGATCTCATGTCGTAACTTTGGCAGGATACAATTAGAAACCCCAAAGAAACAGCATCAAAAGGTCTTTAAAATTATGAAAGATTTTAATAGAGTGGATACAGTGAGAATGTTTCTACTTGTGGGGAAGAACATAACTAAAGGCCATCAATATAAGATAATCACCAAAAAATCCAAGAGGGAATTCAGAAGAAACTGGAACTCGCTACCACAGGGAGTGGTTGATGCGAATAGTATAGATGCATTTAAGGGGAGGCCAGACAAGCATATGAGGGAGAAGGGAATAGAGGGTTATGCTGATAGATTTAGATGAGGAAAGACAGGAGGAGCCTCGAGTGGAGCATAAGCGCCGGCATGGACTGGTCTGTTTCTGTGTTGTATATCCTATGTAATCCTCTGTAAAAGCACTTTTCATTTGTTTATGCTATGTCTATGGAGATTTCTACAGTCTCCTGCTGAAGTTATGGTGGGAAAACAATGGTTACGTGGGGAACTTCAGGGCCCTTATGCATTGAATTTTTTTATTGTATCTGGTAGGATATTGTTTATTTATTGGTTATATTCCCATTTTCCATTTGATGTTCTGATTTCTCTTTCTCATTGACATCAGCAAAGATCAGTCTCATCGTTTGCAATTGTATTCCGTGGGTGCTATAGTATATTGATTTAAAATTTATGAATATGTCTACAATATATAATGATGTTTTATGTCAGAATTGTTGTAGCAACATGTTTTATGCACATTTATAAAATAATGCATTTGATAAACAAACCACTGATAATACCACTTGAAAAAATGTAACAATCTCACCATACTGCCATTTGCTGATTTAAAACATGAAAGAAAACATGTTTTGTTACAGATTTGTCACTGTAATGGGGCAGAGATTTCCAAATTAGTACAATTTAAATACTGCCTTTTTCAGGTCTATAATGAAGACAGAAAAGGCCCTATAATTTTTATCACTTTGTGAAGCCATTTTTTCCCTCAACAATTGGTTTAAAAATGCCAATGTTAGTTCATGAGAAATTAGTTTAAGCAAGTTTAGTTTCACAGTGACAATTAATAAACTAGAATTTACTATGGTATCGGTTTCTTTGTTTTTGTCATGGCTTTAAAAATCAGATTCACTCACATAAAATGGGCCAACTTATTTTGAGTCATAGACCCATATTGGACCCATATTATTATCTGGCCAAGTCATTCAATTCAAATAGAAGCATCTTGTAGGATATGTTTATATACATGTTTGATTGGCTGTTCTTCTTAAGAGACATGTAGTTAAATATGCTTTATCCCAATTATTTTTGGAAAAATATTTCTCATCCTGTTTTATAAAATTAAGTCATCCATCTAATTAAGACATGTGAAGAATGACTGAATTGACTAGGCTTATATTCACTGGAATTTAGAAGAATGAGAGGGGATCTCATAGAAACATATAAAATTCTGACGGGATTGGACAGGTTAGATGCAGGAAGAATGTTCCCGATGTTGGGGAAGTCCAGAACCAGGGGTCACAGTCTAAGGATAAGGGGTCAGCCATTTAGGACCGAGATGAGGAGAAACTTCTTTACTCAGAGAATTGTGAACCTGTGGAATTCTCTACCACAGAAAGTTGTTGAGGCCAGTTCGTTAGATATATTCAGAAGGGAGATAGATGTGGCCCTTACGGCTAAAGGGATCAAGGGGTATGGAGAGAAGGCAGGAATGGGGTACTGAGGTTGCATGATCAGCCATGATCATATTGAATGGTGGTGCAGGCTCGAAGCACCGAATGGCCTATTCTTGCATCTATTTTCTATGGTTCTATCTCTAGCCATCAGAGTTAGATATAGGCCAACGTCCTATATCTCACTGGTCAGCAAAAAAAGATTAGGGGAGAAATTAGCCTCCTTAGCACCTCCCGTTAGTGCCTCCGGGAGATAATCGGGCGCGGCGAGAGAACCGATGCCTGCGAACTTCCCTTGCAGGTTAGCAGTGGCAGTAACCCTTAACGCGTGATATCATCCGGTGTGCAGTGCCCTGGTACCGCCCCGGATGCTAATTTCGCTTCCACCCCACTGCAGCATCGCCAGGCATCAACACCTGCAGCTGCAGGAGGTGTTGTGAGGTTGGCCGGTTGCTTAGGGAGCGGTAGTTAAAGAAATTGCCGGTGAGGTAGGCGTAAAAATTTTCATCAAGCGTCTGTGAACTTTAAAAAATGTTGTACTGCTGTGATTGATCAGCCTGCTTGGAGCCGATCGTTGCAGATCGCAGGTGCCATCGCCGAGCAGTGGATCCGTTTTCTTTCAGAGCCCTCAGTCATGGCCCTTCCCTTAAAGGGAGGGAAAGAGCCTGTGATCCCGGCAGCGTGCATTGGACATTGTGCAGCGCTGTGCCGTTACCATCCCTCTTGCCTGGTTTAGTGCTCCAAGGGTAGTGGTAGTGCTTGATTTAGCACTCCACTTCCCTCCTGGAGCGCTAAACTGGAAGTTCGCGTCCACTAGAATTGGGTAGCGCTCGACGATACTTTTGCGCTCCTGCAAATGTTATCGCCCCAAATGGGGTGTTATGCAATTTCTAGCCCTTAATATTTACATTTCAGTTTTGCACAGTTTACCAATTTCAGGAGAGATAGTTAAGCTTATAACAAATGCAAATCTACAGCATCCCATTGCTAATGTTCACTTAGCCATTTACTGTTTAATAAATATGTAACAGATGGTATCCGGAATTGTTTATACATTAGTTCAGAAAATACCATCATTAGGATAAAACCAATAATCTAAATCTTCTCTGTACTCTGTTATATATCTTGATGCTTCACATTTATACCAGATTACATAATTATTTTTTGCTTCAATCTTTTCTAAATAAAATCTATTGGCTTGATACTCACCTGGAATTTCTATGGGGGTTCTTCTGATCTGCTGTAACTTTGGCAGAAAATTGGCAGAAATGCTGGAAAATCAACATAAACAGCGAGAGTTTAGGAGTACTCCCGTGTAAATTCTATCCAATGTTATGAGTGCAAATCGTTTGTATAGTTCAGTCCACTGATGATCTACTTCATACTATATTTCTAAAGTAGAAACTTGAATATTAAAAGCTTTAAAAAGAATCAAAGATAAAGTATGCAGTATATTTGATTTTTTACTGAGAGTGATTCTGTTTACAGTCTTGTGTGCATTTTCCTCCCTGCAGTGGTGAACTGCTGTCAGTTTGACTGTCGGTATTTGGTGAGTGGAGGAGGGGATTGCTTAGTGCTCATCTGGTCAACAGACAGTGGAAAATTGCTGTGTAAGTGTCAAGGACACATGGGGGATGTGGTAAGTAGTTTGCACAAGGTGACAAAGACAGAACCAAACATGAAAATAAAGTATACTTCCAGATTTAAAGACACTGTAAAAGATCATGGGCTAGATTTACACTTTTGTGCAGATCGCCCAAAAATGGTGGTATTTCCAGCGTGGGCGGTAAAAATGGGTTTTCAGATCGCCGGCTTTTTACCCATTCTCAAAGTCCCTAGTCTCCATTTTTTAAATTGAGCATTACCGCGAGCGATATGAAATGGGCGGTAAAGTTAAATCTCTCTGACCTTCTGCCATAAAGTGTCGCCGTCCTTAGCAACGGCATGGCAATGCTCGATTCCCGCGATTCAGGATGTCAAGGGTTATCATGACATGTGCAGAAGAGGAGACAGAGAGAGAGGGAGTTGAGAGGGACTGAAAGTGTGTGTGGCTGTGGTATATGCTTGTTTGGCTGTTGTGGGATGCACGAAGGAGATTCACCAGCAGCAAAAAGCCTACTAAGCACCAAGAACATAGTTGGCACCGAGTTTTTGACCAACAAATAATATATATAACATGGAATGGATGGAGGAGGCCCTGGAGCTGGTAGCCAGAAACACTTGTGGCAGAGGGCTCCCAGTGGTCCCGGAGCGTGGCACTGTACCCCAAGGTGCCACACCCCCATTGCCAACGACACATCAGAGCCAGGAGCAATATCTTGCTTCTGGCTCGGAGCACGTTCCCACCTCGGGACCGACCTTTCCCATATCCATCCAAGCAGCGGTTCATCTACCACCCCGCCCCCCCCGCAATGAAACATCGTCTGAGGAGCTCCTCGACCAGGCGGCTTGGAGTCAGGAGGGGAAGGGGAAGGGATAGAGGTGAGGAGGAGAAGCGGGGGGGGGGGGGCGGTTGGTTTTTACAGAAATACTTATGATTTCAGACAAATGTTTGGTTTAAATGTTTTTTATTTAACAAAACCTTGTTGCACATTGGCTCGATAGTTGCACCGTTACATGCTGGTGATTCCTTAACATCAATGGGTATAATTACACTTAACTTCAATCAACTTAAACTTTAACTGTCACCAAGGTGATGCCCACCATTGATGTATGACCTGCACACCCAGCAGTGTGTCAGCTTTGTAAATACCACCAGCGTTCTTTCAGGCAAAGCGCTCATTGATGAGCTCCTGACGTAAGTGTCTTGCAGCTATCATGCCATCATGGGTCCTTTCATGTGGTCTACAGGGGGGCGGGGCATGGCTTCAGCGTCTGCCTGATTGTCTGGGCCGATGTCAGCGTCCACCTCATCCTCCTCTTCCTCTCTCTGCTGAGGTGGACTATCAAATTCTTCAGGTAATTCTTGTCCGCTCCTGATAGCCAAGTTGTGCAGCATGGAGCCCACCACCACGAATTGAGCTACCTGCTCAGGGTGGTATTGGGGTTCACTCCTGAGTGGTCCAGGCATCTAAAGCGCTGCTTAAGCACTCCAATGGTTTTCTCCACGATATTGCGAGTGGCACTGTGGCTCTTGTGGGGGGTCATCAGCCAGGTGGCGAGGCCATATCCTTTGTCACCAAGCATCCAGCATTGACCTTGTGGCTGATTATTGAACAAGTCAGATACAGTACTCTCACGCAGGATGTGGGCATCATGGATGCTGCCCGGAAATTTAACATTCACTACCATAATAATTTGCTGGTGGTCGACAACGAGTTGCACATTCAGGGAATGAAATCTCTTGCGTTTCCTGAAAACCTCTGTATCCTGAAAAGATGCCCGCATCGCAATGTGCGTACAGTCTATTGCTCCCTGCACCTTGGGGAAGTTTGCAATTCTGGACAATCCTAGAGCCCTCTCAGTCTGTGCCTCCCTGGTCATAGGGAAGATGATCAAGTCCATCCTGCGTGCGTACAGGGCTTCAGTAACCTGTCTAATGCAGCAATGTGTGGCATGCTGAGACAGACCACAAATGTCGCCAGCTGAGGCCTGAAAAGAACCCGAGGCGTAGAATGACAGTGCCGCGGTGACTTTGACCTTGACGGAGAGTGCAGCACTGATGGTGCTGGCAGGCTGCAGATCTCCCCTTATGAACTGGCATACCTCTTTGTGGAAGCGCAGTCTCCGAAGGCAGGTGGTGTCGGTAAGTCGAGGTAAGACTGTTTAGAAACATAGAAACATAGAAAATAGGTGCAGGAGTAGGCCATTCGGCCCTTCTAGCCTGCACCGCCATTCAATGAGTTCATGGTTGAACATTCAACTTCAGTACCCCATTCCTGCTTTCTCGCCATACCTCTTGATCCCCCTAGTAGTAAGGACCTCAACTAACTCCTTTTTGAATATATTTAGTGAATTGGCCTCAACAACTTTCTGTGGTAGAGAATTCCACAGGTTCACCACTCTCTGGGTGAAGAAGTTCCTCCGCATCTCGGTCCTAAATGGCTTACCCCTTATCCTTAGACTGTGACCTCTGGTTCTGGACTTCCCCAACGTTGGGAACATTCTTCCTGCATCTAACCTGTCTAACCCCGTCAGAATTTTAAATGTTTCTATGAGGTCCCCTCTCATTCTTCTGAACTCCAGTGAATACAAGCCCAGTTGATCCAGTCTTTCTTGATAGGTCAGTCCCGCCATCCCGGGAATCAGTCTGGTGAACCTTCGCTGCACTCCCTCAATAGCAAGAATGTCCTTCCTCAGGTTAGGAGACCAAAACTGTACACAATACTCCAGGTGTGGCCTCACCAATGTACTAGCGGGGGGTGTAACGTTTGGTCTTCCTCATCAGTCTGGCACGTCTTACATTGGGCACATAATACTGTGGAGCATACCTTCTGCCATCTCGAGTCTACTGCATGTAATTGGTCATCAAGAGAGGGTGAAAAATGACAGGCCCCATTGCAATAGCTATCTGGTTTCCACCGATTGGGCACAAAGAATGAATGACCCGACGAATGCACCTATTAAATTTCAATCGTTCACAGTATGATAAAGATGTTTGTTCAGATGTTCACATCACCTCCAAACACCTCCAGAGTGCGAACTCCCCCGAGGTTGAAGCAGAGCAGCCTTTTAAATGATGTGACATGTGATTTAGAACATGGCGTCCATAACGCTGTGAGTAGTTCCGGTTAGTTCCACTTTTTCCGGGCGCTTTTTTGGGCGAGCGATATTGTGGGTGATATGTGTGCGAGGTGGTGAAAGTGACGCTGGGTGATCTCCTGGGTGTTAGTTTCGGCAAATGTGATCTTTACGACAAAATAAAGTGGGCGGTCGGTATTATTGAATCTCGGTGTTAATTCCATGCGGAAACTAACACTGGCCGATATTATGGGCGTTGATTCCGCCCATTCTGCCTGGCATCAAGGGAGCTCAGAATCATCCCTTTTTATTTTGGGGCTTTAATTGTTTAAGGCATTGGTACACTAAAAACCAGAGATATGATCACTTGAAAACATTACTAGTTAGGGACTCTCCATAATTCTTTGCATTTTCATGAGAGAACAAAGAGAACTCTTACAAAGTGAAATCACATTATGCAATATTAGCATACTGCATAAAATTCCTATTTTAGTGGAGTCATGAACTCATTTATTTTTATCCTGTCTTAAAATAGCAAAGAAATTTCATGAGCAAACTGGCCTGGATTTTTAGACAGTATTTGGGCAAGTGGGAGGAGGAAATGGAAAAGGACACCAGTACTAAAATGGGTGGGTACATTCAAATGAGCTGTTCATTATGTGGTGATGTCAAATAAGAACATAAGAAATAGGAGTAGCCGTAGGCCAAGGCCATTTGGCACCTCGAGCCTGCTCCGCCATTCAATAAGATCATGGCTGATCTGATCTTGGCCTCAACTCCACATTCCTGCCTGCTCCAATTAACCCTTGACTCCCCTATCGTTCAAAAATCTGTCTGTCTCCACCTTAAATATACTCAATGAGTCAGCCTCAACAGCTCTCTGGGGTAGAGAATTCCAAAGATTCACGACCCTCTGAGAGAAGAAATTCCTTCTCATCTCCGTTTTAAATGTGCGACCCTGTTGACTATTTTGCTAAATGTTTGACTGGGTCGAACAAGTAGGTTTGCAACTAACTTATAAAGTTCACGGATTGGTCAGAACAAAGACACAAATGACTGTAATTTAAGGCAAACGAGTTTATTATCACTACCTTAAGGTTACACACATGTAATGCAAAAGCTGTATTTCTACTGAGTATTATATTACCCGGTCCCAGGAGTTGATCAGACTCTGCTCCAGTTGCTAGCTTCGAACTCTTAGCCTGATGTCCCTTTGTCGTATGTTGGTCCTGGGTTTCCTCTAACCCTGTCTGTGGGGGTCCTATCTTTATATCCCATAATTTTAGTGCCTACGTGCAGGAGCTCACACAATCTATCTATTTCCCCCATTGCCTTATAGGTTTTACGGCCTTGGTGCATAAATTATCTCTGTCTTACAGCGGTTCTCACCTCCCTTTCATAGGTCTGGTTTGTGTCAACGGTCTCAGAATATTCAGAATCAGACCAGTGGTGGTCTTGCTTCCCCTCCCCTATGTCTCTTTTGTTGTTTAGACACTCAGAGGCTTTAGCCCTTGAAACACACCACCTGGTACTGTGTGATAGCATTTAATTGCCTAGGTGGCAGTTACTTAGCTTACTTCCACATTCCTCCCTTTGATCAGAACTATTTCCAAAATTGTATGATCACCATGGTTTTGGGTCTGGCAGAATTCTTCAGGTTAGCAAGTCCTCGTAATCCATATCTGATCATCGCACTATCTCTAAACCATCGCATCTTTCCCTTTTACTGTTACAGACCCTTCCTCCATGTGGGAACTCAGGGACACTTCCGGTGTCCCTGACGACTACGTGTGCGGGAAGTGTATCCGCCTCCAGCTCCTGACGGACCGCATTGCGGAATTGGAGCCGAGGGTGGATTCACTCTGGAGCATCCACGATGCTGAGAATGACGTGAGTAGCACGTGTAGCAAGTTGGTCTTACCGCAGGTGAAGGGTCCACAGCCAAATAGAGAATGGAAGACCAGCAGGAAGAGCAGTGCAAGGAAGGTAGTGCAGGGGTCCCCTGCAGTCATCCCCCTGCAAAACAGATACACTGCTTTGAGTACTGTTGAGGGGGATGACTTATCAGAGGAGGGCAGCAGCAGCCAAGTTCATGGCACCGTGGCTAGCTCTGCTGCACAGGAGGGCAGGAAAAAGAGTGGGAGAGCGATAGTGATAGGGGATTCAATTGTAAGGGGAATAGATAGGCGTTTCTGCGGCCGCAACCAAGACTCCAGGATGGTATGTTGCCTCCCTGGTGCAAGGGTCAAGGATGTCTCGGAGCGGGTGCAGGACATTCTGAAAAGGGAGGGTGAACAGCCAGTTGTCGTGGTGCATCTAGGTACCAACAATATAGGTAAAAAAAGGGATGAGGTCCTACGAAACGAATTTAAGGAGCTAGGAGCTAAATTAAAAAGTAGGACCTCAAAAGTAGTAATCTCGGGATTGCTACCAGTGCCACGTGCTAGTCAGAGTAGGAATCGCAGGATAGCGCAGATGAATACGTGGCTTGAGCAGTGGTACAGCAGGGAGGGATTCAAATTCCTGGGGCATTGGAACTGGTTCTGGGAGAGGTGGGACCAGTACAACTGGATGGTCTGCACCTGGGCAGGACCGGAATCAATGTCCTCGGGGGAATGTTTGCTAGTGCTGTTGGGGAGGAGTTAAACTAATATGGCAGGGGGATGGGAACCAATGCAGGGAGACAGAGGGAAACAAAATGGAGACAGAAGCAAAATATAGAAAGGAGATGAGTAAAAGTGGAGGGCAGAGAAACCCAAGGCAAAAAACAAATAGGGCCACTGTACAGCAAAATTCTAAAGGGTCAAAGTGTAATAATAATAATAAGGCAAGCCTGAAAGCTCGGTGCCTCAATGCGAGGAGTATTCGGAACCCAGGAGAGGGCTCTGAGCTAGTTAGAGTGGGTGAGAGCTCAGATGAACAGGACCCCAAGGAAGAATGCAAAAGGCAGGAGGCAACAGAGCAGAGTAGCACTGGGGTAAGTGTAAACTACAAGGTGATAGGAAGGGACAATATGTATGAATATAAAGAGGCTGCAGGAGGGGTCAAAACTAAAAATCATGGTTTAAAAACTAGTATTAAAACACTCTACCTAAACGCACGCAGCATTCGAAATAAAGTAAATGAGTTGATGGCACAAATCATTACAAATGGGTATGATTTGGTGGCCATTACAGAAACGTGGTTGCAGAGTGGCCAAGACTGGGAATTAAACATGCAGGGCTATCTGACAATTCGGAAAGATAGACAAGAAGGGAAAAGAGGTGGGGTAGCTCTGTTAATAAAGGATGATATCAGGGCAGTTGTGAGAGACGATATTGGCTCTAATGAACAAAATGTTGAATCATTGTGGGTGGAGATTAGAGATAGTAAGGGGAAAAAGTCACTGGTGGGCGTAGTTATAGGCCCCCAAATAATAACTTCACGGTGGGGCGGACAATAATCAGGGGAATAATGGAGCCACGTGAAAAAGGAACGGCAGTAATCATGGGGGATTTTAACCTACATATCGATTGGTCAAATCAAATCTCACGGGGTAGCCTTGAGGAGGAATTCACGGAATGCATATGGGATTGTTTCTTAGAACAGTATGTTACAGAACCTACAAGGGAGCAAGCTATCTTAGATCTGGCCCTGTGTAATGAGACAGGAATAATAAACGATCTCCTAGTAAAAGATCCTCTCGGAATGAATGATCACAGTATGGTTGAATTTGTAATACAGATTGAGGGTGAGGAAGTAGTGTCTCAAACGAGCGTACTATGCTTAAACAAAGGGGACTACAGTGGGATGAGGGCAGAGTTAGCTAAAGTAGACTGGGAACACAGACTAAACGGTGGCACAATTGAAGAACAGTGGAGGACTTTTAAGGAGCTCTTTCATAGTGCTCAACAAAAATATATTCCAGTGAAAAAGAAGGGTGGTAAGAGAAGGGATAACCAGCCATGGATAATCAAAGAAATAAAGGAGAATCAAATTAAAAACCAATGCGTATAAGGTGGCCAAGGTTAGTGGGAAACTAGAAGATTGGGAAAATTATAAACGACAGCAAAGAATGACTAAGAAAGCAATAAAGAAAGGAAAGATAGATTACGAAAGTAAACTTGCGCAAAACATAAAAACAGATAGTAAAAGCTTTTACCGATATATAAAACGGAAAAAAGTGACTAAAGTAAATGTTAGTCCCTTAGAAGATGAGAAGGGGGATTTAATAATGGGAAATGTGGAAATGGCTGAGACCGTAAACAATTATTTTGCTTCGGTCTTCACAGTGGAAGACACAAAAACCATGCCAAAAATTGCTGGTCATGGGAATGTGGGAAGGGAGGACCTTGAGATAATCACTATCACTAGGGGTTAGTGCTGGACAGGCTAATGGGACTCAAGGTATACAAGTCCGCTGGTCCTGATGAAATGCATCCCAGGGTATTAAAAGAGATGGCGGGAGTTATAGCAGATGCATTCGTTATAATCTACCAAAATTCTCTGGACTCTGGGGAGGTACCAGCGGATTGGAAAGCAGCTAATGTAACGCCTCTGTTTAAAAAAGGGAGCAGACAAAAGGCAGGTAACTATAGGCCGGTTAGTTTAACATCTGTAGTGGGGAAAATGCTTGAAGCTATCATTAACGAAGAAATAGCAGGACATCTAGATAGAAATAGTGCAATCAAGCAGACACAACATGGATTCATGAAGGGGAAATCATGTTTAACTAATTTACTGAAACTCTTTGAGGATGTAACGAGCATGGTGGATAGAGGTGTACCGATTGATGTGATGTATTTAGATTTCCAAAAGGCATTCGATAAGGTGCCACACAAAAGGTTACTGCAGAAGATAAAGGTACGTGGAGTCAGAGGAAATGTATTAGCATGGATTGAGAATTGGCTGGCTAACAGAAAGCAGAGAGTCGGGATAAATGGGTCCTTTTCTGGTTGGAAATCGGTGATTAGTGGTGTGCCACAGGGATCGATGCTGGGACCACAACTGTTTACAATATACATAGATGACCTGAAAGAGGGGACAGAGTGTAGTGTAACAAAATTTGCAGATGACACAAAGATTAGTGGGAAAGCGGGTTGTGTAGAGGACAGAGAGAGGCTGCAAAGAGATTTAGATAGGTTAAGCGAATGGGCTAAGGTTTGGCAGATGGAATACAATGTCGGAAAATGTGAGGTCATCCACCTTGGAAAAAAAAAACAGTAACAGGGAATATTATTTGAATGGGGAGAAATTACAACATGCTGCGGTGCAGAGGAACCTGGGGGTCCTTGTGCATGAATCCCAAAAAGTTAGTTTGCAGGTGCAGCAGGCAATCAGGAAGGCGAATGGAATGTTGGCCTTCATTGCGAGAGGGGTGGAGTACAAAAGCAGGGAGGTCCTGCTGCAACTGTACAGGGTATTGGTGAGTACTGTGTGCAGTTTTGGTCACCTTACTTAAGGAAGGATATACTAGCTTTGGAGGGGGTACAGAGACGATTCACTAGGCTGATTCCGGAGATGAGGGGGTTACCTTATGATGATAGATTGAGTAGACTGGGTCTTTACTCATTGGAGTTCAGAAGGATGAGGGGTGATCTTATAGAAACATTTAAAATAATGAAAGGGATAGACAAGATAGAGGCAGAGAGGTTGTTTCCACTGGTCGGGGAGACTAGAACTAGGGGGCACAACCTCAAAATACGGGGGAGACAATTTAAAACCGAGTTGAGAAGGAATTTCTTCTCCCAGAGGGTTGTGAATCTGTGGAATTCTCTGCCCAAGGAAGCAGTTGAGGCTAGCTCATTGAATGTATTCAAATCACAGATAGATAGATTTTTAACCAATAAGGGAATTAAGGGTTATGGGGAGCGGGCGGGTAGGTGGAGCTGAGTCCACGGCCAGATCAGCCATGATCTTGTTGAATGGCGGAGCAGGCTCGAGGGGCTAGATGGCCTCCTCCTGTTCCTAATTCTTATGTTCTTATGTTCTTCTGTATTAAAGTCGTTGTTCGAAATAGCTCTGCAATTACTCCTTTAAGTCTATGAGCACATCAGTAGTGACTGTGGTGCGTTTTTTGATGTTAATGATCTCTTCATTTCCTATTCTCATTGGTATTATGGGGTTAATACAAAAGGTTGGTGTTTTGATGGGACAATCTTGGTTCCCATAGTGATAGCTGCTCTCCGTGGTAGTGAAACAATAGGTTCTGTTTTCCATATAGGCACTTTGAGTGATGTGTTTATGCACCGCATTTTCCATTATCAGGGAGCAATTAACCGCTGAGCTGCCCTTGAATCCACACAAGGCTGTATGGGTGAGGTAAATTTTATATGGACAGACTGCAGTTTGTTCCACACCATAAGGCTTCATTTCTTCCGCAGCTACCCATATCATGTCTTGCATCATGCCTATGTTCTGTACCTCTGATAGCTTCATCCCTTTCTGCTGTCCTATCATTGGTACCCTGGTAACCATCCCCAAAGCCTTATTCCCACTATAACCCACACACCCCTCGTTGAACCATACCTTACTCAACATCCTTAAGCTCGCAGTCATTAAGGAACATGGAAAACTTTCCTTCCCTGGTCCCGCACCTGGGTGTTGTTGATCCAAGTAGGGATTTCCCCATGGATGGCCAGCATTAAATTCTCTCTCAGCTGATCCATCATCCAATTGCCATATACAGTGCACAACAATCGGTTCTGGGCAATATTCATTGTTTGTTCCACTGTTCCGATAATCCCATTAATAGTCCTAGCATGTCCTTCTAATACCACCACCTGTTGTAACTGGATGTCCATTCCTGCTTGTCCTCCCTTTGAGGAGTCTCTCTGATTGTTATTCATTCCCTTCAACTTGTAGGTTAAGGTTCTAACCTTTGAATTTAGATTAACCAAATCCAAAATGTTCACCGTGGCGATCCCTGCTCCATACGCCGTTCCTACGTCATTGATCAGACCCCTTCTTTTCCTATTCTTCCCTTCCCTGGTCTCTTTCGACTCATCCTTTCCTATCTCCCCTTGAAGCAGCACCGAAGTTAGATCCTGATACAACGTTCATGTGCCTATGGGCAATTCGGGCAATTCTATATCCGTCATGTTAAGAACTGCACGTATTAATTCATATGGTACATTATCATAAACAACCTTGTTAGTAAGTCTTAATACCACCTCTCCCTTTGGTCCTTCTTCCGACATGGGGCAGTCCCATTCGGGTTCTGGACTCGGGGTTGGGATCTCTTTCTTACACACTAATATTAACCATAACGACCCATTCTGCACACAATTATATGAAGTTTTATATGAGGTTTCTTCATCCAAGCTATTCATGCATGTCTCTGATTGGTAGACCGGCCTTGTCCGGTTGCATTCTCCGCAGAAGATCCCCTGATGGCTGTCTGGGCAGCGTGCCTCTGTGTCGTTGCGCAAGATGGAGTTACTCAGTATTCCTTTCTCCCCGAAGGCCACCAGCAGCGCTGCTACAATGATCAACCATCCCGATGTCATCTCCGCTCAGTTTTAATGCTACTGAAAAAGAACAGATCAGGGTGATATATGTTCTTATGTTCAGTTTAACGTTTAGGGAGACAGTCGCTGCAGTCGGGCTGGTTTCCCTTTTCCTGAGGTCGGAGACATAGGGTGGTGTCTAGTCCATACGGGGGCCAGATGGGTGCGAGATGTTACTGACGCATCGTGGCGTGAAATGGGACTTGGGAAGTCCAAGAACATAGCCTGTAGACTTCCGGTCAGCCCTTCCAAGGGATCGTCCGGATCTACTTGTGGGCGATCCCTTCTTAAATTCTGAGGCGACATGACCAGGATCTCGTGAGCCAGCACCAGTTCCCTCTCCTGAGGGTCCACCATCTCCTTGCTCAGCAGCCTCTATGAGACCCACTTTGGCCGGTCCCACGGGATCCACTTCTCCTGCACCTAACATAACATGCTGCATGTGGTACAGGCTAATTTTCCCAAAGGCCTTTATCTGATTAATGTGGTGCCACCTATACTTTCCTTGTCCGTCGATTATCTTATACACCGAGGCACTAGCCTTTTCCATAACACTGAAGGGTCCCGCATATCTGGGGCTCAGGAAGGTTCCTTCCCTTTGGAACTTAACCATAACCTGATCTCCCAATTTCAAGTCCCACGGGTGCACTTTTCCATTGAAGTAGGCTTTACTTTTCTGATGCCTATTGCCCATTTTTACGGCGGCCGCCATTTTAGCTGCTCCCAAGTGCCTTACCAAATTGGACATATAGTTTTTGCAGGTCAGGGATGTTTTCTGGATTTCGTTCAGATTTAAACCCATGAAGGCCCCAATTCCCCTCATGATTCTACCCATCATTAACTCATGGGGTGAATAGTCGGTAGAAGGAGCTATGGTATTGAGCATAGCCATCAACACATAGGGGAGGACTCAGTTCCAGGATGTATGATTCTGTTGAACTATCTTTTTCAACATAGTTTTCAGGGTCCAGTTCATTCTTTCCCCCACCTCACTTGATTCGGGGCAGTATGCAATGTGGAATTTCTGTTTTACCCCTGACAATTGCATGATAGTTTTTATTACCTGGCTGGTGAAATGGGTCCCCTGGTCTGAGTCAATACATTCTGGTAGGCCCCATCTAGAGAAAACTTCTTCCATCAGAATTTTTGCGGTGGTAGCTGCCGAATTATTGTTGGTGGGAAAGGCCTCAATCCATTTTGAGAATACATCCACAATTACTGGAACATATTTCTTTCCCCCTGGGCAGGGAGGCAAAGGAGCTATGTAATCTATCTGGAGTTGGGTCCAAGGGCCTTTTCCTTGTCGAGTGTGTCCCAATTCGGTCTGGTTCTTATATTTACCGGGGTTATTCTAACTATGTATAACCACTATCTGAATAAATTACCACTGGTGGGGGAAATGATTCTGGGTGCAGTACTAAGTATGCCACAGCACTCAGTTCTGCCATCTAGGCCCCCCTTTGTCCTTCTAATTTTATGGGAATCCGCTCCCGGACCCTTTTCCCATCCCCTGTCATTTTTACCACTCCAAATCCAGTGTACTGTTGCCCGTTGAATGAGGAGCCGTTTATGTAAACATGTGTTTTCACCTTTGCCTCACTGCCCTCCCTTAATTTTGTCTAAAAGGGGCTGCGAAGGTACCTTGATGACAAAATTTTACATTTGCGTGGGTCCCCGGGATACAACATATTCTGTGCCAAATTAGACAGTCTGGCCTGATACTGAACGTGAATATCCCTGCCCTGTAAGAAGAAAGTCCACCTAGTGATCCTCTGTGAGCTGACGGATCCGTCTTTCATAATTACCATCGAGAAGCATCTTGATTGGTGTATGCGTGGTGCTGATGATCAAGGGGTTCAGTCCCACAATGGGGGAGAATTTTTGAGCGGCCCAAGAGACACGAAGCAAATTCCTCTCACAGGAAAAGAACACAACTTCGACGGGGGTCAAAACTCTAGCGGCGTAGCCAACAAGTTGCAGTTTGCCTGAGTACATTTGGAGCAACACCGCTGACAATCCCTCATCGCTAGAGGCCGTCTCCAAGTAAAAACTCAGGAACGCGCCTGGGCTCTTCAGGGCAGGGGCGCAAATCAGGGCGGTTTTGAGTTTGTGGAATGCCTCGGCATGTAGCGGGGTCCATTTCCAGGTCACTCCCTTTTTTAATAGGTCATACACTGGCCTTGCTATCATAGAGTAACCCTCCATGTGGTCCCGGCAGTACTCTGTAATCCCCAAGAATGACCGGAGAGATTTCACATCCGTGGGGACAGGAACATAGAGGTGGATTTCTTTCATTCCTCTGTCACCTCCCTTAGCCCTTTGGTAACCCTCATTTTAAAAAACGAGGGAGAGCGAAAACAGGGAATTATAGACCGGTCAGCCTGACATCGGAGGTGGGGAAAATGTTGGAATCAATTATTAAAGATGTAATAGCAGCGCATTTGGAAAGCAGTGACAGGATCGGTCCAAGTCAGCATGGATTTATGAAAGGGAAATCATGCTTGACAAATCTAGAATTTTTTGAGGATGTAACTAGTAGAGTGGACAAAGGGGAGCCAGTGGATGTGGTGTATTTAGACTTTCAAAAGGTTTTTGACAAGGTCCCACATAAGAGATTAGTGTGCAAAATTAAAGCACATGATATTGGCGGTAATGTACTGACGTGGATAGAGAACTGGTTGGCAGTCGGAAAGCAGAGAGTAGGAATAAACGGGTCCTTTTCAGAATGGCAGGTAGTGACAAGTGGGGTACCGCAAGGTTCAGTGCTGGGACCCCAGCTATTGATAATATACATTAATGATTTATACGAAGGAATTGAATGTAATATCTCCAAGTTTGCAGATGACACTAAGCTGGGTGGCAGTGTGAGCTGTGAGGAGGATGCTAAGAGGCTGCAGGGTGACTTGGACAGGTTAGGTGAGTGGGCAAATACATGGCAGATGCGGTATAATGTGGATAAATGTGAGGTTATCCGCTTTGGTGGCAAAAACACGAAGGCAGAGTATTATCTGAATGGCGGCAGATTAGGAAAAGGGGAGGTGCAACGAGACCTGGGTGTCATGGCACATCAGTCATTGAAAGTTGGCATGCAGGTGCAGCAGGCGGTGAAGAAGGCAAATGGCATGTTGGCATTCATAGCGAGAGGATTCGAGTATAGGAGCAGAGAGGTCTTACTGCAGTTGTACAGGGCCTTGGTACGGCCATACTTTGAATATTGTGTACAGTTTTGGTCTCCTAATCTGAGGGAGGACATTTTTGCTATTGAGCGAGTGCAGCGAAGGTTCACCAGACTGATTCCCCGATGACAGGACTGACATATGAAGAAAGACTGGATCGACTAGGCTTGTCTTCAATGGAATTTAGAAGGATGAGAGGGGATCTCATAGAAACATATAAAATTCTGATTGGACAGGTTAAATGCAGGAAGAATGTTCTCGATGTTGGGAAAGTCCAGAACCAGGGGTCACAGCCTAAGGATAAGGAGTAAGCCATTTAGGACTGAGATGAGGAGAAACTTCTTCACTCAAGAGAGTTGTGAGCATGTGGAATTCTCTACCACAGAAAGTAGTTGGGGCCAGTTCGTTAGATATATTCAAAAGGGAGTTAGATGTGACCCTTACGGTTAAAGGGTTCAAGGGGTATGGAGAGAAAGCAGGAATGGGGTACTGAAATGCTTGATCAGCCTTGATCATAATGAATGGTGGTGCAGGCTCGAAGGGCCAAATGGCCTATTCCTGCACCTATTTTCTATGTTTCTATGTTTCTATTCCTAGATAGTGGATGGTGGGTTTCACTATTTGTGCATTTTTGGGATTTATTTTAACCCCCAGATCGTGGAGGGTCTTCAACAACTCCTCCAGTAGGATCTTATGTTCCTCCATTGTTTCTTTCTGGAGTAGAATACCATCTACGTACTGAACAAGCACCAGTGGCTTGGAAAACCCTTTCAAACCATTTGCCATCATATTAGAGAAGATGGAGGGACTGTTGTGGAAGCCCTGGGGTAAACATGTCCATATATACTGTTGTCCTTGGTGTGTGAAGGCGAATATATATTGACTTTCCTGGGCAAGGGGAACGGACTAAAAGCCATTGCTAATGTCCAGGACGGTGAAAACCGTTGCACTGGGGGAGAGCCTGACCGCTGCGTCAGGGGCCATGGCGACTATGGGTGCCACCACCGGGGTAACTTTATTGAGGGCACGGTAATCGATTGTCATGTGCCAGGAATTATCTGGCTTTTGGACGGGCCATATTGGTGAATTATTAGTGGATACGGTGGTTCAGAGGATCCCCTGCTTCAACAGGCTGGTGATCATATCATCTAAATCAGCCTCGGCCTGCCGAGGGATGCGGTATTGTTTTTGGGGAGGGGGATCAGGACCCACAATGAGGGCCTGTCCGTCTATTCGGCCACATTCATGCTTATGTATCGCAAATGCTCGCGGATGTCGAGACAAAATACTTTGCACCTCTGGATCGTCTGTAAGGGTGGAGGGATCAAAGGAGAAAACCTTTATGCGCATACCCGTTCCAGATAGGCCCCAGTGGGGATCCGACCATCAGTACAAGTCTCCTGCATTTTCCATATACACTGATTCGCAGGATCATAGGCCAGATTATAGATTTTCATAAAGTCAACCCCGAGTATGGCCGACTCCGCTTGCATCTGTGGCACTGAGAGGCAGGCATGTGTAAATTTAAAATTTCCCAATTGGATCTCTAATGGTCGAGTCACCCATGCACATTGCCCATGCCCGGTGAGCAAAACAGTCTGATTGATTAAATCCTGGTATGGGAGGACGTGTTGATTCCCCCCCGCCCCCCCTGTGTCCCATAAGAATGCGGTACCATGACCTCCAACGGCACCAGACACAGTGGGTTGTCCGTGTACGTCTACCCCTGTCCCACACCCATTCCGAGGTCAGGTCCCGTCATTGCGGGTCTCCGGGACTCAGTTCTGGAGACTCATGATAGGGTGCCATACGACCGGCGGCTCCTCCACCCCCTAACCTATTACTTCGCCTTGGCACCAGGCATTCCCTGGATCAGTGGCCCAGCCGTTTGCAATTAAAGCATGATCCCAAGGGTCCTTGTCCCCTGCGCAGAGTTCCCGACTGGTGTTGGTCCGGGCCCTCAGCTTGCCAAGTAGGGCCTCTGCGTTGTCCAGATTGAAAAGATTGTACTTTTCCTTTCTGGGGCTTGGGCTTATTCTGGTCATCTTGCCAGGCCATGGTCACCTATCGGGTGATCCATGCCTCATTGTGGGTGGCGTCCGACGGATCAAAACTCCTTACAGGCGTCTTTGCCGGAGTCGGAGGCATGCGAAATGATGGACTTAAGCCACACAGGTCTTTTACAAGCTGGGATGGCAATACGATCTAGGGTTCCCATGAGGTTACAGAACACCACCCATAATCGTTCTGCATAAACGCTCGGATGTTCCCCGGCCGCCTATTTAAAGTGGGCCAATTCCATTACTGGATCTTTACAAATAACCCCTGCCGCTATTTGGACAGCGGTCCACACTCCCGTTAATGTACCCCCGTTCTTTGTACTTGGGGCATAGCCCCGAAAATGATGGGGCCCAAGCAAAGGGTCACCAACTTCCTTCTCTCCGCCTCGTCCAGTCCCTGCGTCTCCGAGGCCTGCAAGACGGCCGCCTTCCAGAGTTCAAAATTCTTTTGCAATCTCATTAAGTTGGGTCAGGGTAAACGGGGTGGATTAAGTTATTGGGTCCGCACCGTTAGGACCCGCCCCAGTGGTGATCAAGGGATGCATAGGGAGTACCAGTGGGGCATCTGGTTGTGTCTTACTATCAGGACTGTCCGACTGTTCAGGACTATAGGGCGGAGGTTTATCCCATGCACTCTTGGACGTTGGCCCGTAATCACACCCTCCCACTCTCGTTCATAGTCTCGGGTGACTTCAGCCAAATCATTATAATCTATGTCTACTGGGCCTCTGTCCGAAAATGCGTGGACTGCCCCTTTAAGGGACCCTAATTGAGCTTTCAGGCTCTTAATTTCACTTCGGCACTGACTATGGTCAGTCTTATCGTATCTATCTGACTGGTGGGTACGTTGTAAAACCCGGAGTGTGGATTTTAAATCCTCACATTGTCCTTGTAATATCTGCTGGCGATTCTGTCAGTTCTTTAACTTCTCTTTTAATCTATTTGTTTCAGACACTTGTACGTCTACAACATTCAAACTAGAGGCCATATGCACCGTGTGAAGTCGTTTTTCACCTTTCAAATCCTCTATCTCCTTTTCCATTTTTAATATTTGTTCCTGATTAGCCTCCATGACTATTGTTTGATTATCATTACGGTGATGCTCTTTCATTAATTCTGCGTAACACGTTGCCATGAGGAAGTATTTAAAATCCTTATGTTTCATTTTCCCTTTACCATCATTGTCATCAAAGAAGGTCTGACCTCCCTTTTGCCTTTGACCGGTGACCATTGTCATCCAGCTTTTATATTTTGTAACCATTAATTTGTTGAAATGTTCTTTCCATTCAGGGACTCCATTTCCTGACTCACTTGCCATGTTAGTTCCTGATTTAAAGGGACTCTAACCCCTTTCACTTGTTGTTCGCGTTAACTTATGGGGACTCAAACCCAAACTTTCAAAAATACAGGGACTCTAACCCTTCAAAATAAAAATGTTAGTTCCTGATCTAATCCTTTCAAAACAAAAATTTAATTTGTTGATTTGTTAAGACCAATCCTAAATAATTCAGTCAATTTCGTCCCATCTGGGTTGCCAATTGTTGACTATTTTGCTAAATGTTCGACTGGGTCGAACAAGTAGGTTTGTAACTAACTTATAAGGTTCACGGATTGGTCAGAACAAAGACACAAATGACTGTAATTTAAGGCAAACTAGTTTATTATCACTACCTTAAGGTTACACACATGTAATGCAAAAGCCGTATTTCTACTGAGTATTATATTACCCGGTCCCAGGAGTTGATCAGACTCCGCTCCGGTTGCTAGCTTCGAACTCTCAGCCCGAGGTCCCTCTGGCGGATGTTGGTCCTAGGTCTCCGCTAACCCTGTCTGTGGGGGTCCTATCCTTATACCCCATAATTCTGGTGCCTACGTGCAGGAGCTCACACAATCTATCTATTTCCCCTATTGCCTTATAGGTTTTATGGCCTTGGTGCCTAAATTATCTCTGTCTTACAAAGGTTCTCACCTCCCTTTCATAGGTCTGGTTTGTGTCAACGGTCTTAGAATGCTCAGAATCAGACCAGTGGTGGTCTTGCTTCCCCTCCCCTATGTCTCTTTTACAAGAACATGTTGTTTAGACACTCAGAGGCTTTAGCCCTTGAAACATCACCTGGTACTGTGTGATAGCATTTAATTGCCTAGGTGGCAGTTGCTTAGCTTATTTCCACAGATCCCTTATTCTGAAACTATGTCCCCTAGTTCTAGATCCCCCATGAGAGGAAAGATCTTCTCTGCATCTACCCTGTCAAGCCCCCTCAGAATCTTATACTTTTCAATAAAATCACCTCTCATTCTTCTAAACTCCAGTGAGTATAGTCCCAAACTGCTCAACCTTTCTTCATAAGACAATCCCTTCATCTCAGGAATCAACCTAGTGAACCTTCTCTGAACTGCCTCCAATTCAAGTATAACCCTCCTCAAAACTGTACACAGTACTCCAGGTATGGTCTCACCAATGTCCTGTACAGTTGTAGCAAGACTTCCTACTTTTATACTCCATCCCCATTGCAATAAAGGCCAGCATTCCACTTGCCTTCCTAATTACTTACTGTACCTGCATGCTAACTTTTTGTGTTTCATGTACAAGGACCCCCAGATCCCTCTGTACCACAACATTTTGTAGTCTCTCTCCATTTAAACAATAATTTGCTTTTTTATTCTTTCTACCCAAGTGGATAACTTCACATTTTCCCGCATTATATCCTACTGGCTACCATTATCATGTCTATTTGATCAGTCATGTCCTCACCTGTATAACATTTATGCTACAGGTCATTGCAGGCTGCTACTTGGGACATCACTAGCATTATTCACTCAGCTGTGTACAGGTGTGTAAAATAGGTCACAGATGCATTGCTTGCTAGAGCGAGCCATTCCATCCACTTCCCTCTGGATAACCAGAAGTGTCATGGCAGGATACTGGAATTTTAAGAGAGTGGCAGATTTCCCATGATCTAAGGAGTGATGGATTGTCATCATAGGCAGTCCCTTGAATCGAGGAAGACTTGCTTCCACTCTAAAAGTGAGTTATCAGGTGACCGGACAGTCCAATACGGGAATTACAATCTCTGTTACAGGTGGGGCAGACAGTGGTTGAAGGAAAAGGTGGGTGTGGAGTCTGGTTTTCCGCACGCTCCTTCCGCTGTCTGTGCTTGATTTCTGCATGCTCTCAGCGACGAGACTCGAGGTGCTCAACGCCCTCCCGGATGCTCTTCCTCCACTTAGGCTGGTCTTGGGCCAGGGATTCCCAGCTGCTGCCGGCGGCAATGCTGTACTTTATTAAGGAGGCTTTGAGGGTGTCCTTGAAATGTTTCCTCTGCCCACCTGGGGCTCGCTTTCCATATAGGAGTTCCATCTTACTGTCAACAAGTTCCCCGCTGGAGTGGAACTAAACTATAGAACCAATGGGAACCTGTTCAACCTTCGTCGCCTCCATGCTAGATCCAAGGCCATCCCATTCTCTGTCATCGAACTACAGTATGTGGACGTCGCTTGCGTATGTGCACATTAAGAGGCCGAACTCCAAGCCATCGTCAACATCTTCACCGAGGCGTATGAAACATGGGCTTTACACAAAACATCCATAAGACAAAGGTCCTTCCCCAACTTGACCCCGTCACACAGCACTGCACCCCTGATTATCAAAATCCACAGTGCTGTCTTGGGCAATGTGGACCATTTCCCATACCTCGGGAGCCTACAATCAGCAAAGGCAGACATTGACGACGAGGTCCAACACCACCTCCAGTGTGCCAGCGCAGCCTTCGGTTGCCTGAGGAAGAGAGTGTTTGAAGACCAGGACCTCAAATCTGACACCAAGCTTATGGTCTACAGGGCAGAAGTGATACCCGCCCTCCTATATGGCTCAGAGACAGTAGACACCTCAAATCGCTGGAGAAGTACCACCAGCGCTGCCTCTGCAAGATCTTGCAAATCCATTGGGAGGATAGACGCACCAACGTCAGTGTTCTCGCTCAAGCCAACATCCCAAGTATCGAAGCACTCATCACACTCGACCAGCTCCGTTGGGCGTGCCACATTGTCCGCATGCCCGACACGAGACTCCGAAAGCAAGCGCTCTACTCGATGGATAGTAACCATGTAGTCATGCATGCTCCCTTGTTCGATCCCATCAGCAAGAAACTATTTCACTTTTTCAATGTCTAGCTTGGTTGCAACAAGCAATACTAGGGGCTCAATTTTGCCCAAAGCCATTTTTGGCGTATTGCCAGAGTTACGCCCATTTTTCTCGGCCAGAAATACTCCAAAAATATTTGTGCCAAGTTTCCCCGCTGTATTTTTCAAAATTGGCACCTCGCAGCCTGTCCAGTCGCTCCGGGGGTTGGAGTCTACTGTCTGCGCTGAAAAATACGATGCTGCACCTTCTGCGCATGCGCGAAAAAAAAGGACATTTTTGACGTTATTCCTATGGTCGTGCATGTGCAGTACAGCTCCCAGTCTGCAATCAGCTATTTTTAAAGAGCCAGTTATATGTGTGAGAACGTTGAGTGCTGTGTGAGAACATTGGAAAAATCAAGAGATGCAATACAAGATGCAACATGGTGCAAGGACCAAGAATTTCTGAAAGGATGAAGTGGCAGCACTAGTTACTGTGATTGAGACCAGATGGCAGGAGCTGGACACCAGCAGAGGTCACATAAAAGTTCCACCTAAAGAAAATGAAGAAACGCTGGAACCAAGTTGCAGACGATTACTGTGCAATCCCGAGATTTGGAGGCCAGTGCCAAAAGAAGTGGCAGGACCTTGGTCAAGTAGTAAGTGTAAGTAATATTTTCATTTATTCAATGCAATTGCAATTGTAATGTAAATGAGCCCAGCTGTATATGTCTCATCCAGCAGAAAGACACCCTCTCTAAAAAATTGTATTTTCATCTTTATAGAGGAAAGTGGCACACAACAAAAGGGAAAGAACTCGAACAGGAGGAGGCCCGGAAAATCTGCACCCACTGACAGCCTTGGAAGAGAGGGTTGCTGCTTTGATGGGTCCTGCCTGGAGAAAAGCAACCACCACTGCACAAGCTGGGCCCACACTCGAGAGAGAGGGTAAGTCCTGAAAATTCCACAGTCTGACTTTGCTAAATGTTAATTACTGCGTGGGCTAGCCATGCTTCGATTCATGGGGATGTCTCCATCAGCTAC
The DNA here is from genome assembly GCF_044704955.1 of Pristiophorus japonicus. NCBI lineage: Eukaryota > Metazoa > Chordata > Chondrichthyes > Pristiophoridae > Pristiophorus > Pristiophorus japonicus. The sequence goes on from NC_091980.1 coordinate 232,123,754, forward strand.
GCTTCGGTTGATGCAATGTGCTATCATTCATCGTGGTCCTTCAAATGAGCCTGCTGCCTGCGTTGTGTGAGCCTACTCATGCCATCCTGCCCCCTCATCTGCTGCTAACCATTTGTCTGTTCTGTTATATTTTGCAGAACTTGAGGCCGACCCTGACGATGCAGAAGAAGATTCAGACAAGGACGCACCTGAAGAGGAGAACATCGTCCAATCCCACCTTCCAGGGGTGATGGGGATGGGGAGGGGATGGATGAAGCCCCCACTGTTGTACTCACTTTTGAGGAGGTGCAGGTTCCGCCCATCGAAGTGCCAGCCCCTTCCCTGACTAATGGTTTGCGTGTTGGTGGGACATTCCGTGGTTTCCCACAGTCCGAGGCTGGGGATTTCAGTAGGGTGCAGCGAGGCACACTCAGGGCCCCACCGTCCGAGGCTGCGGATCCCAGTGGGGTGCAGCAAGGCACACCCAGGGCCCCACTGTCCGAGGCTGCGGGTCCCACTGGGATGCTGTGAGCCAACCCAGAGTGAGGAAGGGAAGGAGAGCTCAACCGCGCTCTCCTGAGGTGCAGGATCTAACAGATGTGGTTCACATGATGTCAATGAGTGTAGAGAACATTGACCTCACGCGATCATTCCTGGACATCATCAGTGGGGTGGGTGATGAGTATCGGGACTGTCAGGAAAAGTAACAGCACTCTCACGAGAAATGGGAACGATGCCCATAACCATGAGTGAGGGAATATCTCAGTCAGCTGAAACCATGTCAGTGAACATGAGGGAGGGAATGTCACAGATAGCTGATGCGCTGTCAGTGAACATCTGGGAAGGAATGTCACAGATAGTTCAAGCACTCTCAGTGAACATGAGAGAGGGAACATTGCAGGTAGTTGAGACACTTGTTCAACATGAGGGAGGGAATGTTGGAAGTCATTGAGATACTGTCAGGGCGCATGAGGGAGGGCATGTTAGAGTTAGCTGCTGCAATAAGGGAACACGGCCAGACCCCGAGTCCATTGACAGAATCAACTGCCATTCCCACTCCAATCCCCAGAACAGTCTCTGAAGAGCCCCAAGCCTGGCCCTCCACTTTGCCACCTCCCCCCCACTCCCCCTCAACAGGTGCGCCTTGCCCGAGATGTTAGGAAAATTAAGCTTGGTACCAACCCCAGAAACACTGCACCATTGCCTGCGGGCAGGGGTGGTTGAGTCACCAAAACCAAGCGTGGGGGCGGTCTTAGAATAAGGTGGAGGAAAGATGGATGCAGCCTTTCTTTGCTGCTGTTTTGTTATTATTATTGTTGTTTCTGTTGTAACTGTTGTTCTCAAATTAGAAGTTTTTTGTAAGTTATGTAAATTTACAAGTTTAAAATTGGTAAGTGATCTTAAAGTTCATAAGTGATCTTAAAGTTTGTAAGTGATCTTAACTGAAAACTTTAAAGTTTGATACAAGAATATTTTTATTAAAGTTAAGTACAAATGTTTGTTAATCTTTTGAATAAAATATATTTTACGTTATAACTGAATCATTTACATTATTTGTTCCATTATTAACACAACTTTTGAAACTCAAGAAGAATCATTTCCATTATTTGTTCGATATTAACACAACTTTGGAAGTTAACAAGAATCATTTCCATTATTTGTTCCATCAACACAACACAACATTACGGAACAAGTCCAAACAGTAAACATGGTCCATGTGGAATAGTTGCCGCTGAGCCTTCAGGCAGCAAAGTGTTCACGAATAAGCTGCTGGCGCACAGCTCGAGCAATCGTTAAAGGGGCATAACGGCCTGCCCTCCTCCGCCGTTGTGCTCTGGGTTCAGGTAGTTACATGGCTTCCTCGTCCTCTTGCTCGTCATCTGCATCTTGCTCATCATTATCATCAGCCATTCTCACTGCTGGTGGGTCTTCTATCAGCTGCTGCTGCCTCATGATGGCTAAGTTAAGCAGCATGCAGCACACAACAGTGAACTGACCGACAATCTCAGGGGAGTATAGGAAGTAGCCTCCGGAATGGTCCAGGCATCGAAAACACTGTTTCAAGATGCCAATGATCCTCTTTATGATGTTGTGCATCGCAATGTGCGACATGTTGTATTCCCGGTCAGCTTCCATCCGGGTTATGCATAGGGGCGTCATGAGCCAGGTGGCGAGGCCGTACCCTTTGTCTCCCAGTAGCCAGCTCTGTCTTTCTGGCTGCTGCTGAAACATGGCAGATATAGTGCTCTCGCGTAGGATGAACGCATCATGGGTCCTCCCAGGGTCTCTTGCATCGACTGACATGATGCGATGCATGTCGTCACACACGAGCTGTATATTAATAGAGTAGAAGCCTTTTCTGTTCCTGTATATCTCAGAATTCTTCAAAGGTGCTCGGAAGGCGATGTGGGTACAATCAATGCAGCCCTGTAGCTTTGGGAAGCCAGCAATCCTTGAGAAGCCCACAGTCCTGTCACGCATTGCCTGGGCGGTCATGGGGAACTTTATGTAGTCATTTTTCGGGCATATAGTGCAGCAGTCACCTGCCGAATACAGACATGTGTTGCATGTTGAGAAATGGCGCACACATCCCCATTTGTAGCCTGGAAGGATCTGGATGCATAGAATGAAAGTGCAGCTGTAACCTTCACTTCAACTGAGAAAGCAATCCTCCTGACGTTTCTAGGTTGCAGGTCTGCTTTCACCAACTCACAGATCTCAGTTACAATTTCTTTGCGGAAACGCAGCCTTCTGTCACAATCTGCATCACTCAGGTGCAAGTACGAACGCCTGTCTCGATATACCCGAGGTGGGTAAGGCCTTCTGCTCAGCGGCTATGGGCTCTGAGGTTCCTCATGTGATGACGTGGAATCAATTGTCTCCTCCATGATGCAGAAGGCTTGCAAAGGTATGGCATTGTCAGTATTGCCCCCATGCTTAAATTTTACCTTTGCAAGAAGCTCAAAACGGCAGGAAGGCAGGACAGGTTCTTTGTTCTCACTCCCCAAGGTCTGTATGGAACACACCCAGGGCAGTGATGGGGAACCAACCCCCGAGCTCATTGCAGTCTTGTGACTTCTTCCGATTGTGTTCGACAGCACCTTCCACCCGCTACCCCCCCATAACCCCCCGGGCTCATTTGATGCCTAGAGCAGTCTTCCGATTGCCACCTCCCCCCCCCCCCGGGCTTGTTTTGCAGCCGAGCCTTGAGCCTGTGTCCAAGAGTGGGGCCAATTCTGCCGGCTGACGCTTTGACCTGCCAGCCCTGTTGAAGACGTTTTGTGGTGGCGTGTAAGTTTAAAAAAAAATGAAAAGTTCAGAATTCCATCAAACTTCCATCTGCTCCATTTTAAGGTAAAAAAAAATGTCATCTTTATTATGCATTTTTAAAGTGTTCTTATCTCCCTCCAAAACATCAATGAAAACAATGGCGTCTTTCTGTGCCGATTTTTCAATGTGTGCTGCTTTCTCTTAACTCACCAGAGAGTTTTTCGGGAGTGGCCAGATAAGCCGACCTGGGATAAATTTTTTTTGGATAAACTTTGAAAAATGATAAAAACTGGCGCAGACATGAAGTAATGCCCCCTATGGCGTGAAAAAAACTAACCTAAAAAAGATCGTAACTATCTCAGTTACACTGGCGCAGATTCCTTGGGGAAACTTTAATTTAAAAACTTACGCCAAAAAAAGCTCCGCGTGCCAAAAAAATGTTGCAAATGACTGGGGAAAATTGAGCCCGCGATCATAGAGCAACTCACTGTCTCGGCACTATTCTGTTCTGGAAGGAAAGTCTCAGATATCTCCAGAGGGAACAAGGCTATTCTCTGCAGCCGTAGCTGACGTCACCTGTGCCGTTTCCCAGGATGTGAGCTGAGTATCAATGCAATGGGTCCGTGTAATTACTGAAATCATCATAGAGCACACCATTGGCATTTTAAAGAGCATTTTAGATGCCTGGATCATTTTGAGTGTGCCCAGCAATAAAGTCCAGCAAGCGTCTCTAGAATCATAGTTCCTTTCGGATTGTCTCCAATTGCAATCTTAGCCACTTCTTGCTGCATAAATTTGCATTACAAAGAGGTCTTATCACGGAGGCCCCTGGCATCAAGGGCAACAGAGGAGCAACAGCAGTTTGAAAAGAAGGCTGCAAGAGACATTCATACTACCCTTGGAAAATATGTTTTCTCTTAAATGTCAGCTGTGGCTCAGTGGGTAGCACACTCCCTTCTAAGCCAGAAGGTCGTGGATTCAAGTCCCACACCAGGAACTGGAGCATATAAATCTAAGCTGACACTCCAGTGCAGAGGGTATACTACAATGTCAGAGGTGCCGTCTTTCGGATGAGTTGTTAAACAGAGGCCCTGTCTGTTTTCTCAGGTGGACGTAAAAGATCCCATGGCACTATTTCGAAGAAGAGCAGGGGAGTTATCCCTGGTGTCCTGGCCAATATTTATCCCTCAATCGACAAAACAAAACAGATTATCTGGTCATTATCACATTGCTGTTTGTGTGGCTGCCACGTTTCTCACATTACAACAGAGACTACACTCCAAAAGTACTTCATTGGCTATAAAGCGCTTTGAGACGTCTGGTGGTCATGAAAGGTGCTAAGTAAATGCAAATCTTTTATTTTTAACTACCCCACATTGGCCACTGCATGAGCAGTACTCTTCCTCCCACAAATATGCTATTATCTACAGACCTTTACATGTGTGGATTAACTCACAAAGTTCTTATTCATACCACCTGATGAAATCTGTTTCCAAATTTGGCAAAAAGTGTCTGCACACATAACTTTAATGAAACAATAATTTTAATCAAAATCTCTAGTATGTGAATGTACCTAGTGTTTCTAACCACCATGCTTCCGTTAGGCGCCAATGTATGAAGTGTGAACCTTTAACCCTAATCTAGTGCTCCTCCTACATGCCTACTTAAGTGCAGGCGTTCACTCCTGGCTGACTGTTATGTCAATATGAACCTTGTGGAAATGAGGATACCTGCATTGCTCAGCCAGCGCCATGTGTCAAGATGGTTGATAGGAGTCCAGGGGTACTTGCTTCAGCCATAGTGATGACTCCCTTCCATCATCTAAGGACAGAGGTGAAAAACAGCTACAATGAAGCATTGAGTGCTATCCGAATAGTAGATGAGCAGACCATTGGGATTCTCAAGACCCATTTTTGTTGCCTGGATAGGACAGGTGAACCCTAAGGTACAGTCTAACAAAGCTTTCAAGAATTATCGTGGATGGGAGTCTAACTGTTGTATTCTCCTCAGAGCAGGTCCCGAATCAAGTCTCATACATGAGATACTTGAGCCACTTACTAGGGAAGAGTAGCTGAGGTGGTTTCCATTGTCTTCCTCACAGTTTTCCTTCTTCTAGGTTAAAGAGCCCCACCTAGCCTTTATGATGGCAGGGTGGGGGCACTATATCCATCAGACGCAAGTACCCCTGCTGAATGTCAGCACATATTCAGAGCTGGCACACCGGCCTCCACTTGCTGGGGCTTTCAGGTGTGGGCCCTGAACTTAACCCTTTTGAAGAGGCTGGAATACTGTCTCATCATCATTCTAGGCAATGCCTCAAAATCGAGAAAGACTTGCTTCCACTCTAAAAGTGAGTTCTCAGGTAACTGTACAGTCCAATACAGGAATTACAGTCTCTGAGACAGACAGTGATTGAAGGAAAGGGTGGGTGGGTAGTCTGGTTTTCCGCATGCTCCTTCCGCTGTTTGCGTTTGGTTTCTGCGTGCTCTCGGCGACGAGACTCTAGGTGCTCAGCACCTCCCGAATGCTCTTCCTCCACTTAGGGCGGTCTTGGGCCAGGGATTCCCAGGTGCACTTTATCAAGGAGGCTTTGTGGGTGTCCTTGGAACATTTCCTCTGCCCACCTCGGGCTCGCTTGCTGTGTAGGAGTTCAGAGAAGTGTGCTTGCTTTGGGAGTCTCGTGTCAGTGCTTCATAAAAACATAGAAAATAGATGCAGTAGTAGGCCATTCGGCTCTTCAAGCCTGCACCACCATTCAATAAGATCATGGCTGATCATTCACCTCAGTACCCCTTTCCTGCTTTCTCTCCATACCCCTTGATCCCTTTAGCCGTAAGGGCCATATCTAACTCCCTCTTGAATATATCTAATGAACTGGCCTCAACAACTTTATGCAGTAGAGAGTTCCACAGGTTAATAACTCTTGAGTGAAGAAGTTTCTCCTCATTTCAGACCTAAATGGCTTACCCCTTATCCTTAGACCGTGACCCTTGGTTCTGGACTTCCCCAGTATCGGGAACATTCTTCCTGCCTCTAACTTGTCCAATCCTGTCAGAATTTTATATGTTTCTATGAGATCACCTCTCATTCTTCTAAACTCCAGTGAATACAGGCCCAGTCGATCCAGTCTCTCCTCATATGTCAGTCCTGCCATCCCGGGAATCAGTCTGGTGAACCTTCGCTGCATTCTCTCAATAGCAAGACTGTCCTTCCTCAGATTAGACGACCAAAACTGAACAAAATATTCCAGGTGAGGCCTCACCAAGGCTCTGTACAACTGCAGTAAGACCTCGCTGCTCCTATACTCAAATCCTCTAGCTATGAGGCTGCAGAGTGACTTGGATAGGTTAGGTGAGTGGGCAAATGCATGGCAGATGAAGTATAATGTGGATAAATGTGAGGTTATCCACTTTGGTGGTAAAAACAGAGAGACAGACTATTATCTGAATGGTGACAGATTAGGAAAAGGGGAGGTGCAACGAGACCTGGATGTCATGGTACATCAGTCATTGAAGGTTTGCATGCAGGTACAGCAGGCGGTTAAGAAAGCAAATGGCATGTTGGCCTTCATAACGAGGGGATTTGAGTACAGGGGCAGGGAGGTGTTACTACAGTTGTACAGGGCCTTGGTGAGGCCACCCCTGGAGTATTGTGTACAGTTTTGGTCCCCTAACTTGAGGAGGGACATTCTTGCTGTTGAAGGAGTGCAGCGAAGGTTCACCAGACTGATTCCTGGGATGGCGGGACTGACATATCAAGAAAGACTGGATCAACTGGGCTTGTATTCACTGGAGTTCAGAAGAATGAGAGGCAATTTCATAGAAACGTTTAAAATTCTGACGGGTTTAGACAGGTTAGATGCAGGAAGTATGTTCCCAATGTTGGGGAAGTCCAGAACCAGGGGTCACAGTCTAAGGATAAGGGGTAAGCCATTTAGGACCGAGATGAGGAGAAACTTCTTCACCCAGAGAGTGGTGAACCTGTGGAATTCTCTACCACAGAAAGTTGTTGAGGCCAATTCACTAAATATATTCAAAAAGGAGTTAGATGTAGTCCTTACTACTAGGGGGATCAAGGGGTATGGCGAGAAAGCAGGAATGGGGTACTGAAGTTGCATGTTCAGCCATAAACTCATTGAATGGCGGTGCAGGCTCGAAGGTGCAAATGGCCTACTCCTGCACCTATTTTCTATGTTTCTATGAAGGCCAACATGCCATTTGCCTTCTTCACCGCCTGCTGCAACTGCATGCCAACGTTCAATGACTGATGTACCATGACACCCAGGTCTCGTTGCACCTCCCCTTTTCCTAATCTGTCGCCATTCAGATAATATTCTGCCTTTCTGATAATCTCACATTTATCCACATTATACTACATCTGCCATACATTTGCCCACTCACCTAACCTGTCCAATGCTGTCTACCCAGTAATTGGATCCAATATTATAGCCTCCACTCACCAGGGGTGACTGGAGTGGGTCTCAAATCTTACACTTTCTGACGCTGATGCGGGAATGCTACCACTAAGCCAAAGTTTCACTCTTATGGCTTACAGAATGTTCTATAATTTTGCCTATCAAGCAGGTGCGTCGTGGCTGATGCTTGAATAGGGTACATTGACAGAATCAGTGCATTGGTGCAGGATTTAGCACTGTGGAGCTATCAGCTGCTTGTCAAATCTTTCTTTCTCCAAACATCCAGCATCCGTGATGGATGCAAGGAAATTTGTTTTAAGAGGATGCACTTTAATTAGTGAATTAGAAGATGTGATTGAGCATCGAAAGAAGGCCTGTTGTAATCAGAATGTCTGAAGACAGTAAACACTCAGTACTGGAAACAGCCATTCCACTACCAACCTGAACCCCACAGCTCTCATCAACTTCTCAATCCTCCATTGCCTCCCCTGTTTGTCTACTGAGGATCTGTAGCACTTCCTCCTCATGATTACTCAAGGACCTAATGGTTCCCAGTCATTCCCGCGTGCACTCCTTTCCCTCTATCCCAGTGGCAGAGTGCCAATCATGAGCAGGAATCTGACTGCCTCCCAAGGAAAATGTGGTCAGGTGCCAGCAGAATCATATTGGTGAGCAGCTGCCCTGCTATTTCCCCAATCAGTCCATAAAATCCAGGCCTAATGTTTCACAGTGCAATTTCATCCCATTGCTGTTATACTTATCCCTTTATCCCAAATAAGGAATATTCTAAAATATTTTCCACTGTATTTTATGTTCTTTATTTCTTTTGTTTAATTTTTGCTATATGAATTTCTCCTCTCTATTTTTAATTAAAATTATTCTCATTTTTCTTCTATTTATTTTTGCTTTTAAATTATCTACCTCCTGTACTTTCTATATCTTTTGTTTCACTTCTTTATATGTTTATAAATATATGGAATTATATATATGAAGGCAATCATATATGAGGCAGTCCCTCGGAATCGAGAATGACTTGCTTCCATGCTAAAAATTAGTTCTCATGTGACCAGTGAGTCCTATGTGGGACCTACAGTCTCTGTCACAGGTGGGATAGACGGTGGTTGAAGGAACGGGTGGGTGGGATGCTTGGGATGCCATGTGCTCCTTCTGCTGTTTACGTTTGGTTTCAACTTGCTCTCAGCGGAGAGACTCCAGCGCCTTCCCGGATGTTTTTCCTCCACTTTGTGCGGTCTTGGGCCAGGGATTCTCAGGTGTCGGTGGGGATGTTGCACTTTTTCCAAGGAGGCTTTGAGGGTGTCCTTGAAGTGTTTCCTCTGCCCACCTGGGGTTCGCTTGCCATGTCAGAGCTCCGAGTAGAGCACTTGTTTTGGGAGTCTCGTATCGGGCAAGTGGACAATGTGGCCCACCCAACGGAACTGATCGAGCATGGTCAATGCTTCGGTGCTGGAGATGTTGGCTTCAGTGAGCGAGAACGCCGACGTTGATGCACCTATCCTGCCAATGCATTTGCAGGATCTTGCGGAAGCAGCGTTGATGGTATTTCTCCAGTGCTTTGAGGTGTCTGCCATACATAGTCCATGTCTCTGAGGGAATCACTACTGCTCTGTAGACCATGAGCTTGGTGCCGGGTTTGAGTTCCTGGTCTTCAAACACTTTCTTCCTCAGGCGACCGAAGGCTGCACTGGCACACTGAAGGCGGTGTTAGACTTCGTAATCGACGTCAGCCCTTGTTGACAGTAGGCTGACAAGGTATGGAAAATGCTCCACGTTGTCCAAGGCCTCACTGTGGACTTTGATAATCGGGGAGCAGTGCTGCGTGGTGGGGCAGGTTGGTAGAGCACCTTTGTCTTACGGATGTTTAGCGTAAGGCCTATGCTGTCGTACGCTTCGGTGAAGGTGTTGTCGATAGCTTGGAGTTCGGCCTCAGTGCGCAGATGCAGGCGTCATCTGCATACTGTAATTCAATGACAGAGGATGGGACAACCTTGGATCGGGCCTGGAGGCGGCAGAGGTTGAACAGTTTCACGTTTGTTCTGTAGATTAGTTCCACTCCATCGGGGAGCTTACTGAGGATGAGATGGAGCATTGCAGCAAGGAAGATCGAGAAGAGCTTTGGTGCAATGATACTGCCTTGCTTTACCCCGGTCTGAACATTAATCGGGTCTGTGGTGTGGTGGATCCGTTTGTCAGGATCACAGCTTGCAGGTCATCGCGAAGCAGGCGAAGGATGGTGACAAAACTTTTGGGGCATCCGAATTTGAGGAGGACGCTCCATAATCCCTCACGGTTGACAGTGTCGAAGGCCTTTGTGAGGTCAAAGAAGGCCATGTACAGGGGTTGGTGCTGGTCCCTGCATTTCTCTCGGATTTGCCGCGCGGTGAAGATCATGTCCATTGTGCCCCTTGGTGGCCGGAATCCACATTGCGACTCTGGGAGGAGTTCTTCAGCCACTGGGAGAAGACGATTGAGGAGGATTCTTGTGATGACTTTCCCTGTTCCCTCTGTAGTTACTGCAATCGGACTTGTCGCCTTTCTTGAAGATGGTCATAATTACCTCGTCTCTGAGATCCCCTGGCATGCTCACCTCCTTCCAGATGAGAGAAATGAGATTGTGTACTCACAGCAACAGTGTTTCTCCACCATGTTTTAGTGCTTCGGCGGGGATTCCATCTGCTCCTGAGGCTTTGTGGTTTTTCAGTTGTCGAATGGCCTTTTCTACCTCATGCCGGGCTGGGGTTGTGCTGAGATGGTGGCGGGTAGCATGCTGCGGGATGGAGTCGAAGACACTCACGTTGAAGACAGAGTCTCGGTTGAAGAGGTCTTCGAAGTGCTCCTTCCAGAGAGCACTGACTGCCTCTCTGTCCTCGATGAGTACCTCTCCGTTCTTGGCCAGCAGTGGGGTAGGGCTTTGGGTGCTTGTGCCATTGGTGATCTTGACTGTGCTGAAGAATTCATGCATGTCGTGGTTATCGCCCAGTTGCTGGATCTCCTGCGCTTTCTCCACGCACCATCTGTTCTTTAGGTCACGAGTTCTTTTGTTGGATCTCGGCCTTCCGACGTCTGTAGAGCTGCCTTCTTGCTCTCGAGTTATGTTGCTGTTTCCAGTTCAAGAATGACTTGCGCTTTCGGCTTATTAGCTCCTGGATCTCTTGGTCGTTCTCGTCGAACCAGTCTTGGTGTTTCCTGGTCGAGTGACCGAGCGTCTCTTCACCAGGTGCTAATTATGGAGGCTTTGAGGGCAGACCAGGTGCTGTGGACATTCTGCATCTCTGGGTCACTGGGAGTCGCCTGGTTGGCAGTGAGGCGCTGGCGGAATAGGGCTTTCTTAGCCGGGTCTTAGACTGCTTCAGTGTTGATTTTCCTGCGGCATTGTTTCTGTTGTCGTCGCTGTTTTGGGGCTATGTTGATGGTGATGACAGAGCGGATTAGGAGGTAGTCCGTCCAGCAGCCATCAGCTCCTGTCATGCTGCAGGTGATGCGCACATCCTTGCGGTCTCTCGCTCGGACAATGACGTAGTCTAGCAGATGATAGTGCTTGGAGCGAGAGTGTTGCCATAAAGCCTTATACTTGCTGTTCTGCTATAACAGGGTGTTGGTTTTGACGAGGTCATGTTCTAAGCTTTTCGTCAGAAGGAGGGTACCGTTGGAGTTGGATTTTCCTACCCCCTCTCTGCCAATCACACCTCCCAAGAGGTCCGTGTCCTTTCGAACTCTGGGCACCACATTAAAAGGTTACTGCACAAGATAAGAGCTCACGGGATTGCGGGTAATATATTAGTATGGATAGAGGATTGGCTGGCTAACATAAAACAGAAAGTCGGGATAACTGGGTAATTTTCAGGTTGGCCAACTGTAACTAGTGGGATGCCACAGGATCAGTGCTGGGGCCTCAACTATTTACAATCGAAATTAATAACTTGGATGAAGGGACCGAGTGTCATGTAGCCAAATTTGCTGATGATATAAAGATAGGGGGAAAGCAAGTTGTGAGGAGGACACAAAGAATCTGCAAAAGATATAGAAACATAGAAAATAGGTGCAGGAGTAGGCCATTCGGCTCTTCTAGCCTGCACTGCCATTCAATGAGTTCATGGCTGAACATGCAACTTCAGTACCCCATTCCTGCTTTCTCACCATACCCCTTGATCCCCTTAGTATTAAGGACAACATCTAACTCTTTTTTGAATATATTTAGTGAATTGGCCTCAACAACTTTCTGTGGTAGAGAATTCCACAGGTTCACCACTCTCTGGGTGAAGAAGTTCCTCCTCATCTCGGTCTTAAATGGCTTACCCCTTATCCTTAAACTGTGACCCCTGGTTCTGGACTTCCCCAACATTGGGAACATTCTTCCTGCATCTAACCTGTCTATAGCCATCAGAATTTTAAACGTTTCTATGAGATCTCCTCTCATTCTTCTGAACTCCAGTGAATACAAGCCCAGTTGATCCAGTCTTTCTTGATAGGTCAGTCCCGCCATCCCAGGAATCAGTCTGGTGAACCTTCGCTGCACTCCCTCAATAGCAAGAATGTCCTTCCTTAGGTTAGGAGACCAAAACTGTACACAATACTCCAGGTGTGGCCTCACCAAGGCCCTGTACAACTGTAGCAACACCTCCCTGCCCCTGTACGCAAATCCCCTCGCTATGAAGGCCAACATGCCATTTGCTTTCTTAACCGCCTGCTGTACTTGCATGCCAACCTTCAATGACTGATGTACCATGACACCCAGGTCTCGTTGCACCTCCCCTTTTCCTAATCTGTCACCATTCAGATAATAGTCTGTCTCTCTGTTTTTACCACCAAAGTGGATAACCTCACATTTATCCACATCATACTTCATCTGCCATGCATTTGCCCACTCACCTAACCTATCCAAGTCGCTATGCAGCCTCATAGCATCCTCCTCGTAGCTCACACTGCCACCTAACTTAGTGTCATCCGCAAATTTGGAGATACTGCATTTAATCCCCTCGTCTAAATCATTAATGTACAGTGTAAACAGCTGGGGCCCCAGCACAGAACCTTGCGGTACCTCACTAGTCACCGCCTGCCATTCTGAAAAGTACCCATTTACTCCTACTCTTTGCTTCCTGTCTGACAACCAGTTCTCAATCCATGTCAGCACACTACCCCCAATCCCATGTGCTTTAACTTTGCACATTAATCTCTTGTGTGGGACCTTGTCGAAAGCCTTCTGAAAGTCCAAATATACCACATCAACTGGTTCTCCCTTGTCCACTTTACTGGAAACATCCTCAAAAAATTCCAGAAGATTTGTCAAGCATGATTTCCCTTTCACAAATCCATGTTGACTTGGACCTATCATGTCACCTCTTTCCAAATGCACTGCTATGACATCCTTAATAATTGATTCCATCATCTTACCCACTACCGATGTCAGGCTGACCGGTCTATAATTCCGTGTTTTCTTTCTCCCTCCTTTTTAAAAAAGTGGGGTTACATTGGCTACCCTCCACTCGATAGGAACTGATCCAGAGTCAATGGAATGTTGGAAAATGACTGTCAATGCATCTGCTATTTCCAAGGCCACCTCCTTAAGTAATCTGGGATGCAGTCCATCAGGCCCTGGGGATTTATCGGCCTTCAATCCCATTAATTTCCCCAACACAATTTCCCGACTAATAAGGATTTCCCTCCGTTCCTCCTCCTTACTAGACCCTCTGACCCCTCTTATATCCGGAAGGTTGTTAGTGTCCTCCTTAGTGAATACCGAACCAAATTACTTGTTCAATTGGTCCGCCATTTCTTTGTTCCCCGTTATGACTTCCCCTGATTCTGACTGCAGGGGACCTACGTTTGTCTTTACTAACCTTTTTCTCTTTACATATCTATAGAAACTTTTGCAATCCGCCTTTCGCAATCCCTGCAAGCTTCTTCTCGTACTCCATTTTTTTGCCCTAATCAAACCCTTTGTCCTCCTCTGCTGAGTTCTAAATTTCTCCCAGTCTCCAGGTTCACTGCTATTTCTGGCCAATTTGTATGCCACTTCCTTGGCTTTAATACTATCCCTGATTTCCCTTGATAGCCACGGTTGAGCCACCTTCCCTTTTTTATTTTTACGACAGACAGGAATGTACAATTGTTGTAGTTCATCCATGCGGTCTCTAAATGTCTGCCATTGCCCATCCACAGTCAACCCCTTAAGTATCATTCGCCAATCAATCCTAACCAATTCACGCCTCATACCTTCAAAGTTACCCTTCTTTAAGTTCTGGACCATGGTCTCTGAATTAACTGTTTCATTCTCCATCCTAATGCAGAATTCCAACATATTATGGTCACTCTTCCCCAAGGGGCCTCGCACAACGGGATTGCTAATTTATCCTCTCTCATTACACAACACCCAGTCTAAGATGGCCTCCCCCCTAGTTGGTTCCTCGACATATTGATCTAGAAAACCATCCCTTATGCACTCCAGGAAATCCACCATATTGCTTCCAGTTTGGTTAGCCCAATCTATGTGCATATTAAAGTCACCCATTATAACTGCTGCACCCTTATTGCATGCACCCCTAATTTCCTGTTTGATGCCCTCCCCAACATCACTACTACTATTTGGAGGTCTGTACACAACTCCCACTAACGTTTTTTGCCCTTTTGTGTTCTGCAGCTCTACCCATATAGATTCCACATCATCCAAGCTAATGTCCATTCTAACTATTGCATTAATGTCCTCTTTAACCAGCAATGCTACCCAACCTCCTTTTCCTTTTATTCTATCCTTCCTGAATGTTGAATACCCCTGGATGTTGAGTTCCCAGCCCTGATCATCCTGTAGCCACCTCTCCGTAATCCCAATCACATCATATTTGTTAACATCTATTTCCACCTTATTACGGATACTCCTTGCATTAAGACACAAAGCCTTCAGGCGTGTTTTTTTAACACCCTTTGTCCTTTTAGAATTTTGCTGTACAGTGGCCCTTTTTGTTTTATGTCTTGGGTTTCTCTGCCCTCCACTTTTACTCATCTCCTTTCTGTCTTTTGCTTTTGTCTCCTTTTTGTTTCCCTCTGTCCCCCTGCATTGGTTCCCATCCCCCTGCCATATTAGTTTAACTCCTCCCCAACAGCACTAGCAAACACTCCCCCTAGGACATTGGTTCCGGTCCTGCCCAGGTGCAGACCGTCCGCTTTGTACTGGTCCCACCTCCCCCAGAGCCGGTTCCAATGCCCCAGGAATTTGAATCCCTCCCTGCTGCACCACTGCTCAAGCCACGTATTCATCTGCGCTATCCTGCAATTCCTACTCTGACTAGCACGTGGCACTGGTAGCAATAACGAGATTACTACTTTTGAGGTCCTACTTTTTAATTTAGCTCCTAGCTCCTTAAATTCGTTTCGTAGGACCTCATCCCTTTTTTTTTTACCTATGTCGTTGGTACCAATGTGCACCACGACAACTGGCTGTTCTCCCTCCCATTTCAGAATGTCCTGCACCCGCTCAGAGACATCCTTGACCCTTGCACCAGGGAGATAACATACCATCCTGGAGTCTCGGTTGCGGCCGCAGAAACGTCTATCTATTCCCCTTACAATTGAATCCACTCTCACTATTGCTCTCCCACTCTTTTTCCTGCCCTCCTGTGCAACAGAGCCAGCCACGGTGCCATGAACCTGGCTGCTGCTGCCTTCCCCTGATGAGTCATCCCCCTCAACAGCACTCAAAGCAGTGTATCTGTTTTGCAGGGGGATGACCACAGGGGACCCCTGCACTACCTTCCTTGCACTGCTCTTCCTGATGGTCTTCCATTCCCTATCTGGCTGTGGACTCTTCACCTGCGGTAAGACCAACTCTCTACACATGATACTCACGTCATTCTCAGCATCGTGGATGCTCCAGAGTGAATCCACCCTCAGCTCCAACTCCGCAACGCGGTCCGTCAGGAGCTGGAGGCGGATACACTTCCCGCACACGTAATCGTCAGGGACACTGGAGTCGTCCCTGAGTTCCCACATGGTACAGGAAGAGCATAACACCCGAGCGAGCTCTGCTGCCATGACTTAACCCTTAGATAGGCAACAACAATGCTAAAGTTTACTCACTGTTATAGAAGAGAAGAAAGAAAAACTCACCAATCACTTACCCCCTTGGCTGTGACGTCACCTTTCTGTTTCTTTCTTGCCTTCTCCCTGTAGCTGCACAAGTACGCCTCTCGCTGCCGCTGGGCGTTTTATAGGCCTCCGACCCCGTACTCGCGCCTCACCAACTGCCGCCGCCTCTCGCTGCCGCTGGGCGTTTTATAGGCCTCCGACCCCGTACTCGCGCCTCACCAACTGCCGCCGCCTCTCGCTGCCGCTGGGCCTTTTATAGGCCTCCGACCCCGTACTCGCGCCTCACCAACTGCTGCCGCCTCTCGCTGCCGCTGGGCCTTTTATAGGCCTCCGACCCCGGACTCGCGCCTCACCAACTGCCGCCGCCTCTCGGTGCCACTGGGCCTTTTATAGGCCTCCGACCCCGTACTCGCGCCTCACCAACTGCTGCCGCCTCTCGGTGCCACTGGGCCTTTTATAGGCCTCCGACCCCGTACTCGCGCCTCACCAACTGCCGCCGCCTCTCGGTGCCACTGGGCCTCTTATAGGCCTCCGACCCCAGACTCGCGCCTCACCAACTGCCGCCGCCTCTCGCTGCCTCTGGGCCTTTTATAGGCCTCCGACCCCGGACTCGCGCCTCACCAACTATATAGATAGGCTAAGTGAGTGGGCAAAGATTTGGCAGATGGAGTATAATGTGGGATAATGTGAAATCCACTTTGGTAGGAAAAATAAAACATCTAATTATTATTTAAATGGGGAGATTACAAAATGCTGCGGTATAGAGGGATCTGGGAATCCTAGTGCATGAAACACAAAAAGTTAGCATGCAGGTACAAGTAATTAGGAAGGCAAATGGAATGTTGGCTTTTATTGCAAGGGGGATGGAGTATAAAAGTAGGGAACTCCTGCTACAACTGTACAGGGCGTTGGTGAGACCACACCTGGAGTACTGCATACAGTTTTGATCTCCTTATTTAAGGAGGGATATACTTGCATTGAAGGCAGTTCAGAGAAGGTTCACAAGCTTGATTCCTTCGATGAGGAGGTTGTCTTATGAGAAAAGCTTGAGCAGGTTGAGCCTATACTCATTGGAGTTTAGAAGGATGAGAGGTGATCTTATTGAAATGTGTAAAATTCTGAGGGGGTTTGACAGGGTAGATAGAGAATGTTTCCCCTCGTGGGGGAATCTAGAATTAGGGGGCATTGTTTCAGAATAAGGGGTCGCCCATTTAAAACGGAAACGCAGAGTAATTTCTTCTCTTTGGAATTCTCTACCCCAGAGAGCTGTGAAGGCTGGGTCATTGAATATATTTAAGGTGTAGATAGATTTTTGAACGATAAGGGACTCAAAGGTTATGGGGAGCAGAAGGAAGTGGAGTTGAGGCCAAGATCAGATCTGCCATGATCTTATTGAATGTGGAACAGGCTTGAGGGGCCAAATGGCCTACTCCTGCTCCTATTTCTTACATTTCTATCAGATTTTCTTTCTCCCTCTTAAACAGAACTCGTAGATTGTTGTCTGTTAAATTTTGTCACTTTTGCTGTTTTATCCTTGATTTCTACCCATCAGTCTCTTTCTGTCTGCAGCTCAGTTTCATGGAATCTTTCACTTCAGCTTGTCTTTCCGTGTTTTTATCCTCGTACTTCAGCATCAATTCTCATTAATGGCAAATGTGAAGGAATAATGCACCATACCCATTATCCTGATCCTCTAGTTCTTCATAGACCTTCAGAGACTTCAATTGGGGAAAAGTTGTATTTTAAAAATCAGTTACGCAAGGTAAAATGTCAGAACATTTATTTTAACAAAGGGAACTTTGTCCACTACCCATTTAAAGTTTATATCACCCTTCCTCCATAGTTTGCTTTTTATGTTGTGATAAGGTTCACAATTATGGATATATCTGATGTGCTCTTTTACATTAGAAAAATACTGGCTTTCTGCCTGCTATTATTTGCTAACATGGAGCTCAGAATCATAAAATATATTAAAAGTAAAAGAAAGTGCAGTGATTAAATTATGTACACAAAGCTTGATAATTAAATGAGTTCAACCAGGTTAAATTGGTGCCCTATTTTAGTGACGATCTAAAAGGAAGATATATGAAAGTTGTGTGAAATAACAATACTATGTATTTTCAATAAGACCACTCAAGTACAGGCTAATTTCACCAATCTCCTTCCCATCTCATTCATTCCACCCAATACTGCGTCCTCGGACTCTGGCAGCTGATCAACAATCATCCCCTCTCCGCATTTCCCTCTAGAATGTCTGTTCCCTCACGAACCATGCCCTTGCCAACCACAATCTTATTGTGCACAATTGTATTATCATGTTATTGACGGTACCTTGACTCACAGATGGCAACACCTTATCCCTTACAGAAGATTCCCTACTTTTCACCACCTACCCTGCCCAAACCGTTATGCTGGCAGTGTGGATCTTATCAGATTATACCTCTTTTCCCCCTACTCATCTAGCACCTTCTCCTTCAAGCACTTTACCTTCTTCCACCCCTCTTACCTCTCCTTTAAAATCCTGTTCTCTATCATTCCCACTCGCAAAAGTCTCATCTCAAGTTTCTTCTTGAAATATTCGGTCCCTCCTTTCCCTCCTCAGTCTCTGCGCTGACTTGATATTTTATGATCTCTTATGTTCATGTCTGTTTATTTTTTGCATTATTGAAGAAAAAAATCACCCACATTTTATATATAGTTACTCTTTCTTACAATTTTTAATGTAATTCTTCAATTTACTCTACAGTACTGTTTGATGTTTAATGAGAAGACAATCTGCTCTGGTTCATCAGATAGCACCATTCGAGTCTGGGACTTTACAGGTGTGAAAATTAGACAAATTATGATGAATTTATTTTGTAAGCTCATTTCTTTATGCCACAATTCCATAATGATACAGGCAGCTGATATTTTTTTAAACAGGCCTGTATCCATGCTACTCTTTAAACCTTGAAAAGCTATGCAAGTTTGGTTATGGATTAACCCGTCCTCTGCTTCCTTCTTCCCTCTATATCACCTCCACTCCATACCAAGCAAAGAGGCCATTGTCCCAACTGGTCTATGCTGGTGTTTAAATTCCATATGGGCTTCCTTCCACTCTAATTGCCTGTTCCCACCTTTCCCCCATATATCTCTACCCTTAAGTGTGTTTGATTGGATCTGGAACTCAGTCGAATAACAGTAGAAACTTACTGATAATTTGTGGCACTAATATTAATACGTCACAGCACTGTGGCATCACTATTCCACCTGGTGCCATGTTTTTTTGCATTGATTTCTATGAGAAAATGCAAGAGGCCCAAAACAAATAATTTTATTCAACGTCTTTCAGAGTGAAACTCAGACTTTGTGTTTTAAAGATCAAACTGTATTGTAATATTTGAGTTCTCTTACGATTGAGAACCTGTAGCACAGAGGAATACTGAGAATGCAAGGAAGGATTTTCTATCAAACTGAATGGGGCTGAAAATCCCTTTAGCACACTGACATGGTAACTCAGGTGGAAGGGCTGCAAGTTAGACCAGGACCTGGAGAGACGGGGTGGTCCCTGCCTTCTCTGCTACTTTCTGATGGGCCTTGTTAGGGGCAAAACTTGTGCCACCATAAGTACTCTGGCTGGGGTTAGGGATTCTCAGGCTTCGAGTTTCCTTGTCTCAAGACTATCATTTGCAGGCTAGCATGCTGGGTGAGTACAGGCTGAATGGTGAATGTAGGGCCCACCTGAGCATTCAGGCCTAGACCACCAAAGATTTCGAAAAATATAACATTTACAGGTAGTCGATGGGCGAACTGTCTTTTTCTCCAGAGAACCCTAGGCCAGAAGTTTCAATCTCCCCCTTGTGCCCCTATTATGTGACTTCCCCCAATCCTGCAAACTTGGGCAGAGTCAGTGTCAGAGGTCACCAGCAGGCAGATCCTGGCATTTATGCTGGGATCAAAGCCCAATGGGGTTTCAGCTCCCACATTTTTATTTTCAGCAAGATTAATCTTAGTGAAAGTATGTGGGTTTTCCAGAGCTGCTTTATACAGATATCCTGCACACCTACGTGATGCAATTGAGTTCATAAATGACTGCTACACAGAGGGAATATACTTTAATGCCAGGGTTTTGCATTTTGATAGTTACCGAGTACAGCATTTTTGATAGATCAGTACAAATACTGCTTGGAGTTTAGAGAACCCTATGTGTTGATTCCATTGCTCATGAAGAACTACAAGTAGAAAACACAGCATAGCTCCTTCCCACCCCTAAGTATCGAACATCTCTCTGACAGTCAGAAAGTCTTGAGTATTTTAAATTCTGATACTATATTGGGCAAAAGTTGGCTGGTGAATAAAGACTTATATAACATAAGGAACTTTAACAAACAAAGCCTGGCGTTTACAGAGGTGGAAGTAGTGTTGTTTTCCATATACACTCAAAGGAGTCACATGCCTGCTGCCATGAATATTTGTGTGACACAGAGACCAAGAAAGGGGATAGATAAAAATAAAAACTTTAAAATGAGGTAGTATCACCAAGCGTGGATGAAAGAAGCTAATCAACCTATTGAGTTCACCCTGTCAAAGAAACGTACAATTCCCCCATCATCATCTTCTCCCTCCCCCCCACCAACAAAAAGGATAACATTTTCTGGGTGTATGTTCAAGAGTGTACCACACTTGGTATTTTGATGAATGTATAAAATTGTTTTTTGGGATTGATAAAGAATGTATTGATATCAATACAAACGCAAAATACTGCAGATGCTGCAAATCTGAAATAGAATCAGAAAATGTTGGAAATAGTAGTTCAGGCAGCATCTGTGGAGCGAGAAAAAGAGTTAACATTTCAGGTAGACGACGTTTGTGGTCTAACGAAAGGTCATCGGCCTGAAATGTTAACTCTTTTTCTCACTACAGATGCTGCCCAACCTGCTGAGTATTTCCATATATAATATATTGACATTAGTGCTGTAATGAGTGAAGTCCTCTGAGAAATATCCACTATTTCCCGCAGGAAAATGTCTCTTTACCCTGACAGAGCACATTGGGGTGGTGCGATATCTACAACTGGATGGAAATAGACTCGTTAGTGGAGGTGACAGGAAGAAGATTTTAGTCTGGGATGTAGCGGTAAATATAGCTTTTGGTGCATTGCATGTTGCATATATATCTATAGACATTTTAACTGATCCTCTATGGTGCTGATAGTGATCAACACAATCTCAAACTTCACTTTTTGGCAATGAGCCAATTTTAATTTCCTGCAAAGGCTGAATGAAAGCTGGATTTTTGGATGAAAACGGTAGCAATACGTGAAAATAACCATTTTTGCTGCCCTACCGATTTTAGGCCGAACTTTCGGCCTTTGGGGTCTGCGCTGCACAATTATTCACGGTGCAAAACTTGAGTTTTGCCAACTTTAGTGCGGGATCGTTTGCACTGCAAGAGGTGCCTTGGGAGGGGGGAAAAGATATTCAAAAAAACATTCCAAAAACATTACCAAGACCCTTAACTAACCAATCGCTGCAGAAAAATTTAAAATAAAAAACTTTAACTTACCTTTTTTGGGGGTTTTCTAACTTACCACTGCTGGCAGGGCTGCACCGACAGGTTTTACCTGTCGCTGTTCTGGGCGTGGCGTACGGGTCGGGAGAGTGCCAAAACTTGGATGGTAACGCAATCCGCGTCGTTACGCGTCCGGCGCAGCTCTCCCTGGTGGTACGTCCCATCGCTGCTGCAAACAAGGAGCTGAGGATCTCGCCTGGACTTTATGACTGCATTTTCGCCACAGAGGGTCAAAACATGGCGAAAAACCGGTAGCAAACCCCTTGAAAATCCAGCCCATTGTGTTTTAAAACACATATCCTTTTCAATCAAGATAGTTACAAATATATCAAATAGAATTTTTGAAAATGACACAAGGTTATATACAGCAAAACTAATGACAAACCTACCAATTGCTTATTACAATTTTTGCAAAGTCAGAAATAAGATCATCGATTGCATCATTATATATTTCAAAAAATTACACATTAAAGTTAAACATAAATTACAGATGGGGGTACCACTAAGTTAGCATGTGGATTCACATTTCACATGGATTCTTAATTTTCCACATAGAAAGTTACCAATCTAGCTGTGCCATCGATGGAAGGTGCCAAGTATAGAGCTATAATATTTGACAGATGGAAAATAACTTGGGAAATCATCTTGAGCTGATACCATTCACTCTGTAGTAGCCAATTTCAGGGTAGAATTAATGGAGGGCCGAGAACAGGTTGCCTATCTGCCTTCAGCAACTGGGAATGGTGTTGGTGCTAAGAGAACCAAAGGTGGCAATGAAGAGCCAATACCTTTTAAAAACTGGAAGTCCCACCATCAAAAATGTCTCGGTAAATATGCAAAGATCTTATTATTACAATAAGAATTTGCATTTATATTGTGCATTATCACATCCAAAGCACTTTACATCTAGTGAATTACTTTTTGAATTATAATCACTGTTATGCAAGCTTAACATTGCACTACTTTTTCCTATTATCATAATCTCTCAGATGCAAGCTGTGATTTATATCATTGAATGATAATAGAGCTTGTTTGAAGTCAGAAATGGTTCTAAGTTATAGCATCTCAGCTAGCCACCATAATGTACAGAATAGTTTCACAAAATATTTACAGATGATGCCATTCATTCATTTTAGCTCATTAACCTAAAAAGACTGTAAAAAGTATTTCCTCCCTCCCATTGCAATGTTTCTGACACTGTTGTTTCTTAATAAAATGGTTCCAGGGTTTTTGCCTCCACTACTTTATCCATTCCGCATATTCATCATGCTTTGTGTGAAGAGCTTCTGATATCAGTCCTAAATTTATCATTTACTAGTTTGAACCCATCCCCTCTCCCAATCTTTTCTTTAGATCCATATGCACATTAGCATGTGAACAGCCCAGCTCTTTGAGTTAACAGTTTTTCATGTGTTTTGAGAAATTATTGCAGCTGTTAACTTCTCACTTTTTGAGCATGCTTCACATAGTGAATCCAATTGTCTTCCCACTCACCAATCACGTCCTTTTACCTGTCATGTTTAGTTCAGATTCTACCTTTCACGTTCCTATAAGCCTGATTAATAGAATAAATTTGGCTGGTGAATTGGGCATGTAATACTGAGCTGTTAATCTTAATTTTACTGACCAGTCAACCCTAATGATAGTACCTGTAGTACATACAAGTTATATTTATGTTGCTATATTTGTGTTCTTGATTTTTGTGCTTTTATGTTTTTATTGTAGGAAGGGAAACTAGTCAATATAGTCCACAGAAACCCATCTCTCCTGCACAAGGTCTGGATTAATGAGACAAAGGTCATTACAGCCTCTCCTGAATCGCCAGGGATTTTAACTATTTTGAGCTATTGGTAAATTATTGCAGTTAGACAGTTACAACTGATATCAGTTACTGTTCTGTATCTTGAACGCCAGGGAAAGATTAAACTCATACTTAACTCGATACAAGTCAAGTGATTCATGATTATTTGGTGATCAAGTCAACATGAATACTAAACCGAGTTTATACAACATCCAACTTGATATTTTTCGAGAAGCAGAAATTAAATGATGGGCCCTCTGATACCATAAATAGTGATGAACAGATAATTCGAATGAACAGTCAAATCCATTGGCACCTATATTAGAAAAACCCCAATGAGTTAGTTTTTTAAAAACTATATTGTCAAATTTGTGTAATTGATGTGGTAAGTGCTAATCTGCACAGAACTGTGTCCATAACAGTAAGATTTGATGTAAACTCAATTTAGCAGTCACATTTAAAACAATAAATCACCCCTAGCACTCTTGAAGATTCTTTACTGGATGCAAGTTTGGAATTTTGAAACTGTCTATATAAATAATTATGACCACAAGAACAAATCTGTTGACAATATTCTTATGTATGAAGACTCTCTTAATTGGTTTCTACTTGAAGCAAATCACTATTGCTGGGAATTTCCTTGGGCACTGTAACTTTGACAGAAGTTCAATGGAAATCCCATTTACTTGTATAAACAGAGTTTCCACCAAACTTCCAGTGCCCGAATAGGAGAAGCCCCAAGGATTTCCTGATTCTCTGCATAGCCAGTTCCTGGCTAACCATAGCGAACAGTCTTTCACAAGGCTGTAAATATACAGAATTAGAGATCAACACAGTTTTTTCTTAATAAAACTTACATTACAAATAAAAAAAGCAGTCAATTTCCATCGGTTCTTGCTTCTCAGTACTGAACCAGTCCAGTATCAAGCATATTGACAACAAATCAGCAAACAAAGCACTTCCCAAAAGTCTATCTGGCTTTGGGGATCAGAGGGACAGATTCACTTGCATCAAATCCTGTCTCACAAAGCTTTAAGATATGGCAATCCCAATGAAAGACAACATTTTCCCTCAAATCATATTTAAATCATAAATTAATCAACAAAAAGCAGGATAATCTCAATACAAGGCTACAATGAAGTAAAACACGCCAGTAATTTCCCTAGGAATACTCCCAATCGGCTACCTTAATCTCGGCGGAACCCCTATCCCCCAAAACATATTTCCACGAGTTAATTTATGGGGGGTGAATTTGGATAGGTTAAGCGAATGGGCTAAGGTTTGGCAGATGGAATACAATGTTGGAAAGTGTGAGGTCATCCACCTTGGGAAAAAAAAACAGTAAAAGGGAATATTATTTGAATGGGGAGAAATTACAACATGCTGTGGTGCAGAGGGACCTGGGGGTCCTTGTGCATGAATCCCAAAAGGTTAGTTTGCAGGTGCAGCAGGTAATCAGGAAGGCAAATGGAATGTTGGCCTTCATTGCGAAAGGGATGGAGTACAAAAGCAGGGAGGTGTTGCTGCAACTGTATAAGGTATTGGTAAGGCCGCACCTGGAGTACTGCGTGCAGTTTTGGTCACCTTACTTAAGGAAGGATATACTAGCTTTGGAAGATGTACAGAGACGATTCACTAGGCTGATTCGAGAAATGAGGGGGTTACCTTATGATGATAGATTGAGTAGACTGGGTCTTTACTCCTTGGAGTTCAGAAGGATGAGGGGTGATCTTATAGAAACATTTAAAATCATGAAAGGGATAGACAAGATAGAGACAGAGAGGTTGTTTCCATTGGTGGGGGAGACTAGAACTAGGGGGCACAGTCTCAAAATACGGAGGAGCCAATTTAAAACCGAGTTGAGAAAGAATTTCTTCTCCCAGAGGGTTGTGAATCTGTGGAATTCTCTGCCCAAGGAAGCAGTTGAGGCTGGCTCATTGAATGTTTTCAAGTCAAAGATAGATAGATTTTTAAGCAATAAGGGAATTAAGGGTTACGGGGAGAGGGCGGGTAAGTGGAGCTGAGTCCACGACCAGATCAGTCATGATCTTATTGAATGGCGGGGCAGGCTCGAGGGGCTAGATGGCCTACTCCTGTTCCTAATTCTTATATTCTTATGTTCTCCTGCTCTGCCGCTATAATCTCATCGGAAGTTCGGCAGAAACACAGTTTGAATGCAACTGGGGTTTCCACTAAAGTTAAAGCGCCAGAGCAGGAGCAGCCCCAAGGAAATTTGCTCTCTATATATTTCTTGCTTACAATAGTACACTATTGAACTGGCTCATAAATGAGGAAAATATAGTAAATCTGAAAAGTCTGTAATACTACAAAAGTTCTAATTTGTTGAAAAATATATTTTATTTTCAGAATGTTGTACTCTTATCTGCTCGCTAAAGGTAGTCATAATTTTCAGAGCAATTTTACTGCTGTGATTAAGAAATATATTCTCGAATAGAATATTTACAAATGGCGACATGGACCACTATATACTGTTACCATGTATCAAAGTCATTTCGTAAAGCTTAAAAAATTATCACTGCTTAATTGAAAAGATTACTGTTTTACGGATAATTTCCACATCTTTAAAACTTTTAACAGATCACTCCTTTAATCACTACACAACTGATCGACTAGCTTTAGATATACTTCCCCTATTTGACACTCACCTGTGATGTGAATTGCAATATTACCTGCTCTAGTATTCTATCATACGTATTAAGCAACCTGTGGTGAAGTTGTTGTGCTATCATCCAGCACTAGGAAACAGATGCATAATTACTCACAGATCTGCTAGTGTAAACAACATGTTTATTGATTTCAGATTAAGTGAATGAGGGAGGCACTGTGCGCGTCTTACTGAAATGATTGGCATGTCATTCTGCAGCAATCATGCTGTGAAAGGTCGATTTAAAGTTAATTTTAATGAAATTAGTCCAAGTGACTGATTGTGGCAACTGCATCGCTGCTTCCCATAAAGTAGTATATGGAATGCCAGCAGGAATGCTACCATTAATCAGTTGTTTAGGATTCATTTATATTTAGGGTACACAAAAATGATTATGATCCTTACTCTAGGTTTAAAAGTATCTATTTGGACATGCTTGTGCAATCTAAAACAATTTCTAAAGTTAAAGATCTATGACCCTGTTTATTTTGCAAAATTCAATGGCAGACAAACAGGCAACCTGCTGTTATGATTTGCGAAAAATCAATCTGCAAGATAAATAAGAGTAGCATAGCATACAAGGTTCTCAGTCCAGAAATGTCTTGCATCCACATCTGCCAACTGGCCATCCATGGGAGGATGGAATTTGCCTTGTTTGTGATATAAGCAGAAGACTGACTTACTCTACTTAACTAATGGAAGAGAGCAACGCCAACATGTATTTAATGTAGAAAAATGTCCCAAAATGTTTCTGAGGCTTAATCAAAAAAAAATTGTAAAATGGACACCGAGCCAAAGGAAGAGATATTAGGAGGGGTGACCAAAAGTTTGGTAAAAGAGGTGGGTTTAAAGGAGCAGGACTTCAAACTTTTTTTTTTAAAAAGGAGGAAATTTGAGGCAAAGGTGATTATAAAGCCTTATCCTGGAGTATGTGTTTCATTATTACCAAAATATTGGTTACATTAACAAATGTCTGCAGAATCTCAACACTGGTCATAATATATTCTGATTGATCTTTTTGAATGTAAATCCTATAAATGTACAAGTTTTATTAGATTAATCAGTTTAAAATGTGATTATTTCAAAATAGCATTTGGCACTGCACACAACAATGTGCACTGGGAAAAAGATTATGTGGAAAACTTAACTATAATAGATTATAACCAAGCTATATTTCAAAACACTTAGTTGTGGCTTCAAGAACTTTTATTGGTGTAAACTTTGAACCAAAAATATACACTTGTGCAGCAGGATCGATTTCCACTCAAACATTTTCAAACCTTTACATCCAACTAAATTATCTGTTGCAAAAGCAGCACTCATAGTAAGAATTTAATGCCATACCTTTACTTCAGCTTTCGGAGTTCAGACCTTAACATGCTTTTTGGAAACATACAGTGTTTTAGTCAAGAGCTTTCAGAGTACACATCATTTTTGCTCTACCAACAAATGTTGAAATATATTTGATAGTGTTAACATGTAGAAACTTTGAGCAACATTAATTTGTTTAAATATGAGCAGACAATACACTTGCTAAAGAAATAGTTTGTTACTTCTAATGTAGGTTGCCTCAGAACATTAACACCATCTCTACTTCTCAGTGGAATATGCTCTCTTCATCAAAGGTGGTGGTGCTTTACTAGTTTCATATATCATTTCTAGAGGTGGGTTACTCAGGCAGCACCAATCAGGAATACGACCTGTCTGGCTGTAATATTCTTTGGAGACTGAACGACTACCCAAAATGTCCTGCAGAGCACCAAAAATGGCTCCTAAAAGCAAATAAACATAACACTTTTAGCAATAAAACACAAGCAAAAAAAAGCATATGGGATACTTGGCTTTGTAAATAGGGGCACTGAATACAAAAACAAGAAAATTATGCTAAACCTTTACAAATCACTGATTAGGCCTCAGCTGAAGTATCGTGTACAATTCTGGGCACCACATTTTAGGAAGTATGTCAAGATCTTGGAGGGGACACAGAGGATGTTTACCAGGATGATACCAGAGACGAGGGACTTCAGTTATGTGTAGAGATTGGAGAAACTGGGATTGTTCTCCTTAGAGTAGAGAAGGTTAAGAGGAGAGAGACCTCAGAGGTATTCAAAATTATGAAGGGTTTTGATAGAGCAAGTAGGGAGAAACGGTTTCCACTGGCAAGTGCGTCCCAACTGGCAAAACTAGAGGGGAAGTAAGAGAAATTATTTCACACAGATTGTTATGATCTGGAACGCACTACATGAAAGGGTGGTGGAATCAGATTCCATGGGAACTTTCAAAAGGCAATTGGTATTTGAAGAGAACTGATTTGCAGGGCTATGAAAATCTTGGGTGTGGGACTAAATTGGACAGCTCTTTCAAAGAGCTGACACAGGCACGATGGGCCAAATGGCCCCCTTCTGTGCTGTAAGATTCCATGATTCTACATGATTTAAAGTAATTGAAAGATGCTGAACACATTATAGTGCTTTTGTTTGCCAGATTTGTAATCTTGCAATTTGTCACTCCTTAGGTAAATCTGAACTATACTAATTTACGTACTCTATCAAGCTGTATGGTTAGCCAGAAGCAATTCAGTTTTAAAACCGCATCGAGTTTCAGAGTGCAGAATGGGGTAAAACCAAAAAAATTGTACAATTTGTTGCTGCATCAGCACTTCCTTGCGTGCAAGCTCTTGAGAAGCCCACTGCAGAATGGGGACCTTGCCCAATATTGAGCCAAAACAGAGATCCAGCAGAAATGGCCACACACAGTAAATCAGACAGATGTCCCACTGTGCACCATTTCCATCCTGGGCGCACCTTAATTAGTCTTAAACAATCATATCTTGATGCAATAAAACAGTTCATAAATACATACGGTTTCATTAATCTAAATGTGCTACAGAGAACACAGTCTCACCTCCTAACCAAGCCACAGAATTTGGTTTTGCAGGTGAAGCATGAACTTTGAATGTCTTGGCAGCCAACACTTCTTTGTATTTTGGTTTCTCCACCAGGTGTCGAATTTCAGCCATAATACGATGTAGGAAGCCAGGCAGCATAGCAGTTCCACCAATGATCACAAGGTTCTCGGCCAACTGTTTTCTTGTGTCAATAGGACACTAGTAACAATTTTAAAAACATACTTTAGTGAAACAGAAGTATCATTATTCTCCCCTTATTTTTCTCAAAACTATGCACCATGTATACGCAATAAACCAAATGAGTTATTGATTCCTACCCTGACAACACCACTTGTATCAGTGGCCAGCAGGCAACAGACAGTGGCTCAAAGACTTTCCTCCCAAATCTCATTTTCTCCTCCTCCCTCATAAGGAGGCACCTGGTTTCTCCTCAATCAGTACAATTAAGACTGGCACCTCATCAGCAAAAGGGGGAAAAATATCAAACCTGTACCACTCCATCTTGCTGCGCTGCCACAATGGGCCAAAAATTGCAGGCAGATGCTTCCGACTGGATTGGATTTAAAAAAATAAACGCAAGTACCTGTAGGTCCTGGAGGAACAAACACTTGCGCTCCAAGGCCTAGATGCGCAGCCCAGCAGAGGCCCACACATTCCTGGAGTGTAAGCCCATCCTGGGATCACGTGGGACTGGATAACCAATCATAATGTAGTATTCTCATTCATAGTAATGGGAGCTCCGAGCTCCTATTACTATGAATGAGAATATATCTAAAAACAATAAAAGGCACATATAATTAAAAGTACACTTCAATTTAAAAAAAAGTAATATTAAATTAAATCCAATGTTTAAAAAAAAATAATTTTTGGAAATTAAAAAAAAATGTCTTAATAGCATTAAACAAACTTACCTTCATGGGCAGGGTTTTGAATATAAAAATAAGTAATAACATTTATTTTTTCTATCTTTTAAAACTCCTTAGGCCTGCTTTCACCAGGAATAAGAGTTTGAAGGACATTTGTTGGGCAAGAGTTGGGCAAATAGCCCAAATCTCCCGCTCGCGAAGGCCCTTCTCCCAGGGAGCTGCGCGATCTCCGGGTTTAGGCGCATGCGCTTTGCGGGCCTCAACCCGGAACTTGCGGGGCCTCTTCGGGCGCATGCACACGTCATACACACCCTGGGAGGCCACAATTTATGGCCCGATAGTGCAAATTTGCACAAGAAAGAACTTGCTTTCATATAGTACCTTTCATGTCCTCAGGATATCCCAAAGCTCTTCACAGCAAACTACTTTTGAAGTACAATCACTGTTATTTTGTAGACAATTTTGAACAGCAGGTCAGATAACAGTAAATGAGATAAATAACCAGTTAATCCGGTTTTGTGGGGTGATGGTTTCAGGAGTTATACTGGGCAGGACACCGGGCAAATTTAACATAACATCTGACATGGATTGAGAACTGGTTGTCAGACAGGAAGCAAAGAGTAGGAGTAAATGGGTACTTTTCAGAATGGCAGGCAGTGACTAGTGGGGTACCGCAAGTGCTGGGGCTCCAGCTGTTTACATTGTACATTAATGATTTAGACGAGGGGATTAAATGTAGTATCTCCAAATTTGCGGATGACACTAAGTTGGGTGGCAGTGTGAGCTGCAGAGTGACTTGGATAGGTTAGGTGAGTGGGCAAATGCATGGCAGATGAAGTATAATGTGGATAAATGTGAGGTTATCCACTTTGGTGGTAAAAACAGAGAGACAGACTATTATCTGAATGGTGACAGATTAGGAAAAGGGGAGGTGCAACGAGACCCGGGTGTCATGGTACATCAGTCATTGAAGGTTGGCATGCAGGTACAGCAGGCGGTTAAGAAAGCAAATGGCATGTTGGCCTTCATAGCGAGGGGATTTGAGTACAGGGGCAGGGAGGTGTTGCTACAGTTGTACAGGGCTTTGGTGAGGCCACACCTGGAGTATTGTGTACAGTTTTGGTCTCCTAACTTGAGGAAGGACATTCTTGCTATTGAGGGAGTGCAGCGAAGGTTCACCAGACTGATTCCCGGGATGACGGGACTGACCTATCAAGAAAGACTGGATCAACTGGGCTTGTATTCACTGGAGTTCAGAAGAATGAGAGGGGACCTCATAGAAACGTTTAAAATTCTGATGGGTTCAGACAGGTTAGATGCAGGAAGAATGTTCCCAATGTTGGGGAAGTCCAGAACCAGGGGTCACAGTCTAAGGATAAGGGGTAAGCCATTTAGGACCGAGATGAGGAGAAACTTCTTCACCCAGAGAGTGATGAAACTGTGGAATTCTCTACCGCAGAAAGTTGTTGAGACCAATTCACTAAATATATTCAAAAAGGAGTTAGATGAAGTCCTTACTACTAGGGGGATCAAGGGGTATGGCAAGAAAGCAGGAATGGGGTACTGAAGTTGCATGTTCAGCCATGAACTCATTGAATGGCGGTGCAGGCTAGAAGGGCTGAATTGCCTACTCCTGCACCTATTTTCTATGTTTCTATCTGAAAAACAGTATTCTCTGATGATACAGTGCTCCTTCAGTACTGTACTGAAACATCAGACTAGATTATGTGCTTAAGTGAGGCTGGAACTCAGTCTACTTACACACATGTGATAGTGCTACTACAGAGCCAAACTGCCACTGAAGCTATCCTAAACATGAATCCCATGATGACAATACAGTGTTTCAACTCTGGGTCACTTTCACATATTTAATGGCAAACTATCATGTGGCATCTTTGTTTTTTATAAATCCATCAAATTTAGCACACTGCACCCTCTTACCTGTAAAAGTGAGTCAAGGATTAAAGTGGCAATAGACTTCTCCTCATTATCTTGTTCAAAGAGAATTTCAATTACAGAATCCCTGCAAACAAAAAAAATGAAAATAATCCTTGAACTGAAAATTTAAGCAGATCACTTAGTACAGAACCACATTATAAACAACAAATTTAATTCAACAGTCAATGGTAAGAAAGTAGACTTGGAATGCAGTATTACTCCTTAATTTAAACGTGAAATCTTGACGATAGGAGCTCTCTGCATGGCAACAACCATAGAATGACTAAGTTAACAAAATTCACAAGTTCAACAGAACAGTTTGCTTTAACACAACTATAAAATTGTAAGTCACCAGTTTTATTTGGTTGCTGAGATTCTTTACAAATATCATCATGCTGACATGGTCACTTGCTGCAGCTTCAAGTCAATCTCTCCAGGTGAGATTTAAATTTTTTTTTTAATGTTCAAAGTGATGCTTGCAGTGAAACTGAAAGCAACTTTTCCAGTTTCCCACCTATATTTAATAGGCTGAAACACCAATACTGACAACTGATTCTGGTTACTTGTATGTTTTCCACCTGAACATGGACAGTGAAGTAAATAAGTCCACACAGACCCGGCACTAAGTGACAGGTGAGCCAATTGAGATAGTTAAGAGAGTCTTTAAAAGGTAGATGAACAACATTTTACCACCTACTAACCATTTTTCCAGTTTTTTGACTACTTTCATGGTCCTCGGAGATCACGTCAGGCAAGTAGGTTGGGTTCTCGGTGACTCTCCATTGCTCTGAATAGGTGACAGCTGCAAAAGTGGTATAAAAGCTACCATTTCACAACCTATCTCACCATTGACAAATCGCTTCGGTCATCTCAACTTCAGCTGCCATCTATGCCATCAGCATAGCTGCCCTTGAAAATAATCTCACCTTGGTCCTCAGAATCCCACCACAGTCCTCAGAATCCCACCACGATCAGCCCCAACACCAACATCATCAGGCACACCAACAACACCAAACCTCTCCGCAATCACCTGATGCTGCACAGGTCACAGAGCATCAACACATGACCACATTGCTGCCTGGGAGGCCAGGGCTGGCCTCACCATGGCCACATTTACTTCATTTGGCGTTGTACACCCTGGCTGCCACATGATGCACCAGGTTGGCACCACACCACACCAACAACATAAAGCATCCCCACAATGCCCAAGCCATTCCTTTCACACTCATCACCATTGGGGGGGTACCGTTATGTCTCACCATTCACTACAACTCACTGAGTCATTTCCAAAAGAGCACACAAATCTGTCCAAGATGGCAAAGTGTTGAAAATAAAGATTTTAATGTTTGGCAACACATCAACAGAAACTTGACATGAACATTGGCGAAAAGACCCAAGTGCCTACCCTGTGTGTTGTTAGTTGGTATGATTGCACAAGGATGAGGGTGAGTGTCAGGGGTGGCTAGTGAGATGGGGATGTGATGGTGTAGACAGAGAGAGAAGGATGGGTGGAGGTGCAAGGTAAGTTGGTGTGAGTAAGGATATTCAAGAATAGGGTAGGGAACTCACCTAAATACCAGAGGTGGGGTTTCTTTGATGGTTTAGTGTCAGCTGGTAGGAAGTGCACGAGAATTGCCCGAATGCCTAGTTGTCTACTTTTCCTTTGTTGCCTCCCAATGGCAAAATGGTTGAAACCAAGACCTCACTAAGTGGGAAGCTGCAGTCACAAACTCCACTTACCACTTCAACATACCATGCCATCCCTTTTATCGCAACCCAAATATGATGCACAGTTTAATTGATATTGTTTATACAAATGATCCAACCTGATTGATCCTTTGACATGCAAAATCCTCTCTCCATCCAGAGGGTATGCCACATCTGGAGGTAGTTGGGGACGCTACAAATAAATATAAAATACCAAATTACTGCCATGCACCTCTGGATTTGCAGCTCAAATAGTCCATCTTATTCACCATTACTTAATGCTTACCTCAGCTTTTCCATCGATGTTAAACTTGGCAGCTTGAATTTTCAGACCCCGTTGGAGATCACTCACAAAGCAAGTACGAACTGAAACGGTACAATTTTTTAAAAAAGTTTAAATTCTTCTAAATATCATATCAGTACACAGATTTCAAATAAAACTGATGCTTATTCAGCAGAGTTTAACATTACTTTCTAAGTTTAAAAGCATGCAACATTCCCGTGCTTCATCCTCGTTTTCACTGAGCATTTCAGTTCCATATACTTTACGCATATCTTTTTGTTACATCAGATTTCATATTAAAGTGCTTTTAAAAGAAATAAGAAAGCTTCGTAGTCCTAGTGGCAAGATTCTGAACAGATATGAACTTCAGATGCTAACTTTTCCGCTCCAAAAAATTCAGATTAAAAAGATCAAAGCTTGCACCAGAAAAATTAATCTACTTTGCTCTTTCATATCATCATAGGCAGTCCCTCGAAGCAAGGATGACTTGCCTCCACGCTAAAAAGGGATGAGTTCACAGGTGTTTCAATGAAGGGCCTAATATTCCAGATCCCGAACTACATCTTGAAGGGTGGATTTTTTTTAACGTGTGGTGGCAGTTGCACACCAGCCACCACACGGGCTTGACAGAGCTAGATCTTGGTTCAGTGGCAAGGATTACCCAAGACGACTGGAGACCAGTTCTGCTGCACGGACCAAGCGTGCACACATATCGCAGTGTGGGCTGGCCCGTGCTGCCCCAGGGCCCTCGCTTCTTCTGAGCCCCAAACTCACGCCTCTCCTGGGCCCCGGTCACTTCCCTCTACAAATTCTTGCCATTCCTTTGCCCCTCCTGCTGTGCCTGCCCGCACTGCAATCAGTGACCTGGCTTCACAGCCGTCGCCCTCCTGCAGCAGCACGCGCTGCTTCCTGAAGTGGCATGCTGCCGCACGCCGCTCCCTCCAATGGCCCCGGCCTGCTGATGGTCTTTCATACGATGCACATTTCAACATTTTATGTATTTATTCTAGATGTGCAACATTTAGGTCTTTTTTTTAAATTTGATAAGCAAATGTTTTTTCTTACAATTAACAATGGAAGAATCATACACAATAGTTATGTTCCTACCTTTGACATCTTCTAGAGTTTCTTCTGGAAGTGAGCCTGTTGAAATGAATTTGGGAGCAACAGTAAGAGTCCAAACCACATAATATTACACACTAAAAATGTAAATACTGACTGTAAATTATCTGATTAACTTACTACTAGATACTTAAAAAAATCTAATACATTCAAATTCTTTGTAAAATTACCTTTTTGCTGTTTTTAAATGTCTTAACCAATTTGTTTACATAACTGTGACTACACTTCCAAAGGTAATTCTTTGGATACAAAGCATTTTGAAACCAAATAGAGCTCCCTGTAAATGCATTATTTATTTATTTTAAAATAAGAGAAATTATTGATAGAGTGCCATGAAATATCATCTGTAAATATGCAACGTATTAAAAGATTTTTATTTCAAGCCTTACTCATTACAGAAGCCAAGCCTTCTCCAGTCTTAGTCCCTGTATCCACAGTGCATTCTTCTAATAACCGTGACTGCAACTCCCTTCAGTAAAAAAAAACATTATTTTGGATTTTTTCCACTTCAATCTTTATAAATTTAAAATATACAAATATCAATAAATGCACAGAAGTTACATATTTTAAATCCTTACTTGTGGATTGTTTTTCCTCCCAGTGGAAGTGCTTCCCAGGCATTCAAAATTGGAATTCCTTCATATATCTGACAAAGTTAAGGTTAAATTTCAAATAGGCAAAAAGCTTAATACACTTGTGATACATTTTCCTGACTGCTTTACACACCATCATTAG
The DNA here is from genome assembly GCF_044704955.1 of Pristiophorus japonicus. Lineage (NCBI taxonomy): Eukaryota > Metazoa > Chordata > Chondrichthyes > Pristiophoridae > Pristiophorus > Pristiophorus japonicus. The sequence continues at coordinate 232,159,089 of NC_091980.1, forward strand.
TCACTGTTTCCCCTTTAGCCACGCCGGGCAATTTTTTCCCCTCACATCTTACAGCACAGAAACAGGCCACCTTGCCCATCAAGTCGGTATCTGTGTTTTTCTCCACATAAGCCACCTAGTCTACACAACTTCCCTACTTTCTCCTGATGCCTTATAATATTCCTCTTTTGAAGAAATTAACTTCTGTTGAAAATAATTTATGGACTCTGCTTCAACAATGGCATGTTGTTCAACATGCTAGTCATCTGTGTAATTTAAAAAAAAAATTCCCTTCAATTTTGTGATCATCTTCAATTTGTGCCCTCATTACCTTCCCCCCCCAACCAGTAGAAACAATCTATCACTATTCACCTTATCATTAGCCTTCATAATCTTGAAGGCCTCCAGCAACCTTCAGTGCTAGTGAAAAACGCCACAACTCTAAAGTCTCTCTGCCGAGCTGTAATCTCTGATATCTGGCAACATCCCGGTGAACTGATGTGGAATTTTCATCATTACTTTTATATCTATCCGATAATAGGTTACTGCAACTACGGCCAAGGCAAGGTCGTCTACATGTTCAACATAATCTTCTTGCTTTTGCATTCTGCGCCACTACATACAAAATCAACAATTCAGTTTGTTCTATTTTTAAATCGAAAAGGCCTTCTCTAACTGTATTGCCACCTTTTATTGCATTTCCTTTATCTGTCCTGTTATTTCTTTATTCTTTAGGATTGTTCAAGCGCAAACTTTTAGAAATCAATGCTGACTGGCTTTGCTTAGCTCACATTTTTCCAAGTGCTTAGTAATTTCATCCTGTACTACAGACTCAACTCCTGTGCTATGTGGGAAATCAGGGACGCTGCCAGTGTCCCTGACAACTACATGTGCAGGAAGTGCATCCAGCTGCAGCTCCTGACAGACCGCATTGCAGCACTGGAGCTGCACATGGATTCACTTTGGAGCATCCGCGATGCTGAGGATGTCGTGAATAGCGTCGTTTAGTGAGTTGGTCACACCGCAGATAGGGAATGGGTGACCATCAGGCAGAGCAGTGGAAGGAAGGTAGTGCAGGGGTTCCCTGCAGTCATCCCCCTCCAAAGCAGATACACCGTTGTGGGTACTGTTGAGGGAGATGACTCATTAGGGGAAGGCAGCACCAGCCAAGTTCATGGCACCATGGCTGGCTCTGCTGCACAGGAGGGCAGGAAAAAGAGTGGGAGAGCTATAGTGGTAGAGGATTCTATTGTAAATGGAATAGATAGGCGTTTCTGCAGCTGCAATCGAGCCTCCAGGATGGTATGTTGCCTCCCTGGTGCAAGGGTCAAGGATGTCTCGGAGCGGCTGCAGGGCATTCTGGAGGGGGAGGGTGAACAGCCAGTTGTCGTGGTGCATATAGGTACCAACGATACAGGTAAACAATGGAATGAGGTCCTACAAGCTGAATTTAGGGAACTAGGAGTTAAATTAAAAAGTAGGACCTCAAAGGTAGTAATCTCAGGACTGCTACCAGTGCAACGTGCTAGTCAGAGTAGAAATAGCAGGATAGTTAAGATGAATACATGGCTTGAGGAATGGTGCAAAAGGGAAGGATTCAAATTCTTGGGACATTGGATCCGGTTCTGGGGGAGCAGGGACCAGTACAAACCGGATGGTCTGCACCTGGGCAGGACCGGAACCAATGTCTTGGGGTGAGTGTTTGCTAGTGCTGTTGGGGAGGGTTTAAACTAATACGGCAGGGGGATGGGAATCTATGCAGGGAGACAGGTGGAAGTAAAATGGGGGCAGAAGCAAAAGGTAGAAAGGAGATAAGGAAAGGTGGAAAGCAGAGAAATCAAAGGCAAAAATCAAAAAGGGCCATATTACGTCATAATTCTAAAAGGACAAAGTGTTAAAAAAACAAGCCTGAAGGCTCTATGTCTCAGTGCGAGGAGCATTCGTAATAATGTGGATGAATTTACTGCGCAGATAGCTGTTAACGGATATGATGTAATTGGGATTACGGAGACATAACTCCAGGGTGACCAAGGCTGGGAACTCAACATTCAGGGGTATTCAATATTCAGGAAGGATAGACAGAAAGGAAAAGGAGGCGGTTAAAGAGATTAACGCAATGCTGGTTAAAGAGATTAATGCAATAGTAAGGAAGGACATTAGCTTGGATGATGTGGAATCTGTATGGGTAGAGCTGCGGAACACCAAAGGGCAGAAAACGCTAGTGGGAGTTGTGTACAGACCACCAAACAGTGGTCGTGAGGTTGGGGATGGCATCACAGGAAATTAGGGATGCGTGCAATAAAGGTACAGCAGATATCATGGACGACTTTAATCTACATATAGATTGAGCTAACCAAACTGGTAGCAATACGGTGGAGGAAAATTTCCTGGAGTGTATTAGGGATGCATTTCTAGACCAATATGTCGAGGAACCAACTAGAGAGCAGGCCATCCTAGACTGGGTCTTGTGTAATGAGAGAGGATTAATTGGCAATCTTGTTGTGCGAGGCCCCTTGGGGAAGTGACCATAATATTGTAGAATTCTACATTAAGATGGAGTGTGACACAGTTAATTCAGAGACTAGGCTGAACTTAAAGAAAGGTAACTTCGATGGTATTCGACGTGAATTGGCTAGGATAGACTGGCAAAGGCAATGGCAGACATTTAAATATCACATGGATGAACTTCAACAATTGTACATCCCTGGCGTAAAAATAAAACGGGGAAGGTGGCTCAACCGTAGCTAACAAGAGAAATTAAGGATAGCGTTAAATCCAAGGAAGAGGCATATAAATTGGCCAGAAAAAGCAACAAACCTGAGGACTGGGAGAAATTTAGAATTCAGCAGAGGAGGACAAAGGGTTTCATTAGGAGGGGGAAAATAGAGTATGAGAGTAAGCTTGCAGGGAACATAAAAACTGACTGCAAAAGCTTCTATAGATATGTGAAGAGAAAACGATTAGTGAAGATAAATGTAGGTCCCTTGCAGTCAGAATCAGGTGAATTTATAATGCAGAACAAAGAAATGGCAGACCAATTGAACAAATACTTTGGTTCTGTCTTCACTGAGGAAGTCACAAATAACCTTCCGGAAATACTAGGGGACTGAGGGTCTAGCGAGAAGGAGGAACTGAAGGAAATCCTTATTAAGTCAGGAAATTGTGTTAGGGAAATTGATGAGATTGAAGGCCGATAAATCCGCAGGGCCTGATAGTTGCATTCCAGAGTACTTAAGTGGCCCTGGAAATAGTGGATGCTTGGGAGAAGGCGAGAGGGAGCTTGGGGGATGGGGGGGGCGGGAAAGAGAGCTTGGGGGAGGGGACGAGAGACAGCTTGCGGGGGGGGGGGGAGAGAGAGAGCTTGCGTGGGGGCGAGAGAGAGCTTGGGGAAGGGGAGAGAGCGCGCTTAGGGGAGGGGGGGCGGGGAGAGAGCTTCAGGGGGGGGTACAGGGCGAGAGGGAGCTCTGGGGGAGGAGGAGGCGCGAGGGAGCTCGGGGGGTGGTGGCGCGAGGGAGCTCGGGGGGGGCGCGAGGGAGCTCGGGGGGGGGGGGAGGCGCGAGGGAGCTCGGGGGGGGGGGGGGAGGCGCGAGGGAGCTCGGGGGGGGGGGGGGAGGCGCGAGGGAGCTCGGGGGGGGGGGGAGGCGCGAGGGAGCTCGGGGGGGGGGGGGGAGGCGCGAGGGAGCTCGGGGGGGGGAGGCGCGAGGGAGCTCGGGGGGGGGGAGGCGCGAGGGAGCTCGGGGGGGGGGGAGGCGCGAGGGAGCTCGGGGGGGGGGGAGGCGCGAGGGAGCTCGGGGGGGGGGGGAGGCGCGAGGGAGCTCGGGGGGGGGGGGAGGCGCGAGGGAGCTCGGGGGGGGGGGAGGCGCGAGGGAGCTCGGGGGGGGGGGAGGCGCGAGGGAGCTCGGGGGGGGGGGGGAGGCGCGAGGGAGCTCGGGGGGGGGGGAGGCGCGAGGGAGCTCGGGGGGGGGGGGGGGGGCGCGAGGGAGCTCGGGGGGGGGGGAGGCGCGAGGGAGCTCGGGGGGGGGGGGAGGCGCAAGGGAGCTCGGGGGGGGGGGAGGCGCGAGGGAGCTCGGGGGGGGAGGCGCGAGGGAGCTCGGGGGGGGGGAGGCGCGAGGGAGCTCGGGGGGGGGGGGGGAGGCGCGAGGGAGCTCGGGGGGGGAGGCTCGAGGGGGGGAGGCGCGAGGGAGCTCGGGGGGGGGAGGCGGTGAGGGGGCGGCGAGGGAGCTCGGGGGGGGGTGGCGGCGAGGGAGCTCGGGGGGGGGGGGGAGGCCGCGAGGGAGCTCGGGGGGGAGGCGCGAGGGAGCTTGAGGGGAGGCGCGAGGGAGCTTTGGGGGGTGGGCGAGTGGAAGCTTTTGGGGGGGGGGGGCGCGAGAGGGAGCTTTTGGGGGGGGGGAGACAGAGTTGGGGTGGAGGGGGAGGGGAAAGACAAAGCTTGAGGGCAGAAGAGAGAGAAAGCCGGGAGGGGAGGTGGCGATAAAGCCGGAGAGGGGGGGGGGGGGGGGTATGGAAATCGGAGGGGAGAGAGGGAACTCAGAAGACGGATCACATTCTTCCTACCCCCTGGTGTGTACAAGCACATCGTTGGGGTGGATGAAATCCAGAAGTTACGACACTGTCGCTAGTCACTTCATACCCAATAAACCTGTTAACAATCCGTACACAATGCCCCATCTATGGTTTGGGGGGGGAAATTACAATTGAAAATTCACTGAGAAGTTGGGCTGGGCGGTTCCAGTTACACATTCCAGTGGAACTTCAGAGTGTGGCTTATCCTCCAAGGTGACCAATCAGTAATAGATCTGGAGAGCCAATCAGAGAAATTGCTGCATTTCAGTTGGTATAAATAGACGCATCCTTAATTTTCACACATGCCCGCTTGGCCTTTTATACTCTTTTCTGTAGCTCACTTCTTTTTATATATATTTGCCCGGATTGAATTATCTGCCATGTACACTACTAAATGTTTTTTTTTCAAACTCCTTTTTCATCCATGATCCAGCTTCCAATACCCTCCTTTTTTAACCTGAGGATGTCGATTCTTTGATAAGGTACACTTCGAAAGGTGGACTTGGTACCTAAGCCTGTCTATATCCCCTTGAAGCCTCTATGCATCCTCCTCACAACTTACATTCCCACCTAGCTTTGTATCATCAGCAAACTTGGATATATTACATTTGGTCCCTCATCTAAATTATTGTTATAGATTGTGAATAGCTGGGGCCCAAGCACCGATCTTTGCGGCACCCCACTAGTGACAGCCTGCCAACCCGAAAATGTCCCGTTTATTCCTACTCGCTGTTCCTGCCTGTTAACCAATCCTCAATCCATGCTAGTATATTACCCCTAATTCCAGGAGCCCTAATTTTGTTGAATAACCTCTTGTGTGGCACCTTATCGAATGCCTTCTGAAAATCTAAATACACCACATCCACTATTCCCCCCCCCCCCCCCCCCCGCCCATATCTATTCTGCCAGTTACAACCTCACAAAACTCTAACAGATTTGTCAAACATGATTTCCCCATCATAAATCCGTGTTGACTCTGCCCAGTCCTATTATTATTTTCTATGTCCTTAATAATAGATTCTAGCATTTTCCCTATGACTGATGTCAGGCTAACTAGTCTGTCGTTCCCCATTTTCTCTCTCCCTCCTTTCTTAAACAGTGGGGTTACATTAGCTACCTTCCAATCTGTGGGAACCGTTCTAGAATCTATGGAATTTTGGAAGGTGACAATTAATGCATCTGCTATCTCTATAGCCACCTCTTTCAAAACCCCATGTAGAGACATGGGGCCCAAGTTTCCACATGATTTGCACCTGATTTTTTAGGAGCAACTGGTGGAGAACGGACTATCTTAGAAATCGCAATTCTCCACATTTTTTTTTCTGCAGTTCTAGTCAGGTAGAACAGTTCTACTTTGGAACAGAATTTTTTCTTCAAAAAGGGGGCGTGTCCGGCCACTGACGCCTGATTTCAAAGTTTCCACAGTGAAAACGTACTCCAAACTAACTTAGAATGGAGCAAGTGAAGATTTTTGTAGAACTGAAAAAACCTGTTCTGCACATTAAAAAATCAGGCGCAGGTTACAAATTAGGCGTCCAGAACGAGGTTGGGGGGGGGGGGGGGAGAAAGTCATTAAATTCTACAATAAATCCTTATTTATACTTATGCAAATAAATCCAACCTGAATAAACATTTATAAGCAAAGAAAAGATTAAATAAACCATCTTCCTACCTGTGTGAAAGTGCTTCAGCCAGCCTCACAAGTTCGTTCGTTCGTTCCCGACGGTAGGGGGGGGGGAGGAAGCCGTTCCAGATGGCGGGAGTGCGGGCCCGCCCGCCCGCAGCAGGGGGGGGGGGGGGGGGGGAGGAAGACGTTCCCGACGGTGGGAGGGAGGGAGTGCGGGCCCACCCGCCCGAACGCAGCGGGGGGGGGGGGGGAGAGGAAGCCGTTCTAGACGGCGGGAGGGAGAGAGGGAGGGAGTGCGGGCCCGCCCGCCCGAACGCAGCAGGGGGGCGGGGGGGGGAGGAAGACGTTCCAGACAGCGGGAGGGAGGGAGTGCGGGCCCGATCGACCGAACACGGGGGGGGGGGGGGGGGGGGAAGAAGCCGTTCTAGACGGCGGGCAGGAAGGAGACAGTGAGAAGGCTGCAGGAAGCCTCAGTGCTGATGGCAATGTGCTTTTATTAAAAAATGTTCAAAAATTAAACAGCTACAAAGAACTACAAAAATGGCCGAGTGCCAATGTTTCCTTCACATTGCGCGTGCGCGAACGCTCCAACGCACACGCGCAGGGTTGCCGGCAGGAAAAAAACTAATTTAAATAGTACCCGCCCCCTCCCACTTACAAAATCGGCGCGAGTGGTAGGCTCCGCCCCCCTGGGCGCCGCGCCAAACAGACAAGGAGCTGCAGGGCTCTCCAGAATTGCGAGTTTTTTTTTCCGGCGCCGTTTTAGGCGCGAAAAACGGGCGCCCAACTCGAAGGGACGCCCGTTTTTTATCGTGTGGAAACTTGGGCCCATGGTTACCAGTTTAACTGCCAGATGTGGTTATGACAAGCAAGCCAATATAACATGCTGGGAGCAAAGGGAGAGAGAGAGAAAAAAAAAGAGTATTTTATTTTCCAATACATTTTAATTCTTAAAATTAACCCATAGGCTGGCATGTCAAGGGAAATTTTGATCTCCCTGGGCATAACTTTAAAAAGGTTTTCACTGTAATGTTGAAGCAAACATTATTACAGTAACTAACTATATACACTACAAAAACAAATACTAGTGTATAAATGCTTTACTTTTAATGAATGATTACTTCCACTGACTGAGAAATAGAGACAAGAGAAGACACTCATTTATATTGAATTGTATTATATTCTATTTTTACATATTCCAACCTAAATCTATTTTAAACTTTTTCCTCTTAAAATATAATATTTTATTTACTTTAATTTGCTACTAAGCAGTTGCAAAGGCATATTTTTCAGTTATTCAAGGAAGCACCAAGATATTGTAGTACCTGTTTTACAAATGCAGTTAAGTCAATCTTTGACATGTAAAACTCATGAAAACAGGACAGGCAGCCAATGAATGAGCAATTTCATACGTGGTCAACAGAACCTGAAAATACAGTATATGAACAAACACATCTACAGCATAGCAAGGGGGAAATCTATGAAACCATTTTGTGCCAATAGATTTATTAAATCCAAGGACTAAGTTAGCAACCAAAAGAGGAGGACCTTTCTTTGTGAAATCTTATCAGAATGCCATTAAATTCAGTCATTAAGTTTACTTGCCAAAATTTACTACAACTGTGCTTCTATTTATCACCAGTATTTTTTCCAGTCTACATTGGTGATGGTTACAAACTGGACAAGTTGTCTTTAGTAACCAGCATTTATTTCATCCTTTATAAAACTGAACTTTCAAAAGGATACAGGTAATGCTAGTGCTTCTGTATATCCACAATCTAATACCACAGCAGAATTGATACCTAGAGTTAGTAGAGACATGAGATGGCTTGGAGCAAAGAGTACGGAAGGAACCTATAAAAACACAAAGTGGAGAAATCATATAACTTATTTCTGATTTTCAATTACCTCCAAGGGACTCAATTTCTATGGAAAATCCAAATGTAATAATGCTTTAAAATATCTATTTGCCAGCTGCTCACATCTGCTTCTCCACAACTGCAGCATAGTCACCTGCATGAACTAATTTTCTTTCCTCTGCTTCCCCATTCCACCCATTATAGTGAGGCACTCCATCTAGTGGCCTGGCAAAGAATTAAAAAACCTAGTCAACTTCTGCAATTCAAAATGTAGTCTCGATAATTCTCAGCATTTTCACTGCATCAATAGTAAGCATGATAGATGCCATTTTAATGTGTTTACTTAATTCATATTGTGCGCACACTCTTCTCCAGTTGAGAAGGTAGGTAATCTGTTCTCAGTCATCGCCCGATGCTGCTAAAATCTTACTGTTAAGAAGTGCACAAGAGCAGCCTGGGATAATTTGCTCACCAACCTTCCTTTTACAAAACATTTTTCATAATTCCAGGCAGATATTCCAAGCACAATTGTGATCTATATGATGAAAATGAGTCACTGCTTGTTTAAAAATTTAATTGGTTACACGTCAGCTGTTTTCACATCTATTCAGGCAAATTACAAAGTCCACAAATTATAGAAAAAGAAAGTGATTGTCTTCAGAAATCACATAAGCCAGTAATAGATTAACATGGCAGTCACTGAGTGAACATATAAATGAATTTCCAATTATATTATACTCCGGTAAATCTAGCTCATTTATTCTCTTTAGTCTTAATGCATCATTAGCTACATCACTTCCTACCTCAAAGTGCTTAAAGAACACTCTGGTGAGCGTTTCTCTGAAGTGAGATGGACACAGAATAGATTCAATAATGACAACACGACGATCCCTTGGGTTTACCAGTAAATGTCTGTAAATGAAAGGGGAAAAAAGACAGATTATATTAAAATCAAATAGAACTGACTGCAAACTTCTACAGAGAAATTAATCAACAGATATAGTCATCTGGAAGCCACTTAGTTTTGTTTAAAAAACATGGATCAATTAGCATGTAACCCATGATTAAGGATCAATTGCATTGTGCTCAGAATTTAAATGAAAATTGTATTTTTTTTTAAATCTTCTATTTGAAGTCATTTTTCCCTCCAGAGAAGAGGAACGAGTAGTATGGCAATCAGTGAATTATGGAGACTAGATTAAAGTTTGCACTCACTGCTCCCCACACAGCAAGTTTTCAATCCTTGTAACCCATTAAAAATTGGTTGGAAAGAATTTCTGTAGGGCTCTCCCCTAACTTGAACGGAAACTCCCGAGAAACAGCATAACTGGCTTTTTACACCATTACTCTGGGGTTTCTGCCAACCTTCAATGAAGTTACAGCGAGAGATCAGAATTTCCGCCCCCCGCGCTCCCCCCCTCGGAATTTTCTTTTTTAGAGCAGCTAGATCAAGAGTGGCATGTGTAGGGATTTGGAACAGATCTGTTCTCCTTGGTGGGGGAAGATAAATACCTTAAAAATTACAAGTAACTGTGAAATGTAATGCAGATTCTGTTGTGCTAGCTTGCTCTGCATGTAGCATAGCATTAAAATATCAAATTACAGTAAAAATGTTTTTAAAATATACACTACCTGAAGTACAGCATATGAATGAATTCCTTCAAATAGCCATAAAGCTCTTCAGTATTGATGTTATACTGAACTACTTTAACAGCCTGCAAAAAAAAGCAAAGACAAAAATGTCTTGCATCCAAGATATGTGCATTCGGAGTTTTACAATTTATGATCATTGCCCTGTATGTCTACACAGATTATGATTTCTATGGAGAATGATAGAACTAGAATTACTCCATAGAAGTATCACACTCTCGAAAGTTCATATTTATTACTACCACTATTACATCTGCAAAGCTTTGCTATTTGGCTTACTCTCTTCCTCGGATAGCTGGCTGTTCAATTCCTCCCTCCCCTATCCCTATCAATCTGAGTTCCCTATCCTCAGCACTCTTTCCTCTTCCCCCCTCTCTACCCTTCTCCTATCCTCACCTCCTCTCCCCAACATTGGTTCCATTAACCACCCCTCCAGTCCTACTTGATCAGAAAAATTCTAATTGCTCTTGAATATCCATGTGCAATGCCACAAGAGATTGACTGTGTATATATGCATATAATTCTTGAAGTGACTTCAAAATGGTAACAAACCCCTGCACCTCACTCTTCTTTAAATACCCTCTTTAAAACCCACCTTTTTAGGCTTCAACGGCATTACCATAGTCAAACCCCCATCAACATCCTGGGGGTCACCATTGACTTAACTGGGCCAGCCACATAAATAGTGTGACTAAAAGAGCAGGTCAGAGGCTGGGAATTTTGTGGCGAGTGACACCCCTCCCGACTCCCCCAAAGCCTTTCCACCATCTACAACACACAAGTCAAGAGTATGATGGAATACTCTCCACTTGATTGCAAGGGTGCATCTTCAACAATACTCAAGTTGCTCAACGCCATCCAAGACAAAGCAGTCCAGTTGATCAGCACCCCATCCACCACCTTAAACATTCACTCCCTCCACCACCAGTGCATCATGGCTGCAGTGTGTATCATCTACAAGATGCACTACAGCAATTCGCCAAGGCTCCTTCGACAGCACCTCCCAAACCTGCAATCCCTACCACCTAGAAGGACAAGGGCAGCAAGCTCAAGGGAACACCACCACCTCCAAGTTACACATCACCCTGATTTGGACATATATCACCGTTCCTTCATCGTCGCTGGGTTAAAATCCTGGAATTCCCCAATTAACAACACTGTGGAAGCACCTTCCTAACATGGACTGCAGTGGTCCAACAAGGCAGATCACCACCACCTTCTGAAGAATAACTAAGGATGGGCAATAAATGCCAGCTTTGCCAGCAATTCCCACATCCCATGAATGAATTCCATTATATTAAAAAAGTACACTAAAAATATCAAAGACCAACACATTGGCAAAGAAATTGCAGTCAGCAGTGTAGTTACAGAGTATGCCATTGACCTCCGAAAGGAATTCGCACTTACCTGGTGCGAGGCCCCACACGTAAACTTGCTGTCAGATGCTGCAGAGTTGTGCGCAGCATAGTGGCCCACAAATACCAGGGGCGCAGCGTGTGCGCAAGCGTACCTGAGATCATGTGGGGCAATGTTCCAATCAGCAAACAGAAATCTCCGATGCTCATTCACAAAAATTTTCGTCTCACTAAAGTAAATGACTCATTAGTAAATTAATATGTAAATTAATAAATCACCCCAGAAAATTAATAAATCAGTCTCTTATTCTTGGTAGAGTTGTGTTCGGATCAGGATAGTTAGGTGAATATAGATTTATTTTGAAAAGATTTTTTTGTCATGGCAGGTCTTTTTTTGCTGCATATCCCCCCCTCCCCTTACGCGGTGCAAACAGGCTCCTATGCCTGTTTTTATGCGTAATTTTTGGGCAGTTGGTGGGCAATTAGTCCAACTCTGCGTCAGCAATAAAAATTTCACAGTCATAATGGATGATCCGTTAAGTCACAAACGCATGTGGAAATTCCAATCTTGCTGTCCATTTCAAAGGCGGTATGTCATCATACTGCCTGCAAATTCTGCCCCATTATTTTTGCACCAACATTATCTCCACTTTAATCTTCAACATTAGTAATGTAGTTATGAAGTTTTAGATTCTACACCTTAACAAGTCAGTATTTCATGCAGTCACTAGTCATCACCCTAGACATACAAAACTGCCCCAAACCTACTGCAGAAAAGCAAAAAGTCTTGCATTTACAGAGCACCTTATCACATCTCCCAAAAATGTCTTAAAGCATGTTACACAAATTAAATTTGTAATATATAACTTACTTGGGCTATACCCGGCTTCTTAATTTCACTAGGGATGATGCATCTTGGTCCAGTTTCTCCCGCAAAACCACATCTAGAAATTGAAAGAGAAATCTTCAATGTACCTGATATTACTAAATATCATACCTGCATCAATGAAACTTAAAAAAAAACTGACTATTGACGATGCTACGCAATCTTTTTGCAAAGCAACAAATCAATTAACAGAAAATAAACATCCAGCAATTCTACTGGATCTTCCCCCCCCCGCCCCACCTTTGCCAGTTTTTCTGCCATTTTTTGACTGCTGGGGCCATCACAGCCTGGTCCCATTCTATCCTCATGAAGTCCAAACATGCAGGAGTTTCTGGTTAGTGAAAATGAGTGGGAACCAGGATGATTATCCACTACCAAGGGTGCCAAGTCTGCTACCTAGCTGAGGTCAATGAAGTCAGCAAAAACCTGAGATTGAACCTGGGATCTTCCTGGTCTGTACAGTCAGCTACTCACTGGATAAAATTACTGAGCAATCAGAGAAGTAAAAACTTGAACCCTCACTTTTTCAGTAGGACTTTCGGAAAGAAAATTCTAGCACCTACTCCTTGAATAAAGGATAATTTTCTTTTAATCAATCTATTTTCTTTTCATCTTTATCCCCAATTCATGCCTCATATTAGGTTGTAGTGAAAATTCATATTTAGTGACGAAGGCCTGATTCTAAATTGGCTCCAGCATGTCTTAAAAAAGATCACTCTGAAAAGGTCGTTTGAACACCTGCCGACTTAACTTGGCTAGGTTTTGGATACAATGGCCTGGATTTTGCAGTGGTAATGACGGTGTAACTGTCAGCGTTCACAGTCATTACTTCTCTGAAAGTGAGAGCAACTGCTGGGGTCAGCTCATGCGCAGATAATGCGGAAATCCAGACGTTGCTGTCAGTCATTCCCTGCTCCTCCACTGGGTATGCGATGGAACTCCCTGGAGCCCACAATCAATTTAAATCACACTGAAATGATATTTAAGGGGCCACCAGTGTATATAGAGTATTTGGATTTTCAAAAAGCGTTTGATAAGATTATTAAACAAAATTAGGGCTCATGGGATTTGGGATTATATATTAGCATGGATGGAGGACTGGTTAACAGACAGAAAACGGAGAGTAGGAATAAACGGACCATTTTCTGGTTGGCAGGCTGCAATTAGTGGGGTACCGCAAAGATCAGTCCTTAGGCCTCAGTTATTTACAATCTATATCAATGACTTAGACCGAGTGTAATGTATCCAAATTTGCTGATGTTACAAAGCTAGGTGGAAAAGTAAGTAGTAAGGAAGACGTGAGGAAGACGTGAAGAGGCTGCAAAGAGATAGAGGTTAAGTGAGTGTGCAAGAACATGGTAGACGGAATATAATGTGGAGAAATGTGAAATTATCACATTTGGTAGGAAAAATAGAAAAGCAGAATATTTTTTAAATGGTGGGAGATTGAGAAACACTGGTATTCAGAGGTACCTGAGCGATGTTCCCGCTAAGCTGCGATGCTGCGCAGCTGTCTGAAGATCCCACACAGCCCTGGATCGGCTTGTCAAATGGGAGATTTCGCCTGCGCAAAATTTTGAATTAAAGGGACCGCACCCCCCCAAAAAATTAGGGGGAAACATTGGACCTGGGTGTCCATGTACACAAATCACAGAAAGTTAACATGCAGGTAAAGCAAGCAATTAGGAAAGCAAATGGTATGTTAACCTTTATTACAAAAGGATTGGAGTATAAGCGTAAAGATGTCTTACTGCAATTGTATAGGCCCTTGGTGAAATCACACCTGGAGTACTGTGTACTGTTTTGGTCTCCTTACCCAATGAAGAATATACTTGCCTTAGAGGGAGTGCAACGAAGGCTCACTAGACTGAGTCCTGGGATGGGAGGTTGTCCTACGAGGAGAAATTGAGTAGATTAGGCCTATATGCCCTAGAGTTTAGAAGAATGAGAGGGGATCTCATTGAAACGTATAACATTTTTTAAGGGGTAGATGCTGGGAGGATGTTTCCCCTTGCTGGAGAGTCTAAAACTAGGAGTCTCAGAATAAGGGGTCAGCCATTTAGGATTGAGATGAGGAGAAATTTCTTCACTCAAAGGGTTGTGAATCTTTGGAATTCTCTACATCAGAAGGCTGTGGGTATTCAGTCATTGAGTATATTCAAGATACAGATCGATAGGGATATGGAGATAGTGCGAGAAGGTGGAGTTGAGGTAGATGATCAGCCATGATCTTATTGAATGGCGGAGCAGGTTCGAAGGGCTGAATGGCCTACTCCTGCTCCTATTTCTTATGTTCTATTTGGCACCAGAATGAAACTAACGTCGGGAGCAGTGAAATTCACGCCACAGGGATCACTAGATCTTTGTGGGCAGCTTTATACGAGGTCAGTGGCAAGCACCGTCACTTTGCCACTGGTTGCAAATTCCGGACCATTGTAAAAGATCACGCAGAGGAGAGATCACCATGGCAAGAACAAGTCTGGGCCGGCTGACAATAATTTTGAACATCTGCTTATGTTAGGTTGTGGATACAGAAAAAACAATTGTGTCAACCAATCGTGGGTGGTATTGATTGGAATCAATTGTTGATAAGGGAATGTCTCAGTTGTGATGGCAGGTTAAAAAGGACTTTTATAAAAGCTAGAATTTTGCGAGAGAGGAGACACAGCTCCACCGCGACTGTTCCAACCTAGCTTTGCTTCCTGGTGACACCATCTCACCTGGTGTCTTCTTGGCTGCTTGCTGCCAATCTTCCATACAAGCTCGTGCCAAGCATGAGTTTGTGACTTTCATTTTGGGGTTAGTCGAGGATAGACATTTTGGAAATTCAAAAGGTAATGTATTGTTAAGGCAGTTCTAATTTTTGTATAAAGCCAATATATTGCTTAGATGATAATGAAAATTTTCTAAGTCATGGTTAGAGTTTCTTCAGGGAAAAGTGCCCATTACGTTAAAAATTAAATTAAATCATAAGGGGATAAAAGAGCAATTCCCCAAAGTAAATAGTACCTTGCTCCTACAAGGTAATTCTATTTTATGTATTCTTCATACCACATTTATACTCAGACTGGTAGATGCAAGATGGGTTTGAACCATTTCCACCTGCCTTTCTGGATCTCGGATTCCCCTGCCCAGGAATTGGATATACCGTCAAAACAGTTACAATGTAAGAATTTAGAAAGCATGTACGTGACAGTGTCTACATTCTCTAAACAGTTAAATTAACTTCAGGTAATTTAAAAAAGTTTAAACCCTGTTTCACACCACACGGGTGTTACATATACTATCCCACCCAAATATTGCAACACTACTTTCCCCAGGCAATCTCACTACTTGAGTCTAGCTCGGCTGCAACTCTAAATTCAAACTGCATCTTGTGTTGTTATGAAGCAGTAACTGCTTTATAGTATCACCAATGTTCCAATACAAAGCACCCTTAGGTTACATGGAGAGACACATGTTTAGCGGCAATTATAAACAATGAAATAACAGATAGATGTCACATTTCAAATCACAAAAAGACTATATTCTCAAAATCTATTGGAGAATATTTTTACATAGGTGATTGCTTTATTTTCTTACTGCTGATTGGAACATGCTAAATATCTAAACTCCCACCATTCAAGGCTCAGTTGTGTAAATAGAGCAATTAGAAATGTATTTTATCTGATGTTAATTGTTTTGGAGAGAAAATATATCAGGGCCAAACAGGTGATGGGGAAGTTGTATCACTATTATGTAGCAGGTGAAGAGTTGAAGTCCATCCACGTGTTAGAACTAGTTAAATCTGAGCCGAAAATATAAATAAAACTAACCATCAGGGACAGCCAACCCACCAGGGGCTGAGAATATGTGGCAGCAATCTGTGCTTTTAAATCCTACAGATGACTAACAGCTTTAGTTAGTTTTGAAAAATATCTGTGTTCCAGTTTGAACTTTAAAGGGGACTGAGATATCTCTGACCCAAGTCTGCAGCCATTCTTCAGTGGTTCTCTGCATGCCAGCCAATTGATTGGCTAGGGTGAAAATGCTCCATGAACATAACAACAATGTGCATGCATATAGTACTTTTAATGTAGTAAAACATCCCAAGGTGCTTCACAGGAGCATAATCAGACAAAAAAAACAAGTTTAGTAATGTTTCTTTGTTTTGCAACTGATTCAGAGAGTTAAATAATGTTCAAGTAAAATCTGCTGCTTTGATCTTTTTCTACTATTTCAAGATCGAATTTGTATTTTAGCCTTAGTTACACTGCCGAGAGTAACTGATCTTCTGCTATCTTAAAAATTAGGGTAGATCACAAGGAGGAGTGTTGTGTTAACTCTGGAAAATGAGCAGATAATGTCATACTTCAGTTCGGGAGCATGGGCTTGTTTACAGAAGTAGTCCTCGGAATGAACATAGAATTGGCTAAAAATTGTAACATGTGCTATTGGTACTTTTAAAAAGAACATTAACTGACCAGTGACAATAATACACTCAATTGAATTCTTGATCTCAACTGTGTCATTATGGGGAGCTGTCCTAACAGGACGACAGTGGGGGGAATAAGCACATCATTCCTGAGCCACTCTTGCACAATATCTAGTGCCAGCTTCAGTGTTGTTTCAAAAAACTATAAGTTCACCCATTTTCTTGTATACAGCTGATTATATAGGATTACATAGATATACAGCACAGAAACAGGCCATTCGGCCCAACCAGTCCATAACATGTTCCACTCGAGCCTCCTCTCATCTTTCCTCATCTAACTTTGTCAGCAAAACCCTTTATTCTCTTTTCCCTCATATGCTTATCTAGCCTCCCCTTAAAAGCATCTATACTATTTGCCTCAACTATT
Source organism: Pristiophorus japonicus (assembly GCF_044704955.1). Taxonomy (NCBI): domain Eukaryota; kingdom Metazoa; phylum Chordata; class Chondrichthyes; family Pristiophoridae; genus Pristiophorus; species Pristiophorus japonicus. The sequence goes on from NC_091980.1 coordinate 232,175,849, forward strand.
CCCTATGGTAGGTAGCGAGTTCCATATTCTCACTACTCTCTGGATAAAGAAGTTTCTTCTGAATTCCCTATTTGATTTCTTGGTATCTTATATTGATGGCCCCTAGTTGTGCTCTTCCCCACAAGTGGAAACATTCTCTCTGTTTCTACTCTATTAAAACCTTTCATAAAGACCTCAATTAGGTCACCCCTAAGAACATAATAGGAGCAGGAGTAGGCCATTTGGCCCCTCAAGCCTGCTTTGCCATTCAATAAGATCATGGCTGATCTGATCATGGATTCAGCTCCACTTCCCTGCCCGCTCCCCATAACCCTGTACTTCCTTATTGTTCAAAAATCTGTCTATATCCGCTTTAAATATATTCAACAACCCAGCCGCCACAGCTCTCTGGGGCAGAGAATTCCATAGATTTGCAACCCTCAGAAGAAATTTCTCCTCATCTCAGTTTTAAATGGGCGGCCCCTTATTCAAAGATTCCCCTGAGATTGGGCTCAATTTTCCCCAGTATTTGCACCGTTTTTTTTTGGAGCAGGCTGCTTTTTCTGGCCTAACTTAAAGATCCCCAGTTTTCCCAATAAATTTGTACCATCGTAACTCATTTAGTTAGGTTTATTTTAGGTACTTTTTTCTTCCTCAAAAGGGGACATAACTGGCCACCTACGACATTTCGAAAACTTTGGCCAGTTGATAGTTACTCCATTTCTACTTAGGCCAGCGTATGTGGCCTCTTGAGAAAACCCTTACGGAGAGTTAAAGAAGTTGGCGCAGGTAAGTAAATCGGAGGCCATTCGGCCTGGGCTAGGGGCAGGAAGCGGAGCAGACCGGGACCGGCATTCACTCTGAACCTGAGAGGCTTGGCAGGGGAGGGAGCAAACTGACTGGCACGCACTCGGGGGCCACAGTGGACCAGGAAGGCACCTCACTCGGGGGCTGGAGGGGGTCGCAGACAGCCGATCTGAAGGCTTGGTGCCCGGGGAGGGGGAGGGGGTAGGGAGAGAGGAGAAGACAAAAGACCTTTGGGTGTGGCCCATCCATACAGACCTTGGTGGGAGAGAGAGAGAGAACTGCCTGCTTTCCTGCCGTTTTGAGCTTCTTTGAAAGTTTAACTTTAAGTATGGGAGCAATACTGACAATGCCATACCTTGTCCGAGCATCTGCATCATGGTGCTACGTACGAGACAATTGATTAGAGCTCATCGTATCAGCAACATCAGAGCTCATAGGGTGCTGGGCAGGAGGCCTTACCCACCTTGGGTATAGCGAGACAGGCGTTCGTACCTGCACTTGAGTGATGCAGACTGTCAGAAGGCTGAGTTTCTGTAGAGAAGTTGTCCATGAGATCTGTGAGTTGCCGAGATCAAACCTGCAGCCGAGAAGCATCAGGACTGCTTTGTCAGTTGAAATGAAAGTTACAGCTGCACTTTAATTCTATGCCTCCGTATCATTTCAAGCAACAACTGGGGATGTGTGCGCCATCTCAAAATGTAACACGTCTCCTTTCGCCAGGTAATGGCTGCACTGTATGCTTGGAGGAATGACTTCATCAAGTTCCCAATGACACCCAAGCAATCCACGACAGGGCTGTGGGGTTCTCAAGGATTGCTGGCTTCCCAAAGATACAGGGCTGCATTGATTGTACCCACATCGCCTTGCGAGCACCTTTGGAGGATTCCGAGATGTTCAGGAATAGAAAAGGCTTCCATTCCATTAATGTGCAGCTTGTGTGTGACGACATGCATTGCAACATGTCAGTCGATTGCATGAGCCTTGCGCCAGCAGCTCATCTGTAAACACTTTACTGTTCTTATGTTCGATGCAAGATACCCTAGGAGCACCCATGATGTGTTCATTCTACGCGACAACGTTATATCTGCCATGTTTGAGCAGCAGCTAGAAGAGCAGAGCTGGCTACTGGGAGACAAAGGGTACGGCCTCGCCACCTGGCTCATGACGCCCCTACGCATAACCCGGACGGAAGCTGACCGTGAATACATGTCGCACATTGCGACTTGCAGCATCATAGAGAGGACCATTGGCATCTTGAAACAGCGTTTCTGATGCCTGGACCATTCCGGAGGCTACTTGCAATACTCCCCTGAGATTGTCAGTCAGTTCACTGTTGTGTGCTGCATGCTGCATTACTTCGCCATCATGAGGCAGCAGCAACTGGTATTGGAAGACCCACCTGCTGCGAGAGTGGCTGATGATAATGATGTGGAAAATGCAGGTGACGAGCAAGAGGGGGAGGAAGAGGAGGATGATGACGAGGATGAGGAAACCATGCAAGTGCCTGAGGCTGGAGCACCACGGCGGGCCAACGTGCTCCTTTAACGATTGCTTGAGCCTTGCGCCAACAGCTCATCTGTGAACACTTTACTGATGCCTGAGGGCTCAGCGACAACAATTCCACATGGACATGTTTATTGTTTGGAGCTGTTCCGTAATGTTGTGTTGTGTTAATGGAACATGATTCAGTTTTAATGTAAAATATTTTATTCAAAAGTTTACAATGTACTTAACGTTAATAAAATTATTCTTGTATCAAACTTTACTTTAACATGACTCTTTAAGATCACTTAAAAACTTTTATCACTTATAAACTTGTAAATTTACATAACTTACAAAAAACTTTTATCTCTCATCCCCCTTAGTCCAAGACCGCCTGCTGCGCTTGGTCTTGGTCTTTCCACCACCCCGGCCCACAGGCACAGTGATTTTGGGCTTGGTACCAAGCTTATTCCAACATCTCGGGTAATGCGCACTTCTTGATTTGGGGGGGGGTCAGGTAGGAATGTGGACTGCAGTGGGAGTGGCAGTTGATTCTGTCAATGGGCACGGGGTCTGGGCGAGTTTCCTTATTGCAGCAGCTAACTCACATGCCGGCCCTCAAGCACCCTGACAGTGTCTCAGCGGACTGATACATTCCCTCCCGGATGGCCTGTACTACCCCTGACATTCCCTCACTCATTGCCAGTGTCGTGCTTTGCACTACCTCTGACATCCCCTCCCTCATGGCCACTGCCGTGCTTTGCACTACCGCCGACATTCCCTCCCTCATGGCCATGGACGTAGTTTGCTCTACCTCTGACATTCCCTCCCTCATGGACACTATTCCCTCACTGATGGTCCCGGCAAATGTTGTTACTTCTCCTGACAGTCCCGCTACCTCATCACTCACCCCACTGATGGTGTCCAGGAGTGATCGGGTAAGGTCAATGCTCTCCACACTCAATGACATCATCTGAACCACATCTGTTACATCCTGCATCTCAGGAGAGCATGGTCGAGTTCTCCTTCCCTTCACCCTGGGTCTGCATCTCACTGGGACCCGCAGCCTGGGACGATGGGGCCCTGGGTGTGCCTCACTGCACCCCACTGGGACCCACAGCCTGGGACGATGGGTCCTGGGTGTGACTTGCTGCACACCAACAATGGAACCCATAGCCTGGGTGTGACTTGCTGTACCCCACTGGGACCCGCAGCATGGGACAATGGGGCCCTGGGTGTGACTTGCTGCACCCCACTACTGGGACCCGCAACGTCAGAAGGTGAGAAACTATGGAATGTCTCACCAGCACTCAAACCACTAGTCACGGAAGGGGCTGAGAGGGGCACCTCCTCAAAAGTCAGTACAACAGTGTGGTCTTCATCCATCTCCATCCCCTCCCCCCCATGTTGGTCTGGAGGGTTGGATTGGAAGATTTTCTCTTCTTCAGGCTTGTCCACGTCTGAATCTTCTTCTGCATCTTCAGGATTGGCCTCAGGTTCTGCAAAATATAACAGAATAGTCAAATGGTTAGCAGCAAAGGAAAGGGCAGGATGGGTGGCATGAATAGGCTCACACATAGCAGGCCAGGCAGCAGGTTGATTTGAAGGGCCATGATGAATTTTCAGGACTTACCCTCGCCCTCGAATGTGGGCCCAGCTTGTGCAGTACTGATTGTTTTTCTCCAGGCAGGACCCATCAAAGCCGCGACCCTCTCTTCCAAGGGTGTCAGTGGGTGCAAATTTGGCGGGCCTCCTCCTGGTCGAGTTCTTTCCCTTTTGTGTGGGCCAATTTCCTCTGCAAAGATGAAAATGCAACTTTTTAAAGAGAGGGTGTCTTTCTGCTGGACGGGACATATACAGCTGGTCACATTTACAAATGCATTGAATAAATGAAAATATTACTTACACTAACTACTTGACCAAGGTCCTGCCATTTCTTTTTACACTGGCTTCCAGACCTCTTGGTGTTCACCACTACGCAGTAATCTTCTGCAACTTGGTTCCAGCGTTTCTTCATTTCGTTTGGTGGAACTTTTGTGTGACCTCTGTTGGTATCCAGCTCCTGCCATCTGTTCTCAATCACAATAACTAGTGTCTCCACTTCTTCCAGCAAGAAATTCTTTGTCCTTGGTCCGTGTTGCATCTTGTACTGTTGCTGCTGCTCTCAGACACACATAGCACTTTTTCAAATGTTCTCAAGACACACACAGCACTGCTTCTGCATGCAGCTTTGATTTTTCAAACCATAGCACTCCTTCTGGTTCACACACACACACACACACACACACACACACACACACACACACAAAGTTGCTCTTTAAAAACGGCCGATTACCAACTTGGAGCTCTACTGCACATATGTGGCCATTTCAGCGATGTCAAGATCATCAGTTTTTTTCCCCGCGCATGCACAGAAGGCCCAGCTCCTTTTTCCAGCGCAGACCGCAGGCTCCACCCCCCCAAGGCGACTGGCCACGCTGCACGGCTCCAGAATACAGTACAAACATCGGGGACAAGTTTTTCTCGCGCATTTCTTGATGTAAATAAGCGGTGCAACTCTGACAATACGCCAGAAAACAGGCTTGGGTAAAATTGAGCCCCATGTCCCCTAAGCCTTCTCTTTTCAAGCGAAGAGAGACCCAGCCTGTTCATCCTTTCCTGATGGGTATAGCATTTCCGGTATCATCCTTGTAAATTTTTTCTGCAGCCTTTTCAAGGTCTCTACATCCTTTTTATAATATAGCGACCAGAATTGCATGCAGTACTCCAAGTGTGGTCTAACTAACGTTCGATACAAGTTTAGCATAACTTCACTACTTTTCAGTTCTACCCCTCTCGAAATAAACCCTTGTTTGCTTTTTTAAAATAAATGGCTTTGTTAACCTGTGTCGTTACTTTTAGTGATTTGTGTATTTTTACTCCGAATCCTTTTGCTCCTCTACCCCACCCCAGACTTGCACCCTCTCTATAAGTGACCTCCCTATTCTTCCTACCAAAATGCAATACCTCATATTTATCTATGTTGAATTTAATTTGCTAATTATATGCCCATTCTTCAAGTTTATTAGTGTGTTCCTGCAATTTGTTGCAGTCCTCCTCAGTGTTAACTTTCCCGCCAATGTGGTGTCATCCGCAAATTTAGAAATTGTATTTTTGCTTCCAAAGTCTAAATCATTAATATAAATCCTGAACAACAGTGGCCTCAGCACTAATCCTTGTGGAACACCACTACCCACCTTCTGCCACTGTGAATAGCGACCTTTTACCCCTATTCTCTGCTTTCTGTCTTGAAGCCAGCTAGCTATCCATTCTGTTACTTGTCCCGACTCTGCATTCTCTGACCTTGTTCATTAGTCTCTTATGGGGTACCTTTTGAAAATCTAGATAAATTACATCTACTGCATTACCATTTTCTACTCCCTCTGTTATCTCTTCAAAAAATTCAATGAAGTTGGTCAAGCAAGACTTTCCCTTTTGAAATCCATGCTGACTATTCATTATTATATTTTTGGCTTCTAGATGTTCTTCTATTTTCTCCTTTAGTGGGGATTCCACTATTTTTCTTCCCACCGATGTTAAACTGACTGGTCTATAGTTTCCTGGCCATGTTCTATCTCCCTTCTTAAATATAGGTGTTATGTTATCTCTCTATCCACCAGTCCTCTGGCACTGCACCGTTTCTAATGAATTATTAAATATGTGTAGAAATGCCTTTGCTATCTCTTCCCTAGATTCTTTTAAAATGCGCGGATGTAAATGTTTGATTAGTTTATTTAATATATACCCTCTTTTCATTTTAAATGTACTTATCTCATTATTAACCTCAACATCCAATGTCATGTTCACCTGTTGTATCTCCCTGGTAAAGACTGAGCCACGTAATTATTTAATATTTCTGCCATCTCTCTATCACTGCATGTGGTATTATCCTGTCCATTCCTTAGTGGCCTTATTCCCATCCCAACCTTCCTTTTTTTAATTGATTTGCCTGTAAAATATTTTACTATTTTGTTTTATGTTCCTTGATAATTGAATTTCATAGTTCTTCTTTGCCTTCCTAATTGTTTTTTGATCTCTTTCCTAATCTCTTTGTATTTTCCCTTATTATGCTCTCACATGCTGTCCATGTACTTAATGTATGCCTCTTTCCTCACCCTCACTTTTTCCCTTATGGTTTATTCATCCATGGTGTCTCATTAGTGTTTAGCTTGTTTTTTAGCGGAATATATTTTGTCTGTACTCTGTTGAAAGCTGCTTTAAATATTTCCCATTGCTGTTCTACGTCATTGTTTGTCAATATCGTTGTCCATTTTATTTTCTCAAGTTCTATTCTCAGCCCCTCAAAAATCAGCTTTTCTCCAATCTATTACCCTGGTCTTCATCATATTTATGTCCTTTTCAATTATTATTTTAAAGTGTATATTATGGTCACTATTGCCTAGATGTTCCCCGACTTTTACTTCTCTTATCTGCTCTGGTTCATTCCCAATTACTAGATCCAATAGCGAATTCTCCCTTGTAGAGCTTTTTACAGATTGAGTTAGAATGGAGTCCTGTACACATTATAGGAACTCCATTCCTTTATCCCCTTTACCTACCTCTTCTGGTCAATTAGTATTGGGGGTTGAAATCCCCCATAATTATGATTCTATGTTTTTTTTATTTCCCGAACTTGATTGTTTATTTCTTCCTCCACCTCCCTTCCACTATTAGGTAGCCTGTGAACTACCCCTGAGTGTGATTGGTCCTTTATTATCTTTTATCTCTATCCACATGGATTCTATTTCTGTTTTGCTGATAGCTGCGACACTTTTTTCTACTGCCATTATGTTATCCCTAATAAGTACAGCTACTCCACCTCCCCTTTTCCCCTCTCTATCTGTTCTAAATATATTATACCCTGCAATGTTTAATTCCCAGTCCTGATTTTTCTGTAGCCATGTCTCAGTAATCCCCATGTCTGGTTCCTCACAACGCACGATTGCCTCCAACTTCCCTGTCTTATTATGGACACTGAGTGCATTGCTGTACAGACAGCTTAACTCATTTTTAATAGCAGTCCTTTCACTTTATTTTAACCATCTTTTTACACTCCTGTTCTTTAACTCAATGTATTCCCTGGCCATCAATATCCTCCCTTACTTTACTCCTTCCTATGCTCTCCTTTCCTGTTTTATGGATAATTAGGCTGGTTTCATTTCTTGTAGATCCCTCCACCCATCTTGCTAGTTTAAAGCCTTTGCCACCTCCCTAGTTACCCTTTCCGCTGGGACACGGATCCCATCCCGGTTCAGGTGGAGCCCATCCCATCAGTACAACTGGGTGGGAAAGCAAACTGTGAGGACACAATAATCTGCAAAAGGATATAGACAGGCTAAGTGAGTGGGCAAAAATTTAGCAGATGGAATATAATGTGGGAAAATGTGAGGTTATCCACTTTGGCACCTTTATTGCAAGGGGGAAAGAGAGTATAAAAGCAGAGAAGTCCTGCTACAACTGTACAGGGTATTGGCAAGGCCACACCTGGAGTACTGCGTATAGTTTTGGCCTCATATTTAAGGAAGGATAGCATTGGAGGCTATTCAGAGAAGGTTCTCTAGGTTGATTCTGGAGATGAGGGGCTTGACTTATGAAGATAGGTTGAGTAGATTGGGCCTATATACATTGGAGTTCAGAAGAATGAGAGGTGATCTTATTGAAACATGTAAGATAACGAGGGGGCTCGACAAGGTGGATGCAGAGAGGATATTTCCACTCAAGGGAAACTAAAACTAGGGGACATAGTCTGTGAACAAGGGGCCGCCCATTTAAAACTGAGATGAGGAGAAATTTCTTCTCTCTGAGGGTTGTAAATCTATGGAATTCTCTGCCCCAGAGAGCTGTGGCAGCTGGGTCATTGAATATATTTAAGGCAGCAATAGACAGATTTTTGAGCGATAAGGGAGCAAAGGGTTATGGGGAGCAGGCAGGGAAGTGGAGCCAAGTCCATGATCAGATCAGCCATGATCTTATTTAATGGCGGATCAGGCTCGAGGGGCCAAATGGCCTACTCCTGCTCCTATTTCCGATGTTCTTATGTTCCTGTGCCAGTACTGGTGCCAGTGTCCCATGACACCCCTCTTTCCCACACCAGCCCTTTAGCCACATGTTAATTCTCCTGATCTGACTGCTTCTATGCCAATTTGCTCGTGGCTCAGGCAATAATCCAGACATTATTACCCTCGAGGTCCTGCTTTTTAATTTAGCTCCTAATTCCTAATACTCCTTCAGCAGAACTTCCTCCCCGTTCCGTTTGTTCCGACATGAACAACTAGATTTACCCACTCCCTTTCCAAATTCGTCTCCAGCCACCTCGAGATAGCCCTCATCCTGGTAACACACCCTTTGGGATTCTCGTTTTTGGCTGCAGAGGACGTTATCTCCCTAATTATAGAATCCCCTATCACTACCTCATTTCTATACTGCTCTTCCTCCCCTTGGACAGCCTTCTGAGCCACAGTGCCTTGGTCTGCATGAGTGGCCCCAAGGGTCTGTGCTCTGAATGTTTTTCTTAATAATCAAGGGAAGTGTAAGAGTGTCCACTGGGAGAGTGGCATTACGAATATTCACGTTTTGAGAACACCCATCACAATTCATATGTCACACTTCCTGCATACAAGCATCAGTTCTTGCAAATATTTATAATAGTGTTGAGTGTATCAACTTTAAACAAAGGGAATCCTGTAAGTAAACAGTTGCCTATCCTGTTGAAGTGGCAAAAACAATCACCACTGGTGATACAGTGGCAAATTTACCGCGGTTTATCACCGAATGTGAAGACAACTTTGAATTTTAATTGAATAGATTTATATTTTTGACATGCACAGAAATAGGCCATTGGGCCCAACTGATCTGTGTCGGTGTTGGTGGACGAATCTCCGCCCACCCTATCAGCAAATCCTTCTATTCCTTTCCCCCCTCCCTGTATTCTCCGACTCACTTGGTGTAGGCGGCCCCCAGATCGATCACAACCGCCGTCTTCTCGCCGCCGGTCCCCAATCCCTCAAACAGCGGCATCCCGGAGCAGCGTTCCCGCCACGCCGTACCCTCGCTACTCGCGCTCCAACCCGAAGCAACCGCTGAAAACGGCGAGCGCTCGAGCCCACAGGCCCCCGGCTCCCTCACTCGCCCACTGCACGGCAGCGCTTACACATTGCCCACTTTTTTTGTCAAAACAAAAACGCTTCCTCTATTGATTTAATTTTTATTTAATGACTAATTTCGAGTAATTTGGCGAAAATAACAAAAGAAATTCGCAACAGATTTGTCAGGCACGAATTAGACTCCCTAATTGGCGAGAAGCATCGCAGGCAGCAAAAGCCGGGCCTTCGAGTGGAGCTGCTGTTGCGGGTCACGTGTGCGAGTCACGTCCTCGGAGCTGCACCGTGGAGTAAGAGAATGGGTGGGCTGAAAACAATAAGCAAGCTGTTGGGTTGAATCAGTTAGACAGCGATGACCCTGTTTGCACACCGTAAAAGGAGGGGGGTTATGCAATATTAGGTGAAGCATCAAAACAGCAGTTTGAAATATGGTATCAGTGTGCGATGAATAGGTTCAACATTTTTCAAACTGAAAAGCAGTTAAGATAAAATAAGATTAAATATAAATATGTTTCAAAAGACAGGTTCTCATAAATCTTCAGGTTAATGAACTTGATATATTTGGAATGTTTTCGAGATTTAGGGCACTTTCATTTTTTGTGCATTAAAAATCATGTCTGTAATAAGTTCAGGGCTGAATGCAGCATTGCTTAAACGGAATGACGGGGTCCAAAGCCATTTAGAGATTAAGATTTTTCTTGCATGGCCTAAATATTGGAAGTTGGCCCCCACGTCCACATGAAATTCTTTATTGACTGTCTAACAAGCCAGGGTGCACCAGAAACAGGATGACGGCAGAAAAGTCTTCTCAAATCCATGCCCGACAAATGAATGGGCATCGGAGATTTCTGTTTCCTGATTAGAGCACCGCCCCACATGATCCCAGGTACGCTTGCGCACACAGTACGCCCCTGGGATCCGCGGGCCACTATGCTGCGCATAGCTCCGCAGCGAAACACGCAAGTTTTTGAAGGGGGGTCACACCAGGTAAGTGCGGATTTTGTAGGAAGGTCGGCAGCGTACTCCTTAGCTATGCCACGACCGCAATTTCAGGGCCTTAGTGTTAAACTTGTATACAACCTTGGTTAGATCACACTTGGAGTACTGTGCAGAGTTCTGGTCTCATTATTACAAAACGGCTATAGATGTACTGGGGAAGGTGCAAAAAAAATTACAAAGATAATACCAGAACAGAGAGTTTATACCGATCAGGAAAGACTGAACAGGCTGGGGCTCTTTTCTGCAGAAAAGAGAAGGCTGAGGGGTGACCTGATATAGGTCTTTAAGATTATAAAAGGGTTTGATAGGGTAGGTGGAGTGAAAAAGTTTCCACTTGTTGGGAGTCCAAAACTAGGGGCCATGAATACAAGATAGTCACCAATAAATCTAAATAAGGAATTCAGGAGGAACTTCTGGTTAGAAACATAGAAAAATAGGTGCAGGAGTAGGCAATTTGGCCCTTCGAGCCTGCACCGCCATTCAATAAGATCATGGCTGATCATTCCTTCAGTACCCCTTTCCTGCTTTCTCTCCATACCCCTTGATCGCCTTAACCGTAAGAGCAATATCTAACTCCCTCTTGAATACATCCAGTGAACTGGCATCAACAACTCTCTGCGGCAGGGAATTACACAGGTTAACAACTCTCTGAGTGAAGAAGTTTCTCCTCATCTCAGTCCTAAATGGCTTACCCCTTATCCAAAGACTATGTCCCCTGGTTCTGGACTTCCCCAACATCGGGAACATTCTTCCTGCATCTAACCTGTCCAGTCCCGTCAGAATCTTATATGTCTCTATGAGATCCCCTCTCATCCTTCTAAACTGCAGTGAATAAAGGCCCAGTTGATCCAGTCTCTCCTCATTTGACAGCCCAGCCATCCCTGGAATCAGTCTGGTGAACCTTTGCTGCACTCCCTCAATAGCAAGAACATCCTTCCTCATTAGGAGACCAAAACTGAACACAATATTCCAGGTGAGGCCTCACTAAGGCCCTGTACAACTGCAGTAAGACCTCCCTGCTCCTATACTCAAATCCCCTAGCTATGAAGGCCAACATACCATTTGCCTTCTTCACCGCCTGCTGTACCTGCGTGCCCACTTTCAGTGACTGATGAACCATGACACCCGGGTCTCGTTGCACCTCCCCTTTTCCTAATCTGCCGCCATTCAGATAATATTCTGCCTTTGTGTTTTTGCCCCCAAAATGGATAACCTCACATTTATCCACATTATACTGCATCTGCCATGCATTTGCCCATTCACCTAACCTGTCCAAGTCACCCTGCAGCCTCTTCGCGTCCTCCTCACAGCTCACACCGCCACCCAGTTTAGTGTCATCTGGAAACTTGGAGATATTACACTCTATTCCTTCATCCAAATCGTTAATGTATATTGTAAAGAGCTGAGATCCCAGCAGTGAGCCCTGTGGCACTCCACTAGTCACTGCCTGCCATTCTGAAAAGGACCCGTTTATCCCGACTCTCTGCTTCCTGTCTGCCAACCAGTTCCCTATCCACATCAGTATATTACGCCCAATATCATGTGCTTTGACTTTGCACACCAATCTCTTGTGTGGGACCTTGTCAAAAGCCTTCTGAAAGTCCAAATACACCACATCCACTGGTTCTCCCTTGTCCACTCTGCTAGTTATATCCTCAAAAAATTCCAGAAGATTCGTCAAGCATGATTTCCCTTTTATAAATCCATGCTGACTTGATCCGATCTTGTCACCGCTTTCCAAATGGGCTGCTATTTCGTCCTTCATGATCGATTCCAACATTTTCCCCACTACTGATGTCAAGCTAACTGGTCTATAATTACCCGTTTTCTCTCTCCCTCCTTTTTTAAAAAGTGGTGTTACATTAGCTACACTCCAGTCCATGGGAACTGATCCAGAGTTGATAGACTGTTGGAAAATAATCACCAATGAATCCACTATTTCTAGGGCCACTTCCTTGAGCACTCTGGGATGCAGACTATCAGGCCCCGGGTATTTATCGGCCTTCAATCCCATCAATTTCCCTAACACAATTTCCTGCCTAATAAGGATATCCTTCAGTTCCTCCTTCTCACAAGACCCACTGTCTCCTAGTACCTTCGGAAGGTTATTTGTATCTTCCTTCGTGAAGACAGAACCGAAGTATTTATTCAAGTGGTCTGCTATTTCTTTGTTCCCCATTATAATTTCACCTGATGTCGAGGAAATATTTAGCTTAAATTAACTCAGGCGGAGACTTTCAGAACTGCACTTCGAGAGAATTTATTTTAAAAAGCAAGATATATCTCGGAGAGCCTGCTTGGACCGTACCAAGGCAAAACTCTGTCGTACAAGCAAATTGCACTTATCTTTATACAGAAATTGAATACAGAAATAGAAAAGAATCTTATTCATTAGTCCCGCGAGTACAAAGGTCGTCTCGGGAGGTGCACACTCTATCTGTCCTTGCATAGCTTTTCTCTGTTCACAGTCTAATAAGCAGAATCAAAAGGAGACTCCCTTTTAATACCAGATGGTCATTTAATTGCATCTCTAAGTTTCAAGGCTAAAAAGCGTGGCTATTTTTCTCGTCTTATTATTTCTTTAAGCATAGCAAAAAAAACAGAATTTAACCCTTCCCTCTAAATTAAGCCAGGTGTTCATAGTTTCTCTCTTCCACAATGCCCTCCTTGTTGATCTTTTTATTTTTTAGATCAACACAATTTCCTGTATTCTCTTCTTGAGCAAAAGGGGGTGTATACCCTTCAGGATAGGGTCGCATTTTGAGATAATCGTCTTCATCAACCTTTTCCTCTAAGCGACTTAACCTCCCTTTCATGCATACACCTTTTCTTTCTATTTCGGAGAGCAGGCCTATTACTTGACTAATCACATTTTTTTATCCACATTCCGCAAAGGATTATTAATAATACAAGCATAACCACACCTACGATTACTATGGGGTGTATAGCAAGCTTCAGTACTGCTGTAGCTTTTGGGGACCATCCAGTAAACATATCCCACCAGTGGTGTACTGTCAAAGAGGTGACTTCGTCTGCGATTCTCACTAGTTGCCCCTTTCTTGTAACTCATTTCGACTCTAAACTGGTGGATGTCTCTGCCTTGCTTTGACAGAGCTTCCTCAATTTTCTTGTCATTCCGTATCAAATTGTGCAGTCTGGTCAGATTAATTACAGGGGGTAAGGGTTCAATCTTGTGCATAACAGATATTTTTCTACATTTTGCCACTGCCCAAAGGTATAAGTTCTTTTTACTGCAGGATCATACAGGGTGTAGACTCTTCTTACGCATTTATTAATGGGGGGGTTTATACAAAATTCCATCCAGATAGACAGGTTTATTTCCTGTCACACAGACCTCATTCTGTCCTATTTCCGTTATCTCAGTGTCATTTGTTGGCTTTAATTCCCATTTACATACTCCAATGGAGTGCTGCAGTGAGCATGGTTCGTATATGGCGGTCTGATAGGGACATACCATTCCGAATGGCCACCTAGCACATCCCCTCTGGTGATGTGTCATATTCTTCTCATCGACCCAATCTCCTTTAAATTCTGGGTACCAGAAGTTCTGTCCAAATGCTGGGGCATTACTTGGAACTGACACCAAATTTCTTTTCGTGTCATACTTACTATCTCTCCAGTAACGTTACATCCTTTTGAATTACAACTGGTATATCTTTTTTGAGGGTTAATGGTTAAATTAAGAAGCTTATCTCTTTTGTTAATTTCCAGCAACCTTTCCCATGTGTTAGCATGGAAGGATAATATCTTCCTTTCTAACTCAGCTCTTAATAGCTGTCTGATCATTTCTTTAAACAGGCAATGGATGTACTTGTTTACTCCCTGTTGTTCTTTCATTAGGTTCTCTATTTCCTTCTCTATCCCTTCATTCTGTTGCCCCGTCATTTCATTTAGGACGTAACCTGATATCTGTAATTGCTGTAATCCTTCATCCCAGGCATTTCTGATTTTTATATCTTCCCCTACCAGTCCTCCGACGGCCTGGATTTTATTTTGTAGGGTCTCGATATCCATGGAGTTCAATGCTCCTATTCCTGCTCCCACTCCACCTAACACAGTCCCTATCACATCCCATTTCTTTCTTTGGGGTCTTTCTTTTTCAAAAGATACCTTAATACTGGTTGTGTGGCAACCATCTTCTTTCTCTGGGGGATATTTAATTCGTATTGTTAGATTTAATACACCTGGGGATCTTACCACTGGGATGCAAGTGGTCAGTATCCTTTTTAGATGTTCCGGGTCCCGGTCTTCTGGGTGGCCGGATTCTTTTACTGACCATTTTACCACAAATGGGTTTCCTCCATTCACCGGGGTGTTATTCATGCACAACATCCGCTGCCCATCTCCCATACCTGTAAATGAATAACGGAGGAAGTCTTTTCTCTCGTCTGGCCCTCCTATGTACCCCCATCTCTTGTTTTTCTTTGTGCTCCAGGTACACTTCATCCACACATCGGCCTGGTATTCTATGAACAACTGATACCCTTTCCCCAATATAAATTGGAACTTCCCTTTTTTTTCCTTCATTCCACACGCCTCACATCGTGCTGTAAAATTCCCTACTTTACAACTTTGGCCTGCTGGGCATATAAAATTGCCTTGCTGCCTTATACTATTACTTCTTTCCCATACCATATTTCCCTTCCATACTCTTCCTTCTTTTAGGACTTCTTCCTCCTGCCGGGATTTCCCTGTTGCTAAAATTATCAGTATACCCATCGCCCATTTATAATTTTTCCAAGAATCCCTTCCCATCTTCCCTTTCTTGTTTGTTTCTATACCACTCTTGAAATAAGTCGTTACAATAATAACACGTCCACACGATAGTAACAGTGACCCAAATAATAAAGGCCCAAACTGGCACGCAAATGAACTCTGACATTCGTCCGTGAATTTTGGGCAATATTTTCAAGTCCAAATATTTAATACAAGAGCAGGTACAGTTCTTCAGCGAGAAGATGGTTGTTTTCTTAGTCGGGCGACCGCAGCTTGTCCAGGTTCAATGCCTTTTCCTTCGGCTGTAATTCGTCGGGGAAATAATATTTACAGCGGGTTGCATGCACCCAGTTCGGGTGCTTTTCCAACTTCAACGCGGTTCGTGTCATGAGAATTATCTGATACGGTCCTTTCCACCTAGGAGAAAAAGATTCTTTATTTAATGTTTTTACTAACACTTGATCTCCAGGTCTGAAAGGGTGCATTTTTCCTTCCGACGGGGGCACCTGTGTCTACTTTATTTGTTCATGCAGCCTTCTTGCTATTTCACACATGGCCTGAGCATACTTTAGTGATTTTTCATCATTCCAAATTAATGCTATTTTTTCATCTGTCAGTGGTGGTTTTACGCCAGTAGGCATTGGTCTTCCCAATAAGGCTTCATGTGGTGTCAAATCAGTGTTTCGGTTTTTCTGGTTTCTTATTATATACAATACTAATGGTAAGGCTTCTGGCCACTTCACTCCAGTCTCCTGACATACCTTGGTAAGGGTAGATTTTATTATCCCATTTACTCTTTCTACCATTCCCGAGGACTGTGGCTGATATGGTATATGTAAATTCCACTGGAACCCTAACGCTTCTGCAAGGTTTTGCACTATTTTTCCGGTGAAGTGGGTTCCCCTGTCACTGTTGATTCCCATAGGTATCCCATATCTTGGTACTATTTCTTTAAATAGAATTTTTACTACTGTTCGGGCATCGTCTTTCCTAGTGGCGTACGCTTCTACCCACCTTGTGAACATATCTACTATGACTAATAGATACTTAAGACCTGATACTGGAGGCATGTGGACAAAGTCAATTTGCAAATTTTCAAAGGGCATACTTGGTTGGGGTAGATGATCATATCCAGCAGGTGTTTTACCTCTGTTATTTTGCTGACAAATTTGGCATGTCCTAGCAACTTTCTCAATTACTACTGTTATTCCTGGTGCATACCATTGTGCATTGATAGCATGTATCATCCCTCCTTTGCCCATGTGAGCCTGACCGTGTGCTAGGCAAGACAGGGGCAAAAATAGAGATCTAGGGCAAACAGTTCGCCCATCAGGGTGATACCAAATGTCGTTTTTTAGAAAACAACCCTGGTTTTCCCAAGTTCTTCCTTCCTGCATGGTAACTTGTTGTTGGGCTGTTTTAAGTTGTTGGATGTCAAGTACCTGTGGAGGGGAAACCGAGACTGCTTGAAGGCAGTCTGCCTGTGCCGAAGCGGCCTGTTTGGCTGCTGCGTCAGCCCTCCTATTTCCTACTGATACTTCATCCTCACCGGTTGTGTGAGCTGCACATTTGATAACGGCTACCTTACTTGGCAACTGAATGGCGTCTAATAGATTAAGCACCAGTTGTGAGTGCTTAATCTGCTTTCCACCAGAGGTGATAAAGCCTCTGTTTTTCCACAGTTGTCCAAAATCATGGACCACACCGAATGCATATCGAGAATCAGTATAGATATTAGCAGTATGATCTTTAGCTATTATACAAGCTCTAGTGAGGGCAAACAATTCAGCAGCCTGAGCCGAGGTTCCAGGAGGCAGGGCGAATGCTTCAACAGTTTTGTAGGGATTTACAATAGCATAGCCTGCCAAAAACAAATCATCCGACGGCCTATGTGATGATCCATCCGTATAGAGAATAAGATCAGGATTGTCCATGGGTTCTGTGAGCAAATCTGGTCTTGGTAAGGTGGCTACTTCCACCGTTAACAGACAATCATGCTGGTCTGGATCCTCTACTTCTTTAGTAGGAAGAAAGGTGGCTGGGTTCACTACCGGTGCACGTCGAAAGGTATAGTTAGGGTGTGACAGCAGTAATACTTCATAACCTGTTCTTCGAGATGCTGTAAAGTGTTGTGTGGAAGCTGAATTCAAAAGTAATAACACAGCATGGGCTGTAATGACAGTACATGGATGATCCAAAACAATAGGTACCGACTTTTCCACCATGACCGCAGTAGCAGCTACAGCACGTAGACATGCTGGCATTCCCCTTACTACTGGAGGCAGCAAAACCGAATAATAAGCAACTGGTCTATTTCCCCCACCATGTTCTTGGGTTAGTACTGCTGTTGCAAATACTGCGGGGCTTTCGGTGTATCCTTGGGGCAACCTGGTCCATGTGTACTGCTGCTTCTTGTGGGTGAAAGCAAACAGATACTGACTTTCTTGATTTAACGGGATAGAGTAAAAAGCTGAACACAGGTCTATCACAGTAAAGACAGTTGCTGTTGGTGGTATAGCAGATAGTATAATGTTGGTGTCCGGTACCACAGGGGTGATAGGACTACTATCTTATTAATAGCTCTCAGATCTTGCACAAATCTCCATTCATTCGGCCTATTAACTTTTGGTATGGGCAGTATCGGAGTGTTACACGGGCTCTGTGTCTTTTCTAAAACTCCTTGTTCCAACAATGGCTCTATCCCATTTTCTGCCTCTGGAGGCAGTCTGTACTGCCTAATGCTTGGTAACACGGTGTTCTTTATCAATTGTACCCGATGGGGTACTGCAGAATGTACTTGCCCAACATGATTCTTATGCTTTGCCCAAAGTTCAGAAGATACTTGATTCAATGCCATTGGCAGCTTAGGGCTTGGTTGTTCCGGGGGTTGCTGTTTTTCAAAAGTGGAGGCATGATTTTTACCTTTCCACTGGAGAATCCCCCTGTTGTGGGTGATAAAGTCGATCTGAACATTTTGCAATTTTATTACTGCCCAAGGTTGATAGCCTTGTTGCTGTTTTTCTCTTTCTATTCCTACAATCATCGGACCCATATCTTTAGGTTTCGCTGGCGGTTTTATAGCCAAAGTCAGATGAGGTGTCGAGTTCGCTTCTCTAAACCGCTGTTGCTGTAAGGGTGTCAAATCGATGGCTACCCCCAATCCTTCTGGTCCAAAATAAATGCGGGGCGTAGCTTCTACTATTTCTTCTCTATTTAAAAAGGATTGTACCAAACACTGGTAAGTTTCAGCCTTTTGTCGAGTGTACCAGGCTGTACAGTGAAGCTGAACTGTCTCAAAGCTTGTCAAAATTATATACATCAATTCTTCAGTATTAGGGTCAAATTTAGCTTTTAAGTTTTGTATAACTTCATGTATCAAGAGGGAATAGTAGTTGCCAATCAATTGCCAACAATAGAGGGCAGCCTTTTCTTTGTTATCCTCCCTTTTCTCTTTTTTAATCCCATTAAAGAATTGATGAATATTATTTGAAGGGAGCTCCATGTACATTCCTTCCTTTGTGCAATAAATTGTGGCTCCTAGTTTGCACAAAGTCTGTCTTCCCAATAAAGGGAGCGGTGTTGTTTTAGAGACTATCAAAGTCTCATCATTAACTGATTGTCCTTCAATTATCAATTTGATAGGTTCAGATAAAAATTCTTTCATGGGGATACCGGCCACACCCATACTTAAGACGGTGGTGTTGCTTACAGGTAATCCCACAGAGGATGGTACAGAAGACATAGTAGCACCGGTATCCACCAGGAACTTCACATAACTGTCACCTACTTTTACTACTGCCAGAGGGTTTTCTTCTATGTCTGCCGATAAGCGGAGGGCTGCCGCCTGTACCACTAAGCCTCCGGGGCATCCCTATGCTGATTATTCTGTGCCTGTCCTCGTTCCTTTTGCTGATTTACTGACCTGTTTTAGCCATATTTTCCTTATAGGTAAATAGTCCCTCTCTATCCATGTTAGCCAGTACTGTAACTGTCTCTTTCCAACTTTTTCCTTGCCAGTCCAAAACCCTTATTTTGTATGTTCTTACTTGTTGTGGCAACATACAATTTAACAAGGTTTGCACTGCCAAAGGTTCATTTTGATCCATTGGTATTCCTGCATGCTCGTCCCAACTATTTTTCCATCTGCCTGCAAAATCTATTCTTCTGCTTTCTGCAAGCAGCGGGTGATTTCCCCTGTATCTCCATGCTTTTTAGCTCCCTTTAATAAATGGTACAGGTTTGCTCAAGCCAGTTGTGAAAGGCTACTGGCTTCTTAACAGGATTAGGGGCAGCTGATATCATATCCCGAGCTTCTCCCGGTGTCCAGGGCTTTAGGACAGCCGTTGTTCTGATCATTACACGGGGGCTTGTGTCGTGGGGGTAGTGGAGGAATCGACCTGTCTTATCCAGCTGAGCGGCCACTATTTCTATAATCTCCTGCCAATCATCCGGCTTAGTGGTTGGAAGACGGAGGTATAAGCCGACAGGGGAAGCGGTCAAAACCGGTGCACTCGGGGGGCTGTAAGAGGGAGGGGGCTTCTCCTTACCCTCCTCCTCTTTCTTTTTATTTTTTAAAACAATTCTCCATATAATCTTTATCCCAACTGGGGTCCCCTGTCCCATTTTTGGTGGTCTGTCTCCATTCCTCAATTAAGGACAATTTAAAACTTCCTCCATATGGCCAATCCCCATCAGACCAACCGTACAAATCGCTACTAAACGTTACCACGTATCTGTCGTCTCCTGTTTCTTTAATTACAGTGTCCGCCGGCGAGCCGGGCGGCACAATGGGATCTCCTACCTTCTCTCGTTGCTTTACTACCTTACTGATTCTTTTCTCAGTCTTAGGATGTACTTTCATTCTTTCAGTTGAGAGGTCGTCCTTCTTTCCTTTTCTAGGAGCTGGGCGCGAGCGCCCTGCTCGACTAGAGCCGTTTCCCATTCTTCCGGGTGCAACGTCTCGCGATCTTTTCTGAAATGAGAGTTAGGACAATCCTACAAAATATACAATAATTTACAAAGCGCTCACCGGTGTTCTCTTTTCTGCTCAGCTCGGGGTCTCCTTTTGCCTTTTTGTTATTTTAGCTTCTTAGCGGTAGCTACCTTATGCCTCACCCTCTAGGGGATCTCGGCGGCCCGTCCCCCTTTCAGCTGGGACGGCCTAGGCACCTTCCTCCTTTCAGCTAGGAAGGTCCTTAAAATTCCTCTTTTCTCTTTAAAAGTTAAATTTAGTTCTTTTGGATCTCGTTTTTTTTTTAGAGATCCTGCCGGACTACGCCAGAATCTGTCGAGGAAATATTTAGCTTAAATTAACTCAGGCGGAGACTTTCAGAACTGCACTTCGAGAGAATTTATTTTAAAAAGCAAGATATATCTCGGAGAGCCTGCTTGGACCGTACCAAGGCAAAACTGTCGTACAAGCAAATTGCACTTATCTTTATACAGAAATTGAATACAGAAATAGAAAAGAATCTTATTCATTAGTCCCGCGAGTACAAAGGTCGTCTCGGGAGGTGCACACTCTATCTGTCCTTGCATAGCTTTTCTCTGTTCACAGTCTAATAAGCAGAATCAAAAGGAGACTCCCTTTTAATACCAGATGGTCATTTAATTGCATCTCTAAGTTTCAAGGCTAAAAAGCGTGGCTATTTTTCTAGTCTTATTATTTCTTTAAGCATAGCAAAAAAAACAGAATTTAACCCTTCCCTCTAAATTAAGCCAGGTGTTCATAGTTTCTCTCTTCCACACCTGAATCCGACTGCAAGGGACCTACGTTTGTCTTTACTAATCTTTTTATCTTCACATATTTATAGAAGCTTTTGCAGTCAGTTTTTATATTCCCTGCAATCTTCCGCTCGTACTCTATTTTCTCCCTCTTAATTAAACCCTTAGTCCTCCTCTAAATTCTAAATTTCTCCCAGTCCTCAGGTTTGTTGCTTTTTCTAGCCAATTTATATGCCTCTTCCTTGGCTTTAACACTATCCTTAATTTCCTTTGTTAGCCATGGTTGAGACACCTTCCCAGTTTTAATTTTACTCCAGACAGGGATGTACATCTGCTGAAGTTCATCCATGTGATCTTTAAATGTTTGCCATTGCTTATCCACCATCAACCCTTTTAGTATCGTTTGCCAGTCTATTCTAGCCAATTCACGCCTCATACTGTCGAAGTTACCTTTCCTTAAGTTCAGGATCCTAGTTTCCGAATTAACTTTGTCACTCTCCATCTTAATAAGGAATTCTACCATATTATGGTCACTTTTCCCCAAGGGGCCTCGCACAACAAGATTGCTAATTAGTCATTTCTCATTACACAATACCCAGTCTAGGACGGCCAGCTCCCTGGTTGGTTCCTCAACATATTGGTGTAGAAAACCATCCCTAATACACTCCAGGAAATCCTCCTCCACCGCATTGCTACCAGTTAGGTTAGCCCAATCAATGTGTAGATTAAAGTCGTCCATGATTACTGCTGTAGCTTTATTGCACACACCCCTTATTTCTTGCTTGATGCTGTCCCCAACCTCACTACTATTTGGTGGTCTATACATAACACCCAGTAGCGTTTTCAGCCCTTTGGTATTCCGCAGCTCCACCCATACCGATTCCACATCATTCAGGCTAATGTCCTTCCTTACAATTACATTGATTTCATCTTTAACCAGCAACGCCACCCCGCCTCATTTTCCTTTCTCTATCCTTCCTAAATGCTGAATACCCTTGGATGTTGAGTTCCCAGCCTTGGTCCCCTGCGCAGTTAATTCATCCACCTTATTCCGAATACACCTCGCAATGAGGCGCAGAGCCTTCAGGCTTGTTTTTTTAACACACTTTTCACCTTTAGAATTTTGCTGTAATGTGGCCTTTTTGTTTTCTGCCTTGGGTTTCTCTGCCCTCCACTTTTACAATTCTCCTTTCTATATTTTGCTTCTGCCTCCTTTTTATTTCCCTCTGTCTCCCTGCATAGGTTCCCATCCCCCTGCCATATTAGTTTAACTCCTCCCCAACAGCACTAGCAAACACTCCCCCTAGGATATTGGTTCTGGTCCTGCCCAGGTGCAGACCGTCCGGTTTGTATTGGTCCCACCTCCCCCAGAACCGATTCCAATGTCCCAGGAATTTGAATCGCTCCCTTCTGCACCACTCCTCAAGCCACGTATTCATCTGAGCTATCCTGCGATTCCTACTCTGACTAGCACGTGGCACTGGTAGCAATCCTGAGATTACTACTTTTGAGGTCCTACTTTTTAATTTAGCTCCTAGCTCCCTAAATTCGCCTCGTAGGACCTCATCCCGTTTTTTTACCTATGTCACTGGTACCTATATGCACCACGACAACTCCCTTTTCAGAATGTCCTGCACCAGCTCCAAGACATCCTTGACCCTTGCACTAGGGAGGCAACATACCATCCTGGTGTCTCGGTTGCGACCGCAGAAACGCCTATCTATTCCCTTTACAATTGAATCCCCTATCACTATAGCTCTCCCACTCTTTTTCCTGCCCTCCTATGCAGCAGAGCCAGCCACGGTTCCATGAACTTGGCTGCTGCTGCTCCCCCCTGATGAGTCATCCCCCTCAAAGTACTCAAAGCGGTGTATCTGTTTTTCAGGGGGATGACCGCAGGGGATCCCTGCACTACCTTCCTTGCACTGCTCTTCCATTCTCTATCTGGCTGTGGACCTTTTACCTGCGGTAAGACCAACTCGCTACACGTGCTATTCACGTCATTCTCAGCACCGTGGATGCTCCAGAGTGAATCCACCTTCAGCTCCAATTCCGCAACGCGGTCCGTCAGGAGCTGGAGGCGGATACACTTTCCGCACACATAGTCGTCAGGGATACCAGAGGCGTCCCTGATTTTCCACATAATACAGGAGGAGCATAACACATGTACGAGCTCTCCTGCCATGACTTAACCCTTAGATACACTTAAATTGACAACAACAGTGCTAAAAGTTACTTACTGATATAGAAGAGAAGAAAGAAAAACTACTTACTAATCACCAGTCAATCACTTACTCCCTTGACTGTGACGTCATCTTTCTATTTCTTTCTACTTCTTTTTTGCCTTCTCCCTGTAGTTGCACAAGCTAGCCTTTATAGGCCTCTGCCGATCCCCAGACTCACGTCTCTCCGACGCACCTCCCGACGCCTCTCGCGGCCTTTATAAGCCTCTCGCCGACCCCGGACTCACGTCCCTCCGATGCACCTTCCGACGCCTCTCGCGGCCTTTATAGGCCTCTCGCCGACCCCGGACTCACGTCCCTCCGACGCACCTTCCGACGCCTCTCGCGGCCTTTATAGGCCTCTCTGACCCCGGACTCACGTCTCTCCGACGCACCTCCCGACGCCTCTCGCGGCCTTTATAGGCCTCTCTGACCCCGGACTCACGAGAATGTGGAACTTGCTACCACAAGGACTAATTAAGGCAGATAGCATAGTTGCATTTAAAGGGAAAGCTAGATAAATATATAAGAGAGAAAGAAATAGGTTATGCTGAGAATTAAATGAAGAGGAGTTGGAGGAGGCACATGCGGAGCATAAACTCCGGCATAGACCAGTTGGACTGAATAGCCTGTTTCTGTGCTGTAAATTCCTTGAAATGCTAATGCTCTGAGTAAAGGGTTGCCAACTCTGGTTGGACATATTCCTGGAGTCTGATCACGTGACATCTGCCTGCCATTTGCAAATGTTATTACATTTACCTTGTAAAGGTTAGGTCCCCTGTATTTGAGTATTTTTGCTCGTCCTTTTGGGCCAGCAACGATTGTGCAAGGAATTCTGAGAATCAGGAGGCTGCCCATGTCCAGTTAAAGAAAGTACGATGGTGCAATGCTCTACTTTTCTCCCAGGTCACTAGCAGCAGTGCCCAGGAGATTTATCTTCCATTCCTAGAGACTTCTAGTCAAACTGGGAGGGTTGGCAACCCTGATGCAGCCAACAGTTCTCTCCGAATTATATTAGTTGCTTCCAGCAAGAAAATAATCCCGAATGAAGGGATTTGGCTCTGTCTCCCAAGCATGGTTCTCCATAAAACTGGTGCCCACGGTTAGAGGTGGTACCAACAGCTTCTACATTTGAAGGTCACATTTAAATAAACTATGTTTTTTTTAAGATGTTACAGACATAGTGGGCATCGAAAATGCAGTTAATACTATACTTGGATTTCAACAAGCTGTTCACAAGGTTCCTGTTTGATGATTAATGGCTAAGATAAGAAGTCACACATGAGGGCTAGATAGATATTTGATTTAAAAACAGGAAACAGAGGGCATAATTAGGGTATCCAGTGATCAATTTCAGGATCTTTCTATTTTTAATATAGACCAGTGGCAGGAAGAATAATATTCTCAGACAAGATAAGACAAAGATCAATTTGCTCTTCCACAGTGATAACATCTCGAATAAACATAAGACCCAGATAATTTCATTTAAATTCTCATCCCAGAAAAATAATTATTTAAAATTTCCTCCTATGCTATGCAGCTTTTCTTAACCAAAAGGCCATTTCTATGTCCATTTCTACATGCTGGTCTGTGGGGAAGAAAACATTTCGGTGTTTACTCCTTCCAACACAGCTTGGACCTCAGTCATAATTTCTTCTTTTTGTAGCCAGAATTCATTTGTGTGCCTGATATGAGTCCACCTGTCCTCGCCGCACAGCACTGCTTCCCAGTCATCAAGATCCATGGCGCGGCCCTGGACAACGTGGACCATTTCCCATACCTCAAGAGCCTCTTATCATCAAGAGCAGACATTGATGACGAGATTCAACAACGCCTCCAGTGCAGCCTTTGGCCGCCTGAGGAAAAGAGTGTTTGAAGACCAAGCCCTCAAAACTGCCACCAAGCTCATGGTCTACAGGGCTGTAGTAATATCCGCCCTCCTGTATGGCTCAGAGACATGGACCATGTACAGTAGACACTTCAAGTTGCTGGAAAAATACCACCAACGATGCCTCCGCAAGATCCTACAAATCTCCTGGGAGGACAGACGCACCAACATTAGCGTCCTCGACCAGGCCAACATCCCCAGCATTGAAGCACTGACCACACTTGATCAGTTCCGCTGGGCAGACCACATCTTTCGCATGCCAGACACGAGACTCCCAAAGCAAGCGCTCTATTCGGAAATCCTTCACGGCAAAGGTGGTCAGAGGAAACATTACAGGGACACCCTCAAAGCCTCCCTGAAAAAGTGCAACATCCCCATTGACACCTGGGAGTCCCTGGCCAAAGACTGCCCTAAGTGGAGGAAGTGCATCCGGGAGGGCGCTGAGCACCTCGAGTCTCATCGCCGAGAGCATGCAGAAATCGGGCGAAGGCAGCGGAAAGAGCATGCGGCAAACCTGTCCCACCCACCCTTTCCCTCAACGACTATCTGTCCTACCTGTGACAGGGATTGTGGTTCTCATATTGGACTGTTCAACCACCTAAGGACTCATTTTAAGAGTGGAATTCTTCCTCAATGCCGAGGGACTGCCTATGATTGATGATGATTGAGCTTCATTACTACAATCAGTATTGACTGAATAAATAGGAAATATGAAACATATTCATCACCTCAGATATTACAATACTTATCTGAAATGTAATAAAGTGATTGCATTGTTAGCCATACTGTTGATGGTAAAACATGGAGTGCTTTGATAGTAGTCCCTGGGAACTTCACGGTTTGTGTCACGCTTTAAGAGTCGTGCAACCCAGGAAACTCACCCAGGAAAAGAAGAACAAAAAAGGGCAGTTCACCCAGATGCTCTTGCACAATGTCAGCAAGTAATTCTTAAAAAGGCACTGCCAGAAATTGGGTGAAATGCATTGCCCAGCTTTTTCGATAAGGAAAGCTGCATAGCTTAGGAGCAAATTTAAATATTTTCTAGGATGAGAATTGAAATGAAATTATCTGGGTCTTTGTGTTTATATGAGATGTCATCATTGTGGAAGAGTAGATTTATCTTGGTCTGAATCCAGTCTTGATGTCTTCAGAGCTTCAATATTGTTAGTAGTAGGTTGCAGAGTCGTGGTGGGAACGAGGGTCAGAGCAGGAAGAAATATCACACTCCATCCAGATATGCCAGCATTTCATTGCATTCTATATTATCTCAAATTTCAAAAGGTAAAGTAAATCCTAATGTTTAAATATTTTAATTTAGTTGTACACAAGTCTGGACTAAAATGTTTTTTTAAAGCTTGTGCTTTATATACTTTATTAAATTCCAGCCACATTCACATTTGATAGACATTACCTGTATATCAAAATGTAAAAAAAAGTATTTAACAGTGGCAGAGAAGGGTTTGACCAGTATTATTATTCTGAAGAAGAAGAAGAAGAAGAATACAGAACTGCCACCCTCCCAGAGGATTCAAAGCATATGTATGCATAAATTACCAAAAGTGTTTACAGATAAATATGCTATCCAGAGTCTGCATTAGGTTTTTGTATTTTCACAGTCTAATCTAATTGTATGATCAGTGGTTTTGGAAACTGGCTAGTTATGTAAATGATCATTATCTGGGTTCTGAAAATAACAAGCTTTGAAGGGAGAATGCACAGCAAACAGTTGTTTTTGTGTCAATGTTAAGAGAATATTCTGCCCACAAGAGGACACTCTTGAGTATCCTTATGTGGGTTCAAATCATCAACATCATCATAGGCAGTCTCTTGAAATTGAGGAAGACATGCTTCCACTCTAAAAGTGAGTTCTCAGGTGACTGTACAGTCCTGGAAGTCCGTGGCCAAAGACCGCCCTAAGTGGAGAAAGTGCATCCGGGAGGGCGCAGTGCTCCTCGAGTCTTGTCGCCGAGAGCATGCAGAAATCAAGCGCAGGCAGCGGAAAGAGCGTGCGGCAAAGCAGTCCCACCCACCCCTTCCCGCAATTACTATTTGTCCCACCTGTGACAGAGACTGTGGTTCTCGTATTGGATTGTACAGCCACCTAAGAACTCATGTTAAGAGTGGAAGCAAGTCTTCCTCGATTCCGACGGACTGCCTATGATGATGATGTACAGTCCAATATGGGAATTACAGTCTCTATCACAGGTGGGACAGACAGGCGTTGAAGGAAGGGGTGGGTGGGGAACTTGGTTTTCCGCGCACTCCTTCCGCTGCCTGCGCTTGATTTCTGCATGTTCTCAGCGACGAGACTCGAGGTGCTCAGCACCCTCCTGGATGCTCTTCCTCCACTTAGGGCGGTCTTTGGCCAGGGATTCCCAGGTGGCAGTGGGGATGTTGCACTTTATCAAGGAGGCTTTGAAGGTGTCCTTAAAATGTTTCCTCTGCCCACCTGGGGCTTGCTTGCCGTATAGGAGTTCCGAGTAGAGTGCTTGCTTTGGGAGTCTCATGTCGGGCATGCGGACGATGTGGCCCGCCCAATGAAGCTGGTCGAGTGTGGTCAGTGCTTCGATGCTGGGGATGTTGGCCTGATCGAGAACACTGACGTTGGTGCGTCTGTCCTTCCAGGAGATTTGCAGGATCTTGCAGAGACATCATTGGTGGTATTTCTCCAGCGGTTTGAGGTGTCTGCTGTATATGGTCCACGTCTCTGAGCCATACAGGAGGGTGGGTATCACTACAGTCCTGTGGACCATAAGCTTGGTGCCAGATTTGAGGGCCTGATCCTCAAACACTCTCTTCCTCAAGCAACCAAAAGCTGCGCTGGCGCACTGGAGGCAGCGTTGAACCTTGTCATCGATGTTTCCCCTTGCTGATAGTAGGCTCCCGAGGTATGGAAAGTGGTCCACGTTGTCCCAGGCCACGCCTTGAGGGCAGTGCTGTGTGGCGGGGTCAGGTTGGCGGAGGATCTTTGTCTTATGGATGTTTAGTGTAAGGCCCATGCTTTCGTATGCCTCGGTGAAGATGTTGACGATGGCTTGGAGTTCAGCTTCTGAATGTGCGCTGACTCAAGCGTCGTCCGCGTACTGTAGTTCAACGACAGAGGATGGGATGGTCTTGATCTAGCCTGGAGGTGACGAAGGTTGAACAGGTTCCCACTGGTTCTATAGTTTAGTTCCACTCCAGCGGGGAGCTTGTTGAGCGTGAGATGGAGCATTGCAATGAGGAAGATTGAGAAGAGGGTTGGCGCAATGACGTAGTCCTGCTTGACCCCGGTCCGGACATGGATTGGGTCCGTGGTGGATTTGTTGGTCAGGATTACGTCATGGAGCAGGCGGAGGATGGTGACAAATATTTGGGGCAGCCGAAATGGAGGAGGACACTCCATAGTCCCTCATGGTTAACAGTGTCAAAGGTCAAAGAAGGCCATGTATAAGGGTTGGTACTGTTCCCTACATTTCTCTTGCAGTTGTCGCGCCATGAAGATCATGTCCGTTGTACCCTGTTGTGTATAGAATCCGCACTATGACTCCAGGAAGAGCTCATCAGCCACAGGGAGAAGATGGTTGAGGAGGATTCTGGCGATGACTTTCCCAGTGGCCGACAACAAGGAGATTCCTCTGTAGTTGCCGCAGTTGGACTTGTCCCCTTTTTAAAGATGTTCACGATTACGGCATCTTTGAGATCTCCATGCATGCACTCCTTCTTCCAGATGAGAGAGATGAGGTCATGCATTCAAGCTAATAGTACCTCTCTGCCATACTTTAGTGCTTCAGTGGGAATTCCACCTGCTCCTGATGACTTGTTGTTCTTGAACTGATGGATGGCCTTTTTTTACCTCGTGCAGGGCTGGGGTTTTGCTGAGATGGTGGCGGGTAGCATGCTGCGGGTTGGAGTCGAGGACACTCGTGTCAAAGGCAGAGTCTCGATTAAGTGCTCCTTCCAGTGGGCCCTGACTGCCTCGGTATCTTTGATGAGTGTCTCCCCGTTCTTGGCCAGCAGTGGGGTAGGACCTTGGGTGCTTGGACCATAGGTGGACTTGACTGCAGTGAAGAATCCTCGCACATCATGGCTGTCGGCCAGCTGCTGAATCTCCTGTGCTTTCTCCATCCACCATGTATTCTTTCGGTTGCGGGTTTTTTGTTGGTCCTTGGCCATCTGTAGAGTTGCTTTGCTGCTCCCGAGTTGGGTTGTTGCTTTAAGTTCAGAAATGCCCTGCGTTTGCGGTTTATTAGCTTCTGGATCTCCTGGTCATTCTCATCAGGTGTTTCCTGGTTGAGTGACCGAGCATCTTTTAGCAGGCACAGGTTATGGTGGCCTGGAGGGCAGACCAAGCACTGTGGGCACTCTGCGTCTCGGGGTCATTGAGGGTCGCCAGGTTGGCAGTGAGGGGCTGGCCTGTATAGGGCTCTCTTAGCTGGGTCTTTGAATGCCCCGGCGTTGATTTTTCTGCGGCATTGCTTCTGTTGCCGTCGTTGCTTTGTGGCTATATTAATGTTGATGACGGAACGGATTAGGCGGTTGTCCATCCAGCAGTCATCAGCTCCTGTCATGGCACGGGTGATGTGCACGTCCATGCGATCCCTCGCTCGAACGATGACGTAGTCGAGCAGGTGCCAGAGTTTGGAGTGAGGGTGTTGCCACGATGCGTTGTACTTGTCCCTCTGGCGGAACAAGGTGTTGGTGATGACAAGGCATTTTGTCAGGAGCAGGGTACCGCTGGAGTTGGTTTTCCCTACCCCCTCTCTGCCGATCACGCCTCCCCGGAGATCCGGGTCCTTCCCGACTCAGGCATTGAAGTTGCTGAGGAGGATCAGTTTTTCGTCCGTAGGGGCACGGGACAGGGATTGTTCGAGGCTGGAGTAGAATGCCTCTTTGGCCTTATCTGTTGCGTCGAGTGTTGGGGCGTACGCACTGATCACTGTGGCGCACTGGTAAGCCGGAGAGTCATGAGGCGTTCGCTAATCCCGCAGGGGGAGTCTCTGAGGTGGTCGACCAGCTCATTCTTGATGGCGAAACCAGCTCCATGAAGATGGCATTCTTCCTCTGGTTTGCCTTTCCAGAAGAAGGTATAACCTCCGCCTTGTTCCTTGAGCTGGCCTTCCCCTGCCTGCCGGGTCTCGCTTAGGGCTGCAATGTCGACATCGAAGCGTCTAAGTTCTCGGGCAACCATGGCAGTGTGGCGTTCTGGTCTGTCACTGTTGGGGTTGTCCATGAGGGTCCTGATGCTCTAGGTCCCGAACTTCATTTTGAAGGGTGGAAGATGCCTGTGCATGAGGTCTTTTAATGTGGGGTGGCCATTGCACACTGGCTATCACACAGGCTTAGCAGAGCGAGGTCTTGGTCCAGTGGCAAGATGGTCCGAGATGACTAAAGACCAGGCTCTACCGTATGGGCCTAATTGCCCACGGTGGGGTGTGAGCCGGGAGCTTGGCACTGAGCAGCTCCTTCAGGAGTGGTGGTGGGAGATCTGAGATGTGATGAGGGGAGGGGATGAGAGACACTGTGTTTATCCATATATTTGATGTTCAAATATATGGATAAACACAGCATTGCATCTGAACATCTTTAGCGTTCCTTCTCATTACATCTTGTATGGTAATATCGTCAAATCAGCAAGTTAACATTCGGCAATAAACAGAGAAAAATAGGTTATGCAATGTAAAGGTGAATATTTGTACTGTTAAAAACTGATTGCAACTATGCTATAGTTACTCTACATATGCTTGGAAACATTTCATCATTAAATATTATAATAGGAAGTTGTACTCGTTCCGCATAATTTAAGTTAGAATTTAATTTTAAAATTGTGAATGGCTCTATAACATCAAGCTACCTCGAACTATTAGAAGGAACAACAGATAGTCCCTTTGAAACTAAAGTGAGGATGGTTTGTGAAAAGGAAATGTCATCATAATTTAACAAGAACGAGCATAGTCTTGCTAAAGGAAATTAATTTGCATTAATTGACCTAACTATAAGAGATAATGCAATGAAAATATTAGCCATGGTGCAGTTAGGACAGCCGCCATCTTTGAGCACAGTGAGTGTCTTGTGTAGGAAAATGTGATGCATTTGATTGGCTTTTAATGCATGACTTAGAATGCTGCATGTTCAGAAAGCATAAAATGGTCAGTACAACGTGTGGGTTAATTATTGGGAATTTATACTATTTCAGTCCGATGAGTTCCCCTGAGCTGACAAATACTGAAAAGTAGCTATATAGGGTTGTTACAAATTCATCTTCTGTTTAAGGTTCAAGATGGAGCCTCATGTTACAAAGGCATTGATAGCTTTGCATAACAGCATGGCCAGAGCCCAAAACAGACGTAAGAGATCTACATGCAAAAACACTAATGTGAAAGAATAAGCTTCAAGATTGTTTATGATGCAAAATATTTTTTGTATTGCTACATTTTTTGATCTCTTCAGAAGGTGATGGCAGCCTTAGTGTACAGAAAAGGGACCTAATTCTTTCCTCTGTGGTTAGTGTACTAAACTGCTATAAGAGAAATGCAGGGAACAGCACCAACGCTTGTACATGGTCTTCTTTGACCTTACAAAGTCCTTTGACACTGTTAGTTATGAGGAACTATGGAGCGTCCTCCTCTGTTTCGGCTGTCCCCAACAGTTTGTCACCATCCTCTACTTGCTCCACGACGACATGGAGGCAGTGATCCTGACCAACGGATTCACCACAGACCCAATCCACGCCCAGACTGAGATCAAGCAGAGCTGCGTCATTGCGCCAACCCTTTTTTCCATCTTCCTCGCTGCAAAGCTCCACCTCACACTGATCAAGCTCCCCGCTGGAGTGGAACTAAACTATAGAACCAGTGGGAACCTGTTCAACCTTCGTCACCTCCAGGCCAGATCCAAGACTGTCCCATCCTTTGTCGTCGAGCTACTGTACACGGACGATGCTTGTGTCTGCGCACATTCAGAGGCTGAACTCCAAGCCATTGTCAACATCTTCACCGAGCAAACGAAAGCATGGGCCTTACACTAAATATCCGTAAGACCAACCTGACCCAGCCACACAGCAGTGCCTACCGTCATCAAGATCCACAGCGCGGCCCTGGACAACATAGACTGCTTTCCATACCTCAGGAGCTTATAATCAGCAAGGGCAGACATCGATGACGAGGTTCAACACCGTCTCCAGTGCGCCAGCGCAGTCGTCGGCCACCTGAGGAAGAGAGTGTTCGAAGATCAGGCCCTCAAATCTGGCACCAAGCTTATGGTCTACAGGGCTGTAGTGATACCCGCCCTCCTGTATGGCTCAGAGACGTGGACCATATACAGTAGACACCTCAAATCGCTGGAGAAATACCACCAACGATGTCTCCGCAAGATTCTGCAAATCCCCTGGGAGGACAGACGCACCAACGTTCGTGTTCTCGATCAGGCCAACATCCCCAGCATCCAAGCACTGATCACACTCGACCAGCTCCGTTGGGTGTGCCACATTGTTCGCATGCCCGACACAAGACTCCCAAAGCAAGCACTCTACTCGGAACTCTTACACCGAGCCCCAGGTGGGCAGAGGAAACATTTCAAGGACACCCTCAAAGCCTCCTTGATAATGGGAAACATCCCCACTGACACCTGGGAGTGTCTGGCCAACGACCGCCCTAAGTGGAGGAAGAACATCCGGGAGGGCGCTGAGCACCTCTAGTCTCGTCAACGAGAGCATGCAGAAAACAAGCGCAGGCAGCAGAAGGAGCTTGCGGCAAACCAGACTCCTAACCCACCCTTTCCTCCAACCATGTCTGTCCCACCTGTGACAGAGACTATAATTCCCATATTGGACTGTTCGGTCACCTGAGAACTCACTTTTGGAGTGGAAGCAAGTCTTCCTCGATTTCGAGGGATTGCCTATGATGACTAAACTGCTTATCACAATATACTCAGGTTCAGTAGTGTAGTGGTTATGTTACTGGATCAGAGACCTAGACTAATAATTCAGAGCACGTTAGTTCAAATGCCACCATGGCAGTTTGTAAATTTGAATTGTTTTAAAAGTAAATCTGGAAATAAAAAGAAGATATTACTAATAGTGACTATGAAGTTGTTGGATTGTTGTAAAAATCCAACTAGTTTACTAATGTCCTTTTAGGGAAGGAAATTGCCATCCTTACCAGGTCTGACTTATACAGGTACATCGTCTCAAATCCGGCTGTCCGAAAATCGGAATTGTCCGAAAACCGGACATTTTTGAGAATATCCCATTTGATATTCAGTAAAATAAAATCCGGAATTATTGTCCAAAAACCGGACCTTTTTGAGAATATCCCATTTGATATTCAGTAAAATAAAATCCGAATTATTGTCCAAAAACCAGTGGGCCGCTATGTTTTAAATGACGTGCGATCGGTCCGAGTCTTGTCGAGCCCTGGCGAATGACCCTCGATCTGACCCGACCTTACCCACGCCACCACAGCATATGTATGCTCTTCGGATGCTCTGGTGTTTATCGTGATTTATTGTGAATTTGTGTTGTTTGCCCTTGCAACCATGTCAAAAAGGTCAACAGATACCCCAATGGGTAATAGTGCAAAGAGGAAACATAATTCGTTGTCAATTGCCAAGAAAGTGGAGTTACTGCAGAAATTAGATCGCGGTGCGTCAGTGCGAAGACTGAGCGAGGAGTATGGTGTTGGAACCTCCACCATTTATGATATAAAAAACAGAAAGAACAGATCATGAAGTTTTATGCAGAAAGTGACCTTCAGAATGAAATGAATAAGAGAAAAACTATGCAGAAGCCTAAAAATGATTATTTGAATCGAGTAATGATGGAGTGATGGCGACAGAGAAGTGAACAGGTTCCTTTGTCTAGCCCAATGTTGATGGAACAAACCAAGATATTGCACGCAGAACTGGAGATTGAAACTCCCTGCGACTACTCTTCAGGTTGGCTAACCAAATTTAAAAGGTGTCATGACATCAGGCAATTGAAAGTGTGTGGTGAAAAAGCCTCAGCAGATCATGAGGCAGCTGAAAGTTATATAGACGAGTTCACTAAACTAATTGCTGATGAAAACCTTTCAGCTGAGCAAACCTATAATGCCGATGAGACATCACTGTTTTGGTGCTATATACCAAGAGAAATGGGTATACCAAGGGTCCAAGAGAAAAGCAGGGAACAGCACCAACCCCTGTACATGGCCTTCTTTGACCTCACAAAGGCTTTCGACACTGTCAACTGTGAGGGATTATGGAGCATCCTACTCAAATTCGGATGCCCCCAAAAGTTTGTCACCATCCTTCGCCTGCTTCACGACGACGTGCAAGCCGTGATCCTGACCAACGGATCCACCACAGACCCAATTCACGTTCGGACAGGGATCAACCAAGGCTGGCTGTGTCATTGTACCAACAATCTTCGGCCTGCCTCTGCACACACTCGGAGGCCGAACTCCAAGACATCGTCAACACCTTCGCCGAAGTGTATGAGAGCATGGGCCTTATGCTAAGCATCCGTAATCAGCCATGATCATATTGAATGGTGGTGCAGGCTCGAAGGGCTGAATGGCCTACTCCTGCACCTATATTCTATGTTTCTACGTTTTTATGTAAGACAAAGGTGCTCTACCAACCTGCTTCCGCTACAGCCTTGGTTGATCCCTGTCCGAACGTGAATTGGGTCTGTGGTGGATCCGTTGGTCAGGATCACGGCTCCCGATTATCAAAGTCCACGACGAGGCCTTGGACAACGTGGATTATTTTCCATATCTGGGGAGCCTGCTGTCAACAAGGGTTGACATCGATGACGAAGTCCAACACCGCCTTCACTGTGCCAGTGCAGCCTTCGGTCGCTTGAGGAAGAGAGTGTTTGAAGACCAGGACCTCAAATCCGGCACCAAGCTCCTGGTCTACAGAACAGTAGTGATTCCCACCCTCCTATATGCCTCACAGACATGGACTTTGTACAGCAGGCACCTCAAAGCACTGGAGAAGTACCACCAACGCTGCCTCTACAAGATCCTGCAAATCCATCATCTGTTGGGCGGGCCATGTCGTCCGCATGCCCGATATGAGACTCCAAAAACAAGCACTCTACTCAGAGCTCCGACATAGCAAGCGAGCCCCAGGTGGGCAGAGGAAATGCTTCAAGGACACTCTCAAAGCCTCCCTGAAAAAGTGCAACATCCTCACTGACACCTAGGAATCCCTGGCTCAAGACCGCATAAAGTGGAGGAAAAACATCCGGGAAGGCGCCAAACACCCCGAGACTCTACGCCAAGAGCAAGCTGAAACCAAACGTAAACAGTGGAAGGAGTGCACGACATCCCAAGCATCCCATCCACCCGTTCCTTCAACCACCGTCTGCCCCACCTGTGACAGAGACTGCCAGTCTCGCTTCGGACTCATTAGTCACATGAGAACTCTTTTTTTTAACGTGGAAGCAAGTCATCCTCGATTCTGAGGGACTGCCTAAGAAGAGAAGAAATACCAAGAAAGACATTAGCAACAGCAGAAGAATCGCAACCAACAGGTGTAAAAGATGCCAAAGATAGATGACTGTGCTTGGTTGTGCAAATGCAGCTGGGACACATATGTGTAAGCTTATGGTCATCGGGAAAAGCCAGTGTCCAAGATGTTTCAAGGGCGTGAAAATATTCCCAATGCATTATTATGCTAAAGTATGGGTACCAGGGTCATTTTTTTGTACTGGTTTGAAAAGCATTTTGTTTCTGAGGCTCGTGCTCATTGTAGGGCAGTTGGCCTTGATGAAAAGTGCAAAATATTGTTGCTGTTAGACAATTGCTCAGCACATCCTGATGCTGAATTTCGAGTAAAGAATAATGTCTATGGAATCTATTTACCCCCCAATGTAACATCACTGGTACAGCCAATGGACCAAGGAATTTTGAGATCAATGAAGTGTCTCTACAAAAACGAATTCATGAGATGTTTGATTAGTGCTGTGAACAGAGGCATGGCGATAACAGTGTTCACAAAAGATTTCTCTGCGAAGGATGCCATATGGGCAGGTGCGGATGCGTGGGATGAGGTAACTAAAACCACCTTCACTAATGCTTGGCATAACTTGTGGCCAGCAACTATGTTTAATGAAGATGACGATGATGCTGATGATGACTTTGAAGGTTTTCATGTGTCCAAAGAGAAGAAAATGATTTCTGAACTTGTAGAATATGCAAAAGGATGACTTGTGAAGCTGTGCTAACATTGAGTGAAGATGATGTCACAGAAGTTATGGACAGAGACAATGATGCTCCCATTGTGCATACACTAACAGATGATGAAAGAAATTGTGGACATGGCTTTGCGTCCAGAGGACAAGGATAAAAACAGTGACGATGATGATGTTGATAATCAAATGCACAAAGTGTCCATTGACAAAGCTGTGAATACTTCTCATAAATTAATTAACACCGTAGAGCAACAAAACTTCATAAGTGAACAGGAAATAATGCAGGTGTATAAAATTTGGGAAAAATTAATCAAATATTAGCCCAAATTACTGAAACAATTAAAATTAACTGATATGTTTAAGAGGGTATCGCAGCAGAGTGCCCAAGACCTACAGCCTACAATTATACCAGCAATTTCCGTTTCAGTGCAGCTTACTTAAGAAGTGGATCACAGGAAGAATATTATTCTTTATACATTATTCTTTTTTATACTCTGTTTACCAAATAAAACCTTTATTTATTCAATTTCATTCGTTATGAATACATTCCTTTTCATATTTAATTTCATGTATCTCATGCATTGAATTTGGCTTTCGAATGTAAAATTACCTAAGCTTGGGTTGTGGTAAGCCGTTTTCTCTATTCCTTGTTTCTCTTATCCATTCATATAAGCCTAAGATAGGCTACTGATTTTATTGATTTTATTGTCCGAAATTCGGAAAAATCTGAAATCCTGAGGTTGCCGGATTTAACTTATGGGAACTATTGTTGCAAAGAGCCATTTTGCCCAGCTTGTTACAATTGATGTTGGTTCAGAGAATAATGGTGCTGCTGCCTATTATGTATAGAAGAACTCCACAAGGCTGTGTACTGTGAGCTAAAACTAATGTGACCTTAGTCTTCCTTATTACAACTCCATAGTGTCTAAACAACATGGCAGCCAATCTTTTATACCGGCCCTGCACAAGGGTGCAGGTGACCATTAGGACTCCAACAGTCGTGTCCTCTGGTGGCAAGTATTACACAGTTACATAGTTAACATCATTCCCCCCCCCACAAAGTCTTCGGTACAAGTTATTTACAAGTTGAGGCAATTCGGGGCCCTTCACTCCTAAGTGGATCATCTAAGTTCAAACCCTGGCATGGGCGAGTTGGTCGGACTGTTGCTGCACTGCAGCGCGGCTGGTCTGAAAGGACTGTCAGGAATGGTGGGTTCATCCTTGTGATTGACAGCGAGGTCGATTGCTGGTTGGGTGTGTGTTGGTGGATCGTTGATGGTGATGTCCTCTTCAAATTGTTCCTGGTTGTCAGTAAATCGCAATTTGGTCTGATCGATATGCTTTCTGCACTTTTGGCCATTCAACAGTTTGACTGGAAAAACCTTATTCCCCTCCTTGGCTAAAACAGTGTCAGCAACCCACTTAGGACCATGACCGTAATTCAGGACAAACAATGTCACATGATACCGCCACGCAATCGTGGTAATGCCAATGCGTCAGCTCGCCTACAGCGATGGGCTCTCACGCTGGCTGCGTATGACTACACCATATGGCAACGGCCAGGCACCGAAAATTGCGCTGACGCGCTCAGCAGGCTTCCACTGGCCACCACTGGGGGGGCAGTGGAGCAAAACGTGGAGATGGTCATGGCTATCGATGCCTTTGACAGCGCAGGCTCCCCCATCACAGCCCACCAGATCAAAACCTGGACAAACAGAGATCCCCTCCTATCTCTGATTTAAGAAATGTGTCCTGACTGGGGATTGGGTGCCCGCACACGGAGCATGCCCTGAAGAGGTCAGACCGTTTCACAGCCGGATGGATGAACTCTCCATCCAAGCCGACTGCCTACTATGGGGCAGCCGGGTAGTCATGCCCCAGAGGCGTAGGGAAGCATTCATCAGGGAACTTCACAGCGAGCACCCAGGCATTGTGCTTATGAAGGTCATTGCCCGGTCACATGTATGGTGGCCGGGAATTGATGCAGACCTGGAACACTGTGTTTGCAGGTGCACGACGTGTGCCCAGCTGGGCAATGCCCTGAGGAAGGCCCCATTCAGCCCGTGGCCCTGGCCCACCAAGCCATGGTCACGTATTCAT
Organism: Pristiophorus japonicus; assembly: GCF_044704955.1. Taxonomy (NCBI): domain Eukaryota; kingdom Metazoa; phylum Chordata; class Chondrichthyes; family Pristiophoridae; genus Pristiophorus; species Pristiophorus japonicus. Next base: position 232,214,084 of record NC_091980.1, read on the forward strand.
GTAGACTACGCGGGCCCGTTTATGGGAAAAATGTTCCTCATTGTTGTTGATGCGTACTCGAAATGGATCGAGTGCATCATATTGAATTTGTGCACGACATCCACCACAGTGAAGAGTCTGCGTGCGGTCTTTGCGACTCACGGCTTGCCGGACATCCTAGTTAGTGACAACGGCTCGTGTTTCACAAGCTATGAATTTCGGGAGTTCATGTCAGGTAATGGCATCAAACATGTCAGGACAGCGCCGTTCAAGCCAGCTTCCAATGGCCAGGCGGAACGTGCGGTCCAAATCATAAAGCAAGGCATGCTCCAGATTCAAGGACCCTCCCTTCAATACCGTCTATCGCGCCTCCTGCTGGCCTACAGGTCCCGACTGCACTCGCTCATGGGGGTCCCGCCAGCGGAACTACTCATGAAACGTACACTAAAAACTCGGCTGTCCCTCATTCGTCCAGTCTTGTCAGACATTCTTGAGGGCAAGCGCCAGTCCCAAAATGAGTGCCACAACCGTAACTCAAAGGGGAGATGTATAGAAAGTGATGACCCTGTATTTGTTCTTAAGCACGCTGTGGGGCCCAAGTGGCTCGAGGGTACTGTAATTGGTAAAGAGGGGAATAGGGTCATAGTGGTCAGACTCAATAATGGGCAGATATGCCGCAAGCATCTGGACCAAGTAAAAAAAAAGGTTCAGCATGGACACTGAGGAACCTGAGGAAAATTATGAGATGCTGCCCACACCACTGCCAGTGAATGAGCAACAAGAATCGTCAGCAGCATGCATAGTCCCTGCAGTCAGCCCGGATGAGCCGGAATCACCACAGGTGACAAAGACGCATGCCAAGGCTCAACAACCAGAGCCCCAACTGCGGCGCTCCACGAGAGAGCGTCGACCGCCTGAAAGACTCAATCTTTGACCCAAAGACGTTGGGGGGAGATGATGTCATGTTTGTAACTTTCACATAACTGTAACCTTTGTGTAACAACACTGTACACTGTATACACCTGAGAAATGCACACCTTGACCACAGGGGGTGAACTTGTGGGAGACACTCCTCACCTGGTCATCCAGGTATATAAAGGGAGGTACCACGCAGGGTCATCACTTCTTGGTCCTGTGAATAAAGGTACAGGTCACAGAGTGACCTTGTCTCCAGTATGTGCCTCGTGTTGATTTGCTGTAGTGTGTAAGGACACAACAGTAAAGAAGTTTCAGCCAGCACTGTGCATAAAGTAACGTCGGTCTCGAGCAGAAATGTACATGGCAGAACATACACGCCGGCTGCTGTGGCCTGACTTCAATTGACCCAGAGTCCACCATCAATCATTAATGCGAGGCAGTTAACACCTTGTTTGCGCTGCGGAGATGATCATTGGCCCCATCAATGCCGCTTTAAGCACGATGCATGCAATGGTTACAGAACAGTGGGACACCTCCAACGAATGTGCAGGTGAGCTGTAAACCCTGAAAACCACCACTGTGGATCAGGCAGATTTGGAGACTCGTACGGAGGAGGCAGAAGTGTACGGGGTACACAGATTCATTACGAAATGTCCATCAATAATGTTGAAAGTTGAACTGAACGGTATTCCAGTATCTATGGAAATGGACACGGGGGCAAGTCAGTCCATAATGAGTAAAAAGGCCTTCAACAGGCTGTGGGGCAAAAAGGCACACAGACCCAAGCTCAACCCCAGTCACACCAAACTAAGGACTTACACCAAGAAACTAATCCCTGTAATTGGCAGTGCTGAAGTCAAAGTCTCCTACGACGGAGCAGTACACGAACTCCCGCTGTGGATTGTGCCAGGGGATGGCCCAACATTATTTGGCAGAAGCTGGTTGGGAACAATCCGCTGGAACTGGGATGATATCCAAGCACTTTCGTCCGTCGTCAACGCCTCATGTACCCAGGTTCTGAGCAAGTTCCCATTGTTGTTCGAGCCAAGCATTGGAAGCTTCCAGGGGGCAAAAGTGCAGATCCATTTGGTTCCCGGTACGCGACCCCTCCACCACAAGGCACGGGCGGTACCGTACATGATGCATGAAAAAGTGGAAATTGAGCTGGACAGGCTGCAACGTGAAGGCATCATCGCGTCGGTGGAATTTAACGACTGGGCCAGTCTGATTGTCCCGGAACTTAGGGAGGACGGCATGGTTAGAATTTGTGGGGATTATAAAGTAACGATTAACCGTTTTTCGCTGCAGGACCTAATATGTCCTTACTATACAATACAAATGCACACGAGGCCCATACTAGAGAGAAGGTCACTCTGTGACCAGTAACCTTTATTCCAGCACTGAAGTGGAGAAGATGGGTGGGTGGAGCTTCCCCTTTTATACCTGAAAGTCCAAGTTAGGAGTGTCTCCCATAAGTTCACCACCTAGTGGTCAGTGTTCTCACGGTGTACAACTTAGGTCAGCTTATACATGGGTTACAATGATAGTTGAATACATGACATCACCTCCCCCCCAAAATCTTATTGGGATCACAGGTTAAGTCTCTCTGGTGGTTTACGCTCCCTTGTAGAGCGCCTGAGTTGGGGCTCCGGTTGTTGGGCGCTGGCCTGAGTGTCTGCTGTTTGCGGTGCCTCAGGCCTGTCCGGACTGCCCAGTGACTGGGCTCTCCTCCACTTGGTTCCGGTGTTTGGTCACCTGTGGTGGAGTGAACTCTACAACGTGTTCTTCCTCTGCTTCTTCTATGGGATTGCTGAACCTCCTTTTTGTTTGATCCACGCATTTGCGGCAGATTTGTCCATTGGTAAGTTTAACCACCAGAATCCTATTCCCCTCTTTGGCAATCACAGTGCCTGCAAGCCATTTGGGCCCTGCAGCATAGTTGAGGACAAAGACAGGATCATTGACATCAATACATCGCGCCCTCGCATTCCCGTCATGGTAGTCACATTGTGACCGGCGCCTGCTCGCAACAATTTCTTTCATGGTGGGGTGTATAAGGGATAACCTGGTTTTGAGCGTCCTTTTCATTAGCAACTCTGCGGGTGGAACCTCTGTGAGTGAGTGTGGTCGGGATCTATTGGCCAACAGGAGGCGTGATAAGCGACTTTGTTGGGAACCCCCTTGGATTCTGAGCATCTCCTGTTTGATTATCTGCACTGCTCGTTCCACCTGGCCGTTTGAGGCCGACTTGAACGGTGCCGTTCTGACATGGTTGATACCATTTCCTGCCATGAAGTCCTGGAATTCAATGCTAGTAAAGCACGGGCCATTGTCGCTGACCAAGATGTCTGGTAGACCCCATGGGTGGCAAACATTGCCCGTAGACTTTCTATCGTGGCAAAGGATGTGATTTAATTGAGAATGTCACACTCGATCCATTTGGAGTAGGCGTCTACTACAACCAAAAACTTTTTACCCATGAAAGGACATGCGTAGTCCACATGGATGCGGGACCATGGCTTGGCGGGCCAGGACCAGAGGCTAAGAGGGGCTTCCCTGGGAGCATTGCCCAGCTGGGCACACGTGTTGCACCTGCGAACACAAAGTTCCAGGTCTGCATCTATCCCTGGCCACCAAGCGTGTGACCTGGCAATTGCCTTCATCATGACAATGCCCGGGTGATCATTGTGGAGTTCTCGGATGAACGCCTCTCTGCCCATCTGGGGCATGACTACTCGGTTCCCCCATAGTATGCAATCGGCCTGAATTGAGAGTTCATCCTTGTGCCTGTGAAATGGTTTAAATTCCTCAGGGCATGTCCCGTACGTGGCTGCCCAGTCCCCATTCAGGACACATTTCTTGACTAAAGACAGTAGCGGGTCTCTATTTGTCCAGACTTTGATCTGACGGGCTGTCACGGGTGAGCCTTCACTTTCGAAAGCTTCAACAGTCATGACCATTTCAGCAGCATGCTCGGTTGCCCCCTCGGTGGTGGCTAGTGGAAGCCTGCTGAGTGCATTGGCGCAGTTTTCAGTGCCCGGTCTGTGCCGAATGGTATAGTCATAGGCGGCTAACGTGAGTGCCCACCTCTGTATGCGGGCCAATGCATTTGCATTTATGGCCTTATTGTTGGCCAAAAGGGATGTTAGGGGTTTGTGATTTGTCTCCAGCTCAAATTTCCTGCGAAACGGGTACTGGTGCATTTTTTTTACTGCATATACACATGCAAGCGCTTCCTTTTCTACCATCCTGTAGTCCCTTTCTGCCTGGGACAGACATCTGGAGGCATAAGCTACCGGCTGTAACTGGCCCTTGGCATTAACATGCTGCAACACATATCCAACTCCATAGGACAAAACATCGCACGTTAAAACGAGTTTCTTACATGGGTCATATAGCGTTAATAGATTGTTGGAGCATAACAAATTGCGTGCTCCATCAAAAGCCCTTTCCTGGCTGCCCCCGCAGACCCATTCGCGACCTCTGTGTAGGAGCACATGTAGCAGCTCTAACAGCATGCTCAATTTGGGAAGAAAGTTACCAAAATAGTTCAGGAGCCCCAGGAACGAATGCAGCTCTGTCGTGTTACGGGGTCTGGGTGCTCTCTGGATCGCTTCCGTTTTGGACGAGGTAGGTCTGATCCCGTTTGCTGCTACCCTCATCCCCAGGAATTCTACCTCTGGAGCTAGGAAGATGCACTTCGCCTTTTTCAGTTGCAGCCCTATCCGGTCCAGTCTGCGTCGCACCTCCTCCAGGTTGTGGAGGTGTTCTTCAGTATCGCAACCCGTGATGAGAATGTCATCTTGAAAAACCACCATCCTTGGAATCGGCTTGAGGAGACTTTCCATGTTTCGTCGGCGGCCGAGCGAATCCCAAACGGACATCTGTTGTACTCAAACAACCCCTTGTGTGTTGTGATGGTGGTCAGCTTCTTCGACTCACTCGGCAGCTCCTGGGTCATGTAAGCTGAGGTCAGGTCCAACTTTGAAATAAGTTTGCCACCGGATAGCGTCGCAAAGAGGTCCTCCGCTCTCGGTAGTGGGTATTGGTCTTGGAGTGATACCCAATTGATGGTGGCCTTGTAATCACCACATATCGTGACTGACCTATCCGCCTTGAGCACTGGCACAATCAGGCATGCCCAGTCACTGAAATCAACTGGCAAGGTGATGCCTTCCCTCAGCAGGTGGTGCAATTCGCCTTCTATCTTTTCCCGCATCACGTACGGCACTGCTCTGTCCTTGTGGTGTACTGGCCTGGCGTCCGGGTTTATATGAATCACTACCTTGGTCCCCATGAAAGTGCCAATGCTGGGTTGAAATAGTGAGTCAAATTTGTCCAGGACCTGTGAGCATGATATTCGCTCCACAGAAGAAATTGCATTGACATCGCCCCATTTCCAGTTCATGACAGCAAGCCAACTCCTCCCCAGCAGTGCAGGACCGTCCCCCGGGACAATCCAGAGTGGCAACCTGTTCTCTGAATCTTTGTGGGTCACAACTACTGTGGCGCTGCCTAGCACCGGAATGATCTCCTTTGTATATGTCCGTAGCTGTGCATCAATCGGCAATAATTTTGGCCTCCTGGCCTTGGACGTCCATAACTTGTTGAACTGTTTGATACTCATCAGGGACTGGCTGGTCCCCGTGACTAGCTCCATTGATACTGGGATGCCATTGAGGAGCACTTTCATCATTATCGGTGGCGTCCTAGTGTATGAACTGTATATGTGCTCCACATGAACTCGCTGAACTTCAGCTTCCAGCAAGTTCCCTCAGTGTCCATTTACATCGGGCCCGTGCTCCTCGTACATCAGCCTGGCTGCAGGCTTCCTGCACATACGCGCAAGTGACTGCTGACGTTGCAGTTTCTGCAGGTATATTGCTGATACCTGCGAGCTCTGGCTGTGTGTTTGCCTCCACACCTCCAACATGAGCTGTTGTTGGAAACAAAAGGTGCATTACCAGTCGATCGTCTCTGTAACTGTCCGTAAACGCACCATTGACAGGTGTTGATGGTCCCATTACTGGCCGCATTGTCCCTTGCGATGGCATGAATCGCCGTTCAGCTCGCCATTGTCTCCGTTGAATTCCCCCTTTGGGTTCGACTGCATGCTCGGGCATGTCCGATTACCCTTGTCTGCCTGGAGAACTGTGTGCCGCGTTAACATTGTTGACTCCCTGTCGATTTGCTGCATTTAACCAAGATTCTGGTCTCTTCCTCCCCTGAGATAAATGTCTGGGCCATCAAAGCCACCGTTTCCAGGGTCAAGTCTTTGGTCTCAATCAGTTTCCTGAAAACCCCAGCGTGCCCGATGCCCTCAATAAAAAAAGTCTTGCAGCATCTCCGCTCTGCATGCATCTGGGAACTTACATAGGCTCGCCAGTCGCCGGAGGTCTGCCACGAAGTCTGGAACACTTCGCCCTTCTCGCTGCTGGTGTGTGTAAAACCGGTATCTCGCCATGTGCATGCTGCTCGTCAGTTTAAAGTGTTCCCCGATCAACTTGCTGAGCTCCTCAAAAGTCTTGTCCGCTGGCTTCTCTGGCGCTAGAAGGTCCTTCATCAGGGAGTACATCCTGGATCCACAAACCATCAGGAGATGAGCCCTGCATTTATCGGCCGAATCCTGTCCCAGCCATTCCTTAGTGACGAAACTTTGCTGTAGTCTCAATAAAATCGTCCCAATCATCACCAACACAGTACCTCTCATCTGTGCTGCTAGTGGCCATGCTTGTGTGGTTTAAATCCCAGTTTCTCGTCGCCAATAATATGTCCTTACTATACAGTACAAATGCACACGAGGCCCATACTAGAGAGACCTGTAACCTTTATTCCAGCACTGAAGTGGAGAAGATGGGTGGAGCTTTCCCTTTTATACCTGAAAGTCCAGGTTAGGAGTGTCTCCCACAAGTTCACCACCTAGTGGTCAGTGTTCTCACGGTGTACAACTTAGGTCAGTTTATACATGGATTACAATGATAGTTGAATACATGACAGGACCAGTACCCGCTACCCAAGGCAGACGACCTATTTGTGACCCTGGCTGGAGGGAAGACGTTCACCAAGCTGGATCTGACCTCGGCCTACATGATGCAGGAGCTAGAGAAGTTTTCAAAAGGCCTCACCTGCATCAACACGCACAAAGGTTATCTACAATCGGTGCCCGCTCAGGATTCGGTCGGCCGTGGCAATCTTCCAGCGGAACATAGAGAGCCTGCTAAAGTCGGTTCCTTGTACAGTGGTTTTCCAGGATGACATATTGGTTACAGGTCGCGACACCATGGAGCACTTGAAGAATCTGGAAGAGGTTATTAGTCGGTTGGATCGCGTGGGACTCAGGTTGAAACGTTCGAAGTGTGTTTTCCTGGCACAGGATATTGAGTTCTTGGGAAGAAGAATCGCAGCGGACGGCATCAGACCCACCGACGCCAAGACGGAGGCCATCAAGAACGTGCCGCGACCATAGAACGTGACAGAATTGTGGTCATTCCTGGGACTCCTTAACTATTTCGGTAATTTCCTACTTGGGTTAGGCACCCTGCTTGAACCCCTACATGCGCTACTGCACAAGGGAGATGACTGGGTATGGGGGAATTCACAAGAGGCTGCCTTTAAGAAAGCCAGAAATCTGTTGTGTTCAAACAAACTGCTTGTCCTATATAACCCTTGTAAAAATTAGTGCTAGCTTGCGATGCGTCATCATACGGGGTCGGGTGTGTTTTACAACAGGCTAATGAATCGGGGATTTTGCAACCAGTTGCGTATGCGTCCAAGAGTTTGTCCAAAGCCAAAAGGGCCTACAGCATGATTGAAAAAGAGGCTCTGGCGTGCATCTACGGGGTCAAAAAAATGCACCAGTACTTATTTGGCCTCAAATTTGAGCTTGAAACTGACCACAAGTCGCTCATATCGCTGTTCTCTGAGAGCAAAGGGATTAATACCAATGCCACTGCCCACATCCAAAGATGTGCGCTCACACTGTCGGCATATAACTGTGTAATCCGCCACAGACCAGGCACAGAGAATTGCGCAGATACTCTCAGTTGGCTGCCATTGCCCACCACCGGGGTGGAAATGGCACAGCGAACGGACTTGCTCATGGTCATGGAGGCATTTGAGAACGAGAAGTCCCCCGTTATGGCCTGCCAGATCAGGACCTGGACCAGCCAGGGTCCTTTACTGTCTTTGGTAAAAAACTGTGTCCTCCATCGGAGCTGGTCCGGTGTCCCAGCGGAGATGCAGGAGGCGATTAAGCCGTTCCACAGACGCAAAGACGAGTTGTCCCTGCAGGCGGACTGTCTATTGTGGGGCAATCGCGTAGTCTTGCCCAAGAAAGGCAGAGATACCTTCATATATGAACTGCACAACACCCACCCAGGCATTGTAATGATGAAAGCCATAGCCAGATCCCACGTTTGGTGGCCCGGGATCGACTCAGATTTAGAGCATGCATGCGCCAGTGCAACACTTGCTCTCAGCTGAGCAATGCACCCAAAGAGGCACTGCTAAGTTTGTGGCCATGGCCCTCCAAACAGTGGTCGAGGATCCACGTAGATTATCCGGACCCATTTCTAAGCAAATTGTTTTTGGTTGTCGTGGACACTTGCTCAAAATGGATTGAATGTGCAATAATGTCAGTAAGCACGTCCATGGCCACTATTGAAAGCCTACGAACCATGTTTGCCACTCACGGCTTGCCTGATGTCCTAGTCAGCGACAATGGGCCGTGCTTCATCAGTGCTGAATTCAAGGAATTCATGACCCTCAACGGAATCAAACATGTCACATCTACTCCGTTCAAGCCCGCATCCAACAGCCAGACAGAACGGGCAGTTCAGACCATCAAGCAAAACTTGAAATATGTGTCGGAAGGCTCCCTGCAGACCCGGCTGTCCCAAGTGCTGCTCAGCTACTGCACCAGACCCCACTCATTCACCGGGATTCCCCCAGCCGAGCTGCTCATGAAAAGGGCGCTCAAAACAAGGGTCTCTCTTGTCCACCCTGATCTCCATGATCACGTGGAGGACAAGCGGCATCAACAAAGTGTGTATCATGACTGCGCAAATTTGTCACGCGATATTGAGATCAATGATCCTGTGTTTGTACTCAATTATGGACATGGTCCCAAATGGCTCACTGGCACGGTCACAGCCAAAGAGGGGTGTAGGGTGTTCCAGGTCAAATTGGCCAATGGACAAACGCACAGAAAACATTTGGACCAAATCAAATTGCGGCTCACCAACAGCTACGAACAACCCGAAGAGGACACCACCAGCTTTGACCCTCTAACACACACACAAGTGGCAACTGACATCATGGTTGACCACGATGCCGAACTCATCATCCCCAGCAGCTCGGCAAGGGCGGCTGCCCAACAGCCCAGTGAAGAACTGACCAACCCACCCACACCCGCATTTGTGCCGAGATGATTCGCAAGGGAGCGTAAAGCCCCAGATTGTCTCACCTTGTAAATAAATGTACTGTTGACTTCACGGGGGAGTGATGTAATGTATTTAACTCTGTGTAACCTCCATGACACCTGACCACCAGAGGCCCCACCTGTTGGCGTCCCAAGGGACCCCAGCATCCCTTGGGAGCACAGTATATAAGCAGGCCACCCACGAGGTACCTTCACTCTGGAGTCTTATTGAAGGAGCTAAGGTCACACTTGCTCATTGTACACAGTGCTCAGTTTCATCCTTTATTATGAGTGTACCAGGCCCGATGATTACCCCCACAGCACCAACAAGATGCTAATGGATTCACATTCACCCCGATGGTGGACTCTTGAGTCATCACAGGTCTTGCAGCCGCAGATGTATAGGCCCTGCCTTATGCAGTTTTGCCTGCTAGCAATGTTACTTTATGCACAGTACTTGCCAGTGAGCTTCTATGCTGAGAAGATATCTGTTTGGTGTTATCGTCCGTGGACATGCATACCTGGGCGATCGTGATGGCCCTGCTCAGGTCTAGGGTTTCGGCAGCCAGCAGCTTTCGAAGAATGACCACGTGGCTGATGCCAAGTACAAAAAAGTCCCACAGCATTTCCCCCAACGCAGCTCCGAAATTGCAAGATTCAGCAAGACGCCTCAAGTCGGCGACATAATCCGCTACGTCCTGGCCCTCTGAGCGATGGTGCATATAGAAACGATACCTGGTCATGAGGATGCTCTCCTTCGGATTGAGGTGGTCCCTGACCAGCGTACACAACTCTGTGTATTCTTTCTCCGTTGGTTTTGTCGGTGCGAGCAGATTCTTGATGAGGCCGTATATTTTAGACCCACAAACGGTGAGGACTGCCCTGCGTTTGACCGCATTAGTGACTCCGTCCAGCTCGTTGGCCACGAAGTACTGGTCGAGATGCTTGACGAAGGCTTCCCAATCTTCACCCTTTCTAATATTCCGACGGCAGCCATGGTTGCATGAAGGTTCGTATTCTGTTACTCGTCGCCAGTTATTTTGTATAGAAGAACTCCATGATGCTGTGCACTGTGAGCTAAAACTAGTATGACCTTAGTCTTCTTTATCACAACTCCAGAGTGCCTAAACAAGATGGCAGCCAACCTTTTATACCGGCCCTGCATGAACGTGCAGATGACTATTGGGACTCCAACAGTCGTGCCCTCTGGTGGCAAGTATTAAACAGTTACATACATAACATCGCCTGGGTTCTTCAGCATTATAAAAGGCTTCTCAAGCACACAAGAAAATGGTATGATTTTGATTCCAAACAATCTGCCAGATGATGGCTTAATGAGCACGAGACCAAAAACACAAACTTCATGAAACATTGACTGGAAGCATAATGGTAGAGATTGATGTTCTGAAATTTATGTGGATATTGAAGATATCCGCAGCATTACTAAAACCGCCTATTTCCACCTCCGTAACATTGCCCGTCTCCATCCCTGCCTCAGCTCATCTGCTACTGAAACCCTCATCCATGCCTTTGTTACCTCTAGACTTGACTACTCCAATGTACTCCTGGCTGGCCTCCCACATTCGACCTTACGTAAACTTGAGGTCATCCAAAACTCTGCCGTGTCCTAACTCGCACCAAGTCCCGTTCACCCATCACTCCTGTGCTCGCCCACCTACATTGACTCCCGGTTAAGCAACGCCTCGATTTCAAAATTCTCATCCTAGTTTACAAATCCCTCCATGATCTTGTCCCTCCCTATCTCTCTGAGCTCCTTCAGCTTCACAACCCCCTAAGATGTTTGTCCTCTTGAGCATCCCTGATTATAACTGCTCAACCATCAGTGGCCGTGCCTTCAGCTGCCCCAAGCTCTGGAACTCCCTCCCTAAACCTCTCCGCTTCTTTCCTCCTTTAAGATGTTCCTTAAAACCTACCTCTTTGACCAAGCTTTTGATCATCTGCCGTAATTTCTTCTTATGTGGCTCGGTGTCAAATTTATTCGTTTTGTCTTAAAACACTGCTGTAAAGCGCCTTGGGTCATTTTACTACGTAAAAGGCGCTATATAAATACAAGTTGTTGACATATGAACAATGTATTGTATCCTGTGTTAAACTGTAAATCGTTGCGCCATCATTCATTTAGATGAGTGCAAACTCAGTTTATACTTTTAACACGTACAGTGAATATATATCGACTTGTAAAAAGAATTTTGAAATATTTTATTCCAGAGTCCTTGTGACTTACATTCATTCCATGCCTAACTATTAAAATGTGCATCAGACTCATGAAAGTAAAGTCCCCTTTGTTTATGTATCCATTTATCTTGTGTGGTTTTTCTATTTGGTTTTTCAGTAATTCTTTCAAAGCAACTTATTATTTGTTTGAGTCTGCCTGGCTTTTACATTGCCACTGCCTTTGGTTAACTATTAGGAGGCATGAGATACTCTCTTGGCTTCAATTTTCTCTTCCCCTGGCTTCAGTTCCCCTTTCTCCTGCAAGGTTTATTCTTCCAAATAAAAGGTGTCGCTATGGGAACCTAGAAACATAGAAAATAGGTGCAGGAGTAGGCCATTCAGCCCTTCTAGCCTGCACCGCCATTCAATGAGTTCATGGCTGAACATGCAACTTCAGTACCCCCTTCCTGCTTTCTCGCCATACCCCTTGATCCCCCTAGTAGTAAGGACTTCATCTAACTCCCTTTTGAATATATTTAGTGAATTGGCCTCAACTACTTTCTGTGGTAGAGAATTCCACAGGTTCACCACTCTCTGGGTGAAGAAGTTTCTCCTCATCTCGGTCCTAAATGGCTTACCCCTTATCCTTAGACTGTGACCCCTGGTTCTGGACTTCCCCAACATTGGGAACATTCTTCCTGCATCTAACCTGTCTAAACCCATCAGAATTTTAAACGTTTCTATGAGGTCCCCTCTCATTCTTCTGAACTCCAGTGAATACAAGCCCAGTTGATCCAGACTTTCTTGATAGGTCAGTCCCACCATCCCGGGAATCAGTCTGGTGAATCTTTGCTGCACTCCCTCAATAGCAAGAATGTCCTTCCTCAAGTTAGGAGACCAAAACTGTACACAATACTCCAGGTGTGGCCTCACCAAGGCCCTGAACAACTGTAGCAACACCTCCTTGCCCCTGTACTCAAATCCCCTCGCTATGAAGGCCAACATGCCATTTGCTTTCTTAACCGCCTGCTGTACCTGCATGCCAACCTTCAATGACTGATGTACCATGACATCCAGGTCTCGTTGCACCTCCCCTTTTCCTAATCTGTCACCATTCAGATAATAGTCTGTCTCTCTGTTTTTACCACCAAAGTGGATAACCTCACATTTATCCACATTATACTTCATCTGCCATGCATTTGCCCACTCACCTAACCTATCCAAGTCACTCTGCAGCCTCATAGCATCCTCCTCGCAGCTCACACTGCCACCCAACTTAGTGTCATCCGCAAATTTGGAGATACTACATTTAATCCCCTCGTCTAAATCATTAATGTACAATGTAAACAGCTGGGGCCCCAGCACAGAACCTTGCGGTACCCCACTAGTCACTGCCTGCCATTCTGAAAAGTACCCATTTACTCCCACTCTTTGCTTCCTGTCTGACAACCAGTTCTCAATCCACGTCAACACACTACCCCCAATCCCATGTGCTTTAACTTTGCACATTAATCTCTTGTGTGGGACCTTGTCGAAAGCCTTCTGAAAGTCCAAATATACCACATCAACTGGTTCTCCTTTGTCCACTTTACTGGAAACATCCTCAAAAAATTCCAGAAGATTTGTCAAGCATGATTTCCCTTTCACAAATCCATGCTGACTTGGACCTATCATGTCACCTTTTTCCAAATGCGCTGCTATGACATCCTTAATAATTGATTCCATCATTTTACCCACTACTGAGCTCAGGCTGACCGGTCTATAATTCCCTGTTTTCTTTCTCCCTCCTTTTTTAAAAAGTGGGGTTACATTGGCTACCCTCCACTCGATAGGACCTGATCCAGAGTCAATGGAATGTTGGAAAATGACTGTCAATGCATCCGTTATTTCCAAGGCCACCTCCTTAAATACTCTGGGATGCAGTCCATCAGGCCCTGGGGATTTATCGGCCTTCAATCCCATCAATTTTCTCAACACAATTTCCCGACTAATAAGGATTTCCCTCAGTTCCTCCTCCTTACTAGACCCTCTGACCCCTTTTATATCCGGAAGGTTGTTTGTGTCCTCCTTAGTGAATACCGAACCAAAGTACTTGTTCAATTGGTCTGCCATTTCTTTGTTCCCTGTTATGACTTCCCCTGATTCTGACTGCAGGGGACCTATGTTTGTCTTTACTAACCTTTTTCTCTTTACATATCTATAGAAACTTTTGCAATCCGCCTTAATGTTCCCTGCAAGCTTCTTCTCGTACTCCATTTTCCCTGCCCTAATCAAACCCTTTGTCCTCCTCTGCTGAGTTCTAAATTTCTCCCAGTCCCCGGGTTCGCTGCTATTTCTGGCCAATTTGTATGCCACTTCCTTGGCTTTAATACTATCCCCGATTTCCCTTGATAGCCACGGTTGAGCCACCTTCCCTTTTTTATTTTTACGACAGACAGGAATGTACAATTGTTGTCGTCCATCCATGCGGTCTCTAAATGTCTGCCATTGTCCATTCACAGTCAACCCCTTAAGTATCATTCGCCAATCTATCCTAGCCAATTCACGTCTCATACCTTCAAAGTTACCCTTCTTTAAGTTCTGGACCATGGTCTCTGAATTAACTGTTTCATTCTCCATCCTAATGCAGAATTCCACCATATTATGGTCACTCTTCCCCAAGGGGCCTCGCACAATGAGATTGCTAATTAATCCTCTCTCATTACACAACACCCAGTCTAAGATGGCCTCCCCCCTAGTTGGTTCCTCGACATATTGGTCTAGAAAACCATCCCTTATGCATTCCAGGAAATCCTCCTCCACCCTATTGCTTCCAGTTTGGCTAGCCCAATCTATATGCATATTAAAGTCACCCATCATAACTGCTGCACCTTTATTGCATGCACCCCAAATCCTGTTTGATGCCCTCCCCAACATCACTACTACTGTTTGGAGGTCTGTACACAACTCCCACTAACGATTTTTGCCCTTTGGTGTTCTGCAGCTCTACCCATATAGATTCTACATCATCCAAGCTAATGTCTTTCCTAACTATTGCATTAATCTCCTCTTTAACCAGCAATACTACCCCACCTCCTTTTCCTTTTATTCTATCCTTCCTGAATGTTGAATATCCCTGGATGTTGAGTTCCCAGCCCTGCTCATCCTGGAGCCACGTCTCCGTAATCCCAATCACATCATATTTGTTAACATCTATTTGCACAGTTAATTCATCCACCTTATTGCGGATACTCCTTGCATTAAGACACAAAGCCTTCAGGCTTGTTTTTTTAACACCCTTTGTCCTTTTAGAATTTTGCTGTATGGATCCTGGCAGATCCCCTCCCTCCCCTTTTTCGTACACTGATAACTGTATCAGTGCAGCTTCCTGCTCTTGCCCCGAACTGAAAAATGTCATCAACTCAAATTTCCATCTCTCCCTCGCCTTCACTTGGTCCATCAACGACTCTTTCCTTCCCTTCCTCGACTTCTCTAACTCCATTTTGCGTGTAGGCTGTCAATTATAAGCTCACTGACTCCCACAGTTACCTTGATTACACTTCCTCTCAGCCCGCTTCCTGTAAGGATTCTGTTCCATTTTCCCATCACCAGTTCTGACAAAAGGTCACGAGCCTGAAACGTTAACTCTGTTTCTCTACAAATGCTGACTGACCTGCTGAATGTTTCCTGCACTTTCTGTTTATTTTTCTTTATTCATCCAGTATGTTACCAGTTTCAAAAATTGGAATCCGCGATATCTACTGATGCGTTGGATCTTTAACAAAACAGGTTCTCTGAACAGCAAAAAGTATTAGGCCACTATACATTTTCATCCAGAAAAACTCTACATAACCCCAGGCTCCTGAGTCACGCTGCTCCACAATGGTAACTAGTGGGTACCTGTACTGTGTAGAGTCTTCATTATCATGTCACGCAGGTTTACACTGAAATGGAAACAAAAACCCCACAAAAACAATTGAAAACACAAAAGTAAAAATTCAGTTTTATAACCAGAAACATTGAAGGGGTAAGGTGCTAATAGGTTTTTCAGGGGGAGCGGTCTAGTAATCCAGAAGTTCGAACTAATAATCCAGAGACATGATTTCAAATTCCACCACGGGCAGCTGGGGAATTTAAATTCTGTTAATTAAATAAATCTGAAATTTAAAACAAATCTAGTTTCAGTAATGAAATTAGCGGATTATCATAAAAACCCATCTGGTTCATTCATGTCCTTTAGGGAGGGAAATCTGTGTCCTTACCCAGTCTGGCCTATATGTGACTCCATAGCAATGTGGTTGACTCTTAACTGCCCTCTGAAGTTATATTCAAGAAGGCAGCTCACCACCACCTTCACAAGAGCAATAAATGCTGACCTTGCTGGCAATGTCCACATCCTATGAATAAAAAAAATTGTCCTCACAAATTTTTCTTTTTACTTCTTTTCTTCCAGATATTTTTTACCCTGTGTTTCAAATTACTTTGGTAGCCGAGTTCTAACTCCCTATGATATGTCGGTAAAAGATCGTAGTGTGTTTGTACCTCCACAGAATTCTCCTTCGTCTTCAAAATCAGCAGAGTATAATAGTACATAGGTCCCCATTTTGGGTCTTAACTTAAAAAAAAGTTTATTAAACAGAAATGGAACACGTGAACAGCAGCATACCTCCATTACTCATTTGCAATTTGACATTGGTGACTTGGGAACAACTTCACCCTACATTTAAAAAGTAGCTCTTATAGACCAATTTAAATTATTTATTTTGTAACACAAATACTTTCGATCTACTATAGTATCTAATTGGATAAGGATTAATCCACATTCATTTTGAAAATAAGACTTTGTGATATTGAAACTTATATTAGCCCGGAGAATATTTGTACATCTTTATTTGGCAAATATATATGCATAATTCTACATGGAAATTTATTCGCAAAAAGCAATGAAATAATTCAATGTTGCACTAATCTTTCCAAATCACTAATCACTAGCTTCACAATGAAAATAGTGAGATAGTTCAACAATATATTATGCCGAGACTAATACCATGAGGTGTGAAAGCCAAAATAGTTGGCAACTAAAGTTTAATTTAGAATTGATCAATAACTTATGCTAAAACATAACAGAAGCCTAAGTAGATTGGATTTGCTTTTAGAAGAGTAGTTTAGAATAAAAACAGAAAATACTGGAAGCACAAAGCAGATTTATCAGCATCTGAGAAGAAATAATGTTGGTTAATGTTTTGGGCACAGAAATCTCTTTAGAACTGTGCACTTTAATTTGGCATTGGCGGAGATAGAATTGCTTATGACTCTAGTAGTGAAAAAAAAGGTCAAATAAAAATAAATTACATTAAAACAAAGTAGTATTTTTGCTACCCTCCAACTGCCAAGGCTCCATTTTGCATATGTTTAAAAAAAATTCATTCATGGGATGTGGCGTTGCTGGCAAGGCCAACATTTATTGCCCATCCCTAATTGCCCTTGAGAAGATGGTAGTGAGCCTTCTGAATAGGTGGCTTGCTAGGCCATTTCAGAGGGCTTTTAAGAATCAACCGCATTGCTGTGCGTCTGGAGTCACATATAGGCCAGACCAGGTAAGGATGGAAAATTTCCGTCCTAAATGACATTAGTGAAACAGATGGGTTTTTACAACAATCTGGTAGTTTCATGGTCGCCATTACCGGTATTCTTTTTATTCCAGAACTGTGCAATAAACTTATATTACATGAGGCCAACATTACAGTTATATTACATGACATGACAGGACTGCAACACAAACCGGGGATTGTATTGAACTGACCATCCTGTGTGAGTGGGTCAGCTCCAATGCAGGTGGTGGCACAGTTGCTATCCCCAACCAGCAACAGGGCACGGATCTCAATCTCCGTCAAGGGTTCTTGCGTTGGAGATCCTCCCCCTGTATGCCGCTGATACGCTGTTATTGCAGATGTCTTCTTCTGCAGAAAATAAAATAAATGAAAGTAAAAATCTTCAATCCATTTAACATCGCGCGCACACACACACACATCAAAACACTGGGTTGATCCTTTTGTCATTGCCTGAAAGCACAAATACATTGCCGTAACCTTGGGATAAATAACATCATCCGTGTGACACTGAACCTACATTTACATGGTACATGGCACATGGCAGGGGGGTGCATAAATAAGATCATTACTTACTCTTGCTACCCTTACCAGGTCGCTCCACCTCTTACCACACCTATCCCCAGTGCATACCATTGTACTTATGGAGGAGACAGCCTCCCCGATCTTGTCCCATATTTTGTTGTACTCCTTTGTAGAGAGGGCTTTCCACGACCTCCCTTCGTCAAGTCGGAGTATCTCTCCGTGATGTTCACCAGCAGGGCTGGTAGCTCCGTTTCGTCAAAGGCGGGCGCCCTCAACCTCCCGTCCTTCTTGATATTCCTGCGCTTAAACTTCTTTTTCAGCATTTCCATTATATTTATATTTATTATATTTATTATATGATTTTTTATTTATAAAATATGTATTATTATTGTTGATATTGTATTTTTATTATTTGTTATTAATATTATTTGACTCTGGAATCTCTGATTAAAACACCTGATCCTCAAATATTTTGCTGCTCTTTCTCACTCTCTCCCTCGACTTCAACTCTTTGCGCATGCGCAGGTGACCCCTGACCCCTGAAATTGCGGGGAAAAAGCATCTGTGAAAAAATGGCAAAAAAATTTGCGCAGTGCAGTGCTGCATCATCAATCGACAAGAAAGTAGATCTTGATCGACTGTAGTGCTGCATACTGCCCATTGAACACTGCTCACATACCGCTCGCATGCCGCCAAAAATGTTTTCCCCAAGTTAACGATCTTCGGTCTCGGCGGTATTCCAGCGGTTTTAAATGACACACCGCTGGAATACCGCCAAGAAATGGGCGGACCTTATGTCCTGATCAATTTCAGCCCCATAACCATCTGTGTCAAGATAAGACAATTACCAATTGAGCCAAACTGATAATTAAGAGACAGGTAGATTCAGTATGGGACAAACTTCAATTGCAAGATAAAGTATGAAGTAAAATTACATGCAAATATTTTTTGTGGGGGACAGAAAAGAAAATTAACTACAGTCAGCTCCTGCTAAGTGTGATTCTTGTGTGATCCTGCCAAATCGTTCAGTGCAGTAATGCACGGTGTAAAGAGGGAGTACTTTAACTTCATTTAGAAGTGCTTTGTAGATTGTGTCTTGAAGTTATTTCTGCTCAGTCTTTGCTTGTATTATGTCTGACTTCCAGCATCTGCACTGATTCCTAATCTTATTTTTGTCCTTGCCATTTCCATATTTGCTGAGTATGTACCAAACCAATAATCTGTTGTTATAGTTTCACTGGTTGTTTTCCTGCTAATTTGACATTTGCCTCTTATGCATTCTCCCAGTGTCTGAATCTGTTGATGCACTTAAATTTGTGTCTCAAATAATCAATCTTCCAAGTCAGTGAGAAATGTGTTCAAACTGTTTCTTAATCTCCCAGATTTGTGTTCTATGGCAATTTCACAATATACATATGCTGTCTGAAGGCTACATGGTGGGTTCAGAACTCGTTTTACATACTAAAGTAAAGCTTTGTGTTGTAACATGCTGGTGCTCATCATAATTATTGAACCAATAGGTGTATAGGCAAAGAGTAAAAAATGTGTAACCTATTTTTCAAACACTATGCTGTATATCAACAACTTGCATTTATTTAGTACCTTTAACATAGCAAAATCTCCCAAGGTGCTTCACCGGATCATTGTCTGACAAAATTTGACATGAGCCACATAAGGAGATATTAGGTCAGGTGATCAAAAGTTTGGTGAAAGAAGTAGGTTTTAAGGAGCGTCTTAAAGGAGGAGAGGGAGGAAACAAGACGGAGAGGTTAAGGGAGAGAATTCCAGAGCTCAGGGCCTTGGCAACTGAAGACATGGTCGCCAATGGAGGGGCAAAGGAAATTGGGGTTGCACAAGAGTCCAGAACTGGAGGAATTCAGAGATCTTGAAGGGTTGTTGAACTGGAGGAGGTTACAGAGATAGGGAGGAGTAAGACCATCGAGGAATTTGAACACAAGGATAAGAATTTCAAAAGAGAGGCGTTGCTGGACTGGGAGCTAATAAAGGTTAGTGAGCACAAGGGTGATAGATGACAGCACTATTTCCTAGTTATCAAGATCCATGGCACGGCCCTGGACACCATGGACCACTTCCCAGATCTCGGGAGCTTCCTACCAACAAAAGCAGGCATCGACGACGAGATCCAACACCGCCTCTAGTGCGCTAGTGCAGCCTTCGACCGCCTGAGGAAAAGAGTGTTTGAAGACCAAGCCCTCAAAACTGCCACCAAGCTCATGGTCTACAGGGCTATAGTAATACCCACCCTCCTGTATGGCTCAGAGACATGGACCATGTACAATAGACACCTCAAGTCGCTGGAGAAATATCACCAATGATGTCTCCGCAAGATCCTACAAATCCCCTGGGAGGACAGGCGCACCAACATCAACGACCTCGTCCAGGCTAATGTCCCCAGCATTGAAGCACTGACCACACCCGATCAGCTCCGCTGGGCAGGCCACATAGTTCGCATGCCAGGCACGAGGCTCCCAAAGCAAGTGCTCTATGCGGAGTTCCTTCACAGTAAATGAGCCAAAGGTGGGCAGCAGAAACGTTACAAGGACACCCTCAAAGCCTCCCTGATAAAGTGCGATATCCCCACTGACACCTGGGAGTCCCTGGCCAAAGACCGCCCTAAGTGGAGAAAGTGCATCTGGGAGAGCGCTGAGCACCTCGAGTCTCAACGCCGAGAGTGTGCAGAAATCAAGCGCAGGCAGCGGAAAGAGCGTGCGGCAAACCAGTCCCACCCACCCCTTTCCTCAACGACTATCTGTCCCACTTGTGACAGAGTCTGTGGCTCTCGTATTAGACTGTTCAGCCACCAAAGAACTCAGTTCACGAATGGAAGCAAGTCTTCCTCGATTCCGAGGGACTGCCTATGATGATGATGATGATAGGTGAACGGGACTTGGTGCAAGTCTGGATACCTGCAGCAGAGTTTTGGATGAGCTCAAGTTTACGGAGGATTGAAAAATAGGAGGCCAGCCAGGAGAGCATTGGAATTGTCGAGACTGGAGAGAACAAATGCATGGTTCAGGATTTCAGCAGCTGATGAGCTGAGGCAGGGGTGGAGATGAGCGAGGTAGAAGTAGGTGGTTTTGGTGATGGAAGTATCTACTTTGATCGAAAGAATGGAAACGTAGAATATGTTTTGAAAGGCGAGAGAATAGTAAATGTTGCAATGCAACGGGATTTGCATGCCCTTGTACACAAATCACAGCAAGCAATTAGGAAGGCAAATGGTCTGCTAACCTTTATTTCAAGGGGGCTGGAGTATAAGAGTAAGGGGCACCAAAATTCAGCCTCCCAAAAAGGCCCCTGACTGCGAGAAAGCAGCAGCCAAGCGGCAGAGTCCAGTGGCCGCCGATTTCCGGTCGAATGGCCGCCGCTAGCGAAATTCACCTTGGTGGATTTTACGGCGGTTCCCACTTCCACCCTGCTGCTGACCGGTCCTAAGTGCATCATCAAAGGGTGCAACGCTGATCTCCCGCACCTCCAGTCAAAGTCAGCTTCAAAAATCCACAATCCGCCGATCTGTCTGTGTGTGGGACTTGGCTGCGCGGCGGCCATTAAAGGCGAGGGCCACTGCCGCAGCCAGCATGTTTTATTTTGCCGGCCGACTTCCAGATCGGCCAACCAAATATGCCCCAAGGTTCGGTCGGGTCGCCAACAGGCAGCCTGGCACCCCATCTTGGTTGCCAGGCTGCTGGCCTGGCCAAAACCCTCCCTGATGGCCCAGTGGACCTAACTAAAATATTCGCAGAGCTCACAGCGGCTCTCCCCTTTAAGTGACGGGGAGAGACGTGATGATGCACAGGCGTCATGACATCATCACCGCTCCGCTGATGATTGACAGCAGCGGTGACTCTGTCCCGCCTCCACTTCTGCCCTCTTGTTGGCGATCTGCTGCTTACCATCCCACGTCCGCTCCCATTATGACCAATTTCCGGTCACTTCAAAAAAAACGACAAAGAGCTGAATTTCGCGAAAGAGGTGACCTCATCCGACGCGGTGGTGAAAACACTTCAAAAATGGAAGGTGCGACAGGTTTTGGGCGGGCCTGAATTTATTCCCGAGGATGTCTTGCTGCAATAATATAGGGCTTTGATGAGACAACATCTGAAGTACTGTATACACTTTGGTCTCCTGACCTAGGGAAGGGTATACTTGCCTTATAGGAGGTGCAACAAAGGTTCACTAGATTGATTCTTGGGATGAGAGGGTTGTCTTATGAGGAGAGATTGAGAAAAATGGGCCTATATTCTCTGGAGTTTAGAAGAATGAGAGGTGATCTAATTGAAACATTTAAAATTCTTGAGGGCTTGACAGGGTAGATGCTGATAGGCTGTTTCCCCTGGCTAGAGAGTTTACAACTAGAAGTCATAGTCTCAGGCTAAGAGGTCGGCCATCCAGAACTAGCCGTGCCTCTAGCCACGCTGTTCCAATACAGCTACAACACTGGCATCTACCCAACAATGTGCAAAACTGCCGAGGTATGCCCTGTCCACAAAAAGCAGGACAAATTCAATCCTGCCAATTACTGCTCCATCAGTCTACTGTCAATCATCAGCAAAGTGATGGAAGGTGGCATCAACAGTGCTATCAAACGGCACTTACTCACCAATAACCTGCTCACCGATGCTCACTTTGGGTTCTGCCAGGACCACTCAGCTTCAGACCTCATTACAGCCTTGGTCCAATCATGAACAAAAGAGTTGAATTCCAGCGGTGAGATGAGAGTGATTGCCCTTGACATCAAGGCAGCATTTGACCATGTGGCATCAAGGAGCCCTAGTGAAATTGAAGTCAATGGGAATCAGGAAGAAAACTTCACTGGCTGGAGTCAACCCTAGCACAAAGGAAGATGGTTGAGGTTGTTGGAGGTGAATCATCTCAGCCCCAGGACATCGCTGCAGGAGTTCCTCAGGCAGTGTCCTAGGCCCAACTACTTTCAGCTACTTCATCATGACCTTATCTCCATCATAAGGTCAGAAGTATGGATTTTCGCTGATGATTGCACAGTATTCAGTTTGATTTGCAATTCCTTGGATAATGAAGCAGTCTGTGCCCGAATGCAGCAAGACCTGGATGACATTCAGGCTTCGGCTGATAGGTGGCAAGTAACATTCGCACCACACAAGTGTCAGGCAATGACTATCTCCAACAAGTGAGAGTCTAACCACCACATGTTGCCATTCAGCGGCATTACCATTGCAGAATCCCCCACCAGCAACATCCTGGGGGTCACCATTGACCAGAAACTTAACTGGACCAGCCACATAAAAAAAACTGTGGCTACAAGAGTAGTTCAGAGGCTGGGTATTCTGCGGCAAGTGTCGCACCTCCTGACTCCCCAAAACCTTTCCATCTTCTACAAGGCACAAGTCAGGAGTGTGATGGAATACTCTCCACTTGCCTGGGTAAATGCAGCTCCAACAGCACTCAAGGAGTTTGACATCATCCAGGACAAAGCAGCCCACTTGATTGACACCCCATCCACCACCTTAAACATTCAGTCCCTGCACTACCGGCGCACCGTGGCTGAAGTGTGCACCATCTACAAGATGAACTGCAGCAACTTGCCAAGGCTTCTTTGGTGGCACCTCCCAAAGTCGCGACATCTACCACTTAAAAGTACAAGGGCAGCAAACACATGGGAACACCATCACCTGCTAGTTATCCTCCAAGTTACACACCTTCCTGACTTGGAAATGTATTGCCACCGCCGTTTGTTTATTGTTGCTGGGTCCAAGTCTTGGAACTCCTTCCCTAACAGCACTGTGGAAGTACTGCGTGAGCTGCGAGGAGGATGCTATGAGGCTGCAGAGTGACTTGGATAGGTTAGGTGAGTGGGCAAATGCATGGCAGATGAAGTATAATTCCATTGACTCTGGATCAGTTCCTATCGAGTGGAGGGTAGCCAATGTAACCCCACTTTTTAAAAAAGGAGGGAGAGAGAAAACAGGGAATTATAGACCGGTCAGCCTGACCTCAGTAGTGGGTAAAATGATGGAATCAATTATTAATGATGTCATAGCAGCGCATTTGGAAAGAGGTGACATGATAGGTCCAAGTCAGCATGGATTTGTGAAAGGGAAATCATGCTTGACAAATCTTCTGGAATTTTTTGAGGATGTTTCCAGTAGAGTGGACAAGGGAGAACCAGTTGACGTGGTATATTTGGACTTTCAGAAGGCTTTTGACAAGGTCCCACATAAGAGATTAATGTGCAAAGTTAAAGCACATGGGATTGGGGGTAGTGTGCTGACATGGATTGAGAACTGGTTGTCAGACAGGAAGCAAAGAGTAGGAGTAAATGGGTACTTTTCAGAATGGCAGGCAGTGACTAGTGGGGTACCGCAAGGTTCTGTGCTGGGGCCCCAGCTGTTTACACTGTACATTAATGATTTAGACGAGGTGATTAAATGTAGTATCTCCAAATTTGCGGATGACACTAAGTTGGGTGGCAGTGTGAGCTGCGAGGGGGATGCTATGAGGCTGCAGAGCGACTTGGATAGGTTAGGTGAGTGGGCAAATGCATGGCAGATGAAGTATAATGTGGATAAATGTGAGGTTATCCACTTTGGTGGTAAAAACAGAGAGACAGACTATTATCTGAATGGTGACAGATTAGGAAAAGGGGAGGTGCAACGAGACCTGGGTGCCATGGTACATCAGTCATTGAAGGTTGGCATGCAGGTACAGCAGGCGGTTAAGAAAGCAAATGGCATGTTGGCCTTCACAGCGAGGGGATTTGAGTACAGGGGCAGGGAGGTGTTGCTATAGTTGTACAGGGCCTTGGTGAGGCCACACCTGGAGTATTGTGTACAGTTTTGGTCTCCTAACTTGAGGAAGGACATTCTTGCTATTGAGGGAGTGCAGCGAAGGTTCACCAGACAGATTCCCGGGATGGCGGGACTGACCTATCAAGAAAGTCTGGATCAACTGGGCTTGTATTCACTGGAGTTCAGAAGAATGAGAGGGGACCTCATAGAAACGTTTAAAATTCTGATGGGTTCAGACAGGTTAGATGCAGGAAGAATGTTCCCAATGTTGGGGAAGTCCAGGACCAGGGGTCACAGTCTAAGGATAAAGGGTAAGCCATTTAGGACCGAGATGAGGAGAAACTTCTTCACCCAGAGAGTGGTGAACCTGTGGAATTCTCTACCACAGAAAGTTGTTGAGGCCAATTCACTAAATATATTCAAAAAGGAGTTAGATGAAGTCCTTACTACTAGGGGGATCAAGGGGTATGGCGAGAAAGCAGGAATGGGGTACTGAAGTTGCATGTTCAGCCATGAACTCATTGAATGGCGGTGCAGGCTAGAAGGGCCGAATGGCCTACTCCTGCACCTATTTTCTATGTTTCTATGTTTCACCACAAAAACTGCAACAGTTCAAGAAGGCAGCTCATCACCTTCTCATGGGTAATTAGGGATGGGCAATAAATGCTGGCCTTGCCAGCGATGCCCACATCCCAGGAACGAATACATTTTTAAAAATTAGGACCGATGTAGGAGGAATTTCTTCACTCATGATTCTTTGGAATTCTCTATCCCAGAGGGCTGTGGTGCTTAGTGATTGAACATATTCAAGACAGAAATCAATAGATTTTTGGACACTAAAGCAATCAAGGGATATGGGGACAAGTTGCAAAAGTAGAGTTAAGATAACAGATCAGCCATGATCTTATTGAATGATGGAGCAGGGTTGCGGGACTATGTAAGAACATAAGAACATAAGAAATAGGAGCAGGAGTAGGCCATACGGCCCCTCTAGCCTGCTCCGCTATTCAATAAGATCATGGCTGATCTGATCATGAACTCAGCTCCACTTCCTCACCCGCTCCCAATAACCCCAAATCCCCTTATCTTTTAAGAAATTGTCTATTTCTGTCTTAAATTTATTCAATGTCCCAGCTTCCACAGCTCCCTGAGGCAGCGAATTCCGCAGATTTACAACCCTCTGAGAGAAGAAATTTCTCCTCATCTCTATTTTAAATGGGCAGCCCCTTATTCTAAGATCATGCCCTCTAGTTCTAGTCTCCCCCATCAGTGGAATCATCCTCTCTGCATCGACCTTGTCAAGCACCCTCATAATCTTATACGTTTCGATAAGATCACCTCTCATTCTTCTGAATTCCAATGAGTATAGGCCCAATCTACTCAACCTTTTCTCATAAGTCAACCCCCTCATCCCCGGAATCAACCTAATGAACCTTCTCTGAACTGCCTCCAAAGCAAGTATATCCTTTTGTAAATATGGAAACCAGTATTCTAGATGTGGCCTCACCAATATCTTTATGTAGCTGGAGCAAGACTTCCCTACTTTTATACTCCATCCCCTTTGCAATAAAGGCCAAGATACCATTGGCCTTCCTGATCACTTGCTGTATTTTGCGTTTCATGCACAAGTACCCCCAGGTCCCGCTGTATGCCTACTCTTGCTCCCATTTCTTATGTTCTTATATAAATCACACATGGCCCATGCTGGAGCTGATCGCCTTGTGACCTTTAGGTTTAATGTAAACTCCAAAAATGAGCACTGCAGGGGCAGCCTGCTTTATATAGGGAGGCAGCACGCAGTAATGTGTGCCTCCCGGGCTTTCCCCATCTGTTGGCTATTACATGTAATTACATGGTACAATGCATGGTACATAGCATGGCTGCAAATACATCACAACACTTCCCCCCAAGTCTTCGATGCGGTTTGCAGGTCAAGCCTGACCAGGGGTCTGCGCTCTCTGGTTGAGCATCTGAGTTGGACGCTGGGTGTGGGCTGCCTGACCGGAGTGTTGCTGCCTTGCATTGCTGCGGCTCTGGTTGGACTGTCCGGTGCAACGGGTTCTGTTTCTTGGTGAACTGCTGGTTCTGTTACTTGTGGTTGGAAATTGATGTCACTGTAGTCATCCAGCGGTTCTGGATCATCGGTGAACCTCAATTTGGTTTGATCGATGTGCTTCTTGCAGGTTTAGCCATTAGTGAGTCTTACCACGAATACGCTACTCCCCTCTTCGGCTACGACAGTACCTGCGAGCCACTTGGGGCCCGTACCAAAGTTCAGCACGAACACAGGGTCATCGACAGTGATATAACGTGTTACAGAGTTGCAGTCATGATATGTACATTGCTTAAGACGCCGGTTTTCGACAATCTCACTTAAAACTGGGTGAACGAGGGACAACCTTGTTTTGAGGGACCTCTTCATGAGGAGTTCGGCGGACGGAACTCCTGTGAGTGAGTGGGGCCTCGTCCGATATGCAAGCAGCACGCGAGACAGACGTGTCTGCAAGGGGCCTTCCGTCACTCACTGCATGCCCTGCTTTATGATTTATACTGCCCATTCAGCTTGGCAATTGGAGGCTGGTTTGAACGGGGCCGACCTGACATGCTTTATGCTGTTACAGTACATAAATTCACGAAATTCGGAACTTGTAAAGCATAGTCCATTGTCACTAACAAGGACGTCGGACTGGCCATGGGTGGCGATCATTGTCCGAAGGCTCTCTATTGTGGCGGTGGATGTGCTGGACGACATTATAACACATTCGATCCATTTCGAATAAGCATCAATTACAACTAGGAAAATTTTTCCTAGAAAGGGACCCACGTAATCTACGTGGATACAGGACCAGAGTTTGGAGGGCCAGGACCACAGGCTCAGGGGGACTTTCCTGGGTGCGTTGCTGAGTTGCGTGCACGTGTTGCACCGGTGTACGCACGACTCTAAGTCTTCGTCGATGCCGGGCCACCACATGTGTGATCTCGCAATGGCTTTCATCAGTACGATGCCAGGGTGTGTGCTATGGAGGTCCTTGACAAACAAATCTCTGCCCTTCTTGGGCAGGACTATGCGATTTCCCCACAAAATGCAATTGGCCTGGACGGATAACTCATCCTTGTGCCGGTGAAACGGCTTAAAATCGCCATGCATCTCTCCATACGTGGTTGCCTAGTTTCCACTTAATATACAGTTTTTCACCTGGGACAGCAGTGAGTGTTGGCTGGTCCAGATTCTTATCTGGCACGCCGTGACGGATGATCCTTCGCCCTCGGTGGTGGCGAGCGGGAGCCGGCTGAGCGCACCTGCGCAGTTATCGGTGCCTGGTCTGTGGCGGATTGTGTAGTCGTAAGTGGACACCATTAATGCCCACCTCTGAATGCGAGCTGAGGCGTTGGTATTAATGCCTTTGCTCTCAGAGAATAACGATGTGAGCGGCTTGTGGCCGGTTTCTAGTTCGAACTGCCGGCCAAATAGTTAATGGTACATCTTTTTTACTGCGTACACTCAAGCTAGGGCCTCCTTTTCGACCATGCTGTACCCCCTTTTGGCTTTGGAAAGGCTGCAGGACGCATACGCTACAGGTTGGAGCTTACCCGACACATTCGCTTGCTGAAGCACACACCCGATCCCGTAGGATGATGCATCGCACGCTAAAACAAGATGCCTACAGGGATCATACAGCGCCATAGTTTGTTTGAGCACAATA
Source organism: Pristiophorus japonicus (assembly GCF_044704955.1). Classification (NCBI taxonomy): domain Eukaryota; kingdom Metazoa; phylum Chordata; class Chondrichthyes; family Pristiophoridae; genus Pristiophorus; species Pristiophorus japonicus. The sequence goes on from NC_091980.1 coordinate 232,242,177, forward strand.
AGTTTCTGGCCTTCTCAAAGGCAGTTTCTTGGTTTTTACCACAGACCCAGTCATCACCCTTATGGAGCAGTACATTTAATGGTTCAAACAACGTGCTCAGCTCAGGCAGAAAGTTATCAAAGTAGTTCAGTAGTCCTAGGAACGAGCACAGCTCTGTCATGTTGCGAGTTCTCGGGGCCTTCTGGCTCACCTCCATCTTGGAGTCTGAGGGTCTGATGCCATCTGCTGCGATTCTCCTTGCCAGGAATTCCATCTCTGGTGCCAAGAAGACGCATTTGGTTCATTTCAACCTTAAACCTACTCGATTTAGTCAGCGTAGCACCTCTTCCAGGTTATGGAGATGTTCCTTGGTATCATGTCCAGTGATCAAGATGTCATCTTGGAAGACGACTGTTCCCAGGACAGATTTCAGCAGGCTCTCCATGTTTCATTGGAAGATCACAGCCGCTGAACAGATCCCGAAGGGGCACCGGTTGTATACGAACAGACCCTTGTGTGTGTTTATGCATGTCAGCTTCTTGGACGATTCCTCCAGCTCCTGAGTCATGTACGCCAAGGTGAGGTCCAGTTTCGAAAACTGCTTTCCGCCTGACAGGGTTGCGAACAAATCCTCCGCCTTGAGTAGCGGGTACTGGTCCTATAACAATATTCGGTTCATGGTTACTTTATAATCTCCACAGATTCTAATTGTCCCATCACTTTTAAGAACGGGGACAATGGGACAGGCACAGTCATTAAATTCCACTGGCGATATGATGTCTTCGCGCTGAAGCCGATCTAGCTCGACTTCTGCTTTCTCCCGCATCATGTAAGGGACTGCTCTGGCCTTGTAGTGAACGGGTCTCACGTCTGGGCTGAGGTGAATTGTCACCTTGGCCCCTGTGAAGCTGCCGATGCCAGGCTGGAACAGTGACGGAAACTTGTCTAAGGCCTGCGCACATGTGGCTTTCTCCAACCGACGATAATGCTTTTACATCGCCCCATTTCCAGATAAAATTCCGTAGCCAGCTTCTGCCAAGCAGCGTGGGCCCGATACTGGGAACAATCCATAGTGGTAATTTATGCACAGAACCATCATACAGCTCCTAAACCATTGCACTTCCGAGGACCGGGATAATCTCTTTAGTGTAGGTGCGCAGTTTCGCGTCGATCGGACTCAGCTTGGGCCTGTGTGCCTTGTTTGCCCATAACATCTCGAAGGCCTTCTGACTCATGATCGATTGGCTTGCACCCGTGTTCAGTTCCATCGGTACCGGTATGCCATTCAGTTTACCGTTCATCATAATCGGGGGAGTCTTGTTGGTAAAGGTGTGCACTTCATGCATGTGCACCCCATGTACCACTTCCTTCTCAGTCATCTATGTGCGATCCTCAGGATCTACGCTTGACCTCCAATCCTCCGCTACGTATCGAGTTGCAGCATGTTTACACATTCGTTGAGGTTCCCCATCATTGAGCAATTCTTGCAGACATATTGTTTGAACCTGCACTGGTTTGCTCGATGAGCCCCTCCACAGCGCCAACAGCTTGCTGATGGACTTGCATTCACAGGTACTGAACACTTCGCATTAGTCCATTGTTGTGGTGAGTGAGTCATCTCAGGTCGAGCAGAGGTCGCATTAGCCCAGCTGGGGGCACTTCTCCTGTCTGCCGACGAATTTAGCTTATTCACGGTGTTTGCCCCCGGGTGATTCCGAAGTTGTGAGTAGAGTAGCTTTATTTCTTCCTCTCTAGCCATGTATGCCTGAGCAATTAGGGTGGCTTTGGCTAGGTCCAAGTCTTCCTCCGCTAGCAATTTGCAGAAAATCCCTTCGTGCCCAATTCCCAAAACAAAGAAGTCTCTTAACATTTCTTCAAGAACTGTCCCGAATTTGCATGGCCCAGCAAGACGCCTTAGCTCAGCAATGAATGTTGTCACGTCTTGGCCTACTCCGCGCCGGTGGGTGTAGAAATGGTACCTCGCCATGAGCGCTCTGCGTTTCGGCTTTTGGTGATTTCGAACTAGCTCGCACAGTTCTTCGTAACTTTTCTCAGCGGGTTTCGTCAGTGCGTATGTCAGTGATCCGCAGACCGTGAGGAGGACGGCCCTGCGTTTGCTGGCATTCGCAGCTCCCTCTAAGTCTTTTGCGACAAATCATTGATCCAGCTGGCCAATGAAATCATCCCAGTCTTCCCCGACGCAATATCGCTCGATGTAGTCAATGGTGGCCATGACTTCGTGTTAGTATCCTATTCTCGTCGCCAGTTGATACGTATGCTTATCACTATAATAAATCACACGTGGTCCATGCTGGAGCTGATCACCTTGTGACCTTTAGGTTTAATGTAAACTCCAAAAGGAGCACTGCAGGGGGAGCCTGCTTTATATAGGGAGGCAGCACGAGGTGCAGTAATGTGTGCCTCCCGAGCTTTCCCCATCTGTTGGCTATTACATGTACAATGCATGGTACAGAGTATGGCTGCAATACATCACAGAAGTTATGAGAAATAAAAATCGGGCAGCGTGTAAAACAGGCGGCCAATTCCAAAGCACACATTTTTTGCCTGGCGATAAAAATTGAAATTAGCCCCAGAGAGTGGTTAATACCTCGTGACCTTCCGTGTAGGATAATAGAGAAAAAACTCTGGAGTTATTCAAGAGACGTTTTGGCACTGTAGATCTAATTTTCCTGACTGTTGCCCCCCGCACGCCCACTTCTCTGGGCAAGAAAACCAGGAAGAGGGGAGGAGATCCATTTTTCACTTCAGTTGCAAAGCACCTGTGCTGGGTTATGTTGAGGTGGGAAGGGAGGTAGTGCAGGATGATTGATTCCAAGGTTTCTGTGGAAGGATGAGCCAGGTTGGTCAAATGGCCCAGATTCTGACTTTCCCCACTTTAATATAGGGAAGTTACCTCTGAGCAGTTATAAAATCACGAGAGGCAGGAGTTCACAATGCTTGTTTAATGAAATTACTGCCTTGTCATTTATAGCTAGCTAGCTGGAATAAGGTTATATGCATCGCCAGTAATTTCCGCGATCTCTCGCCGTTTACGCCGTTTCTTTGGAGGTTCCGCTGAAGTCACGGCGAATCGGAAAATCCCCGCGGAAATTCCATAGCCTGACATCAAATTACAAGGGTAGACCTTTTTTAAATAAAGTAATTGTTCAAATGAATCACAATTATGTATAATTTAAGCGATGTTGATATCATCGAGTTTTTGGGCGAATGATTACTTCCCGATGACGGAACTATTTACTGTCATTTATTGTTAATGTTGAAGTATTTGCACGTCCTTAGTGTTAATGAAGAGGCGAGGTTGGCAGAGCGCTTCTCGGCTGGTTGCGGATCCTGGGACTAGGCGTGCACTGCTCGACCCAAACGCACGGAGAAGAGCCGATCCGATGACGAGGGCTGAGAATTAGCAATATTAGCAGCGCACCACAACGACGACAAAAATATATTGAAGCATCTGAAAGGATTTTCAGTAAAATAAAGAATGTAAGTGAGATTGGACGAGTCCTTTCTGGAAACAGGTAAGTGTCGGGTTGGTTTATTACACCGGTGCATGTCTCCTTGGATGCGGCTACATTGCACGTAACGAATGAATTAAAAAAATAAACCCCGTTAGCTGCATAGATTCGGTTGATGATTGTTTCTGCAAGAATAGAAAGGTCGTATTCAGCGCTTGTATTCCCGACCTACCTAAACAAGAGGCAACAGTATTCCCGTGTTTAATGGAAGAGTGCGAAGATTATTGTCACTGACAGAAAAGCTGCAAATTCTGAATGAAATGCAAGACTGGCGTTTCCTTCCCCTCCAAGAATATAAGTACGGCGGATTTCAGCTTTCTGTCGTATTTGTAATTGGGTTAAACATATAGTTTCAAAATCCCGATGCGTTTACCTGTGCCCTTTGTGTTCAGATGCGTGCAGTGTTCATGTATATGTGTGTATTACATGCTGTGTGCCATGTTTACCACTAACATTTTCCTGCTGGCCCTGATACATGTGTCAAATGGAATAGCACACAAAGAACATGTAACCCTAGGAAATGTCCTAACTACTGCAGGCCGAGGTAATATTTCAGTGGATTACATTTCCTTCCCTTCCCCTCGCTCCCACCCCTCCTGAATTGTATCGTGTTAAATGATTGAGGAACTGAATATTTAAAATAGAAACTTCCTCTTTTTTATTTTACACTATAAACAAAAGAATAATCAGGCAAGTTCCACAATTCACTGATATTTTTGAATGTTGATTGATTTTTTTTTCAATTGCATTTTTCTCTCAACAGATAATTATAATTTCGCATTTAATTCAGTCAATTTGTTTCTTAGATGTTGAGACTCCCTTACAATTTGTTTTATTGCTCTGATTTTCTCTTCCAGCTATAAATGATGCAACTCTTGGCAGCTTTCATGGGAGAGTTGACCCCCTGTCAAACACAGCCTATGTTTAAAAGGGACATCGGTGGTTGATGGTACTTGCAATACCAAACAGTTATTCAGATATTTTCATAACAGTCATGAATATCACATTCTATTTTAATTCAGATGTCCAGGAATGTTAGCAAGTTTTAAAACATTATTAATAATTTCTTAATTTTCTGTTTCATTCAGACACTCATGAATTATTGTTAGTTTAATGAGTGGCCACACGCTATTTTTTGTGATGCAAGAAATTGGTGGGGTGGATGTGGGAATGTTCTTAGTGAGTAACTTTGATAAAAGAACTAACGGACATAAGAAACATAAGAACATAAGAATTAGGAACAGGAGTAGGCCATCTAGTCCCTCGAGCCTGCTCCGCCATTCAACAAGATCATGGCTGATCTGGCCGTGGACTCAGCTCCACTTACCCGCCCGCTCCCCATAACCCTTAATTCCCTTATTGGTTAAACATCTATCTATCTGTGACTTGAATACATTCAATGAGCTAACCTCAACTGCTTCCTTGGGCAGAGAATTCCACAGATTCACAACCCTCTGGGAGAAGAAATTCCTTCTCAACTCAATTTTAAATTGGCTCCCCCGTATTTTGAGGCTGTGCCCCCTAGTTCTAGTCTCCCCGACCATTGGAAACAACCTCTCTGCCTCGATCTTGTCTATCCCTTTCATTATTTTAAATGTTTCTATAAGATCACCCCTCATCCTTCTGAACTCCAACGAGTAAAGACCCAGTCTACTCAATCTATCATCATAAGGTAACCCACTCATCTCCGGAATCAGCCTAATGAATCGTCTCTGTACCCCCTCCAAAGCTAGTTTATCCTTCCTTAAGTAAGGTGACCAAAACTGCATGCAGTACTCCAGGTGCGGCCTCACCAATACCCTATACAGTTGCAGAAGGACCTCCCTGCTTTTGTACTCCATCCCTCTCGCAATGAAGGCCAACATTCCATTCGCCTTCCTGATTACCTGTTGCACCTGCAAACTAACTTTTTGGGATTCATGCACAAGGACCCCCAGGTCCCTCTGCACCGCAGCATGTTGTAATTTCTCCCCATTCAAATAATATTCCCTTTTACTGTTTTTTTTCCCCAAGGTGGATGACTTCACACTTTCTGACATTGTATTCCATCTGCCAAACCTTAGCCCATTCGCTTAACCTATCTAAATCTCTTTGCAGCCTCTCTGTGTCCTCTACACAACCCGCTTTCCCACTAATCTTTGTGTCATCTGCAAATTTTGTTACACTACACTCTGTCCCCTCTTCCAGGTCATCTATGTATATTGTAAACAGTTGTGGTCCCAGCACCGATCCCTGTGGCACACCACTAACCACCGATTTCCAACCCGGAAAGGACCCATTTATCCCGACTCTCTGCTTTCTGTTAGCCTGCCAATTCTCTATCCATGCTAATACATTTCCTCTGACTCCGCGTACCTTTATCTTCTGCAGCAACCTTTTGTGTGGCACCTTATCGAATGCCTTATGAAAATCTAAATACACCACATCCATCGGTACACCTCTATCCACCATGCTCGTTATATCCTCAAAGAATTCCAGTAAATTAGTCAAACATGATTTCCCCTTCATGAATCCATGCTGCGTCTGCTTGATTGCACTATTCCTATCTAGATGTCCCGCTATTTCTTCCTTAATGATAGCGTTAAGCATTTTCCCCACTACAGATGTTAAACTAACCGGCCTATAGTTACCTGCCTTTTGTCTGCCCCCTTTTTTAAACAGAGGCGTTACATGAACTGCTTTCCAATCCGATGGCACCTCCCCAGAGTCCAGAGAATTTTGGTAGATTATAACGAATGCATCTACTATAACTTCCGCCATCTCTTTTAATACCCTGGGATGCATTTCATCAGGACCAGGGGACTTGTCTACCTTGAGTCCCATTAGCCTGTCCAGCACTACCCCCCTAGTGATAGTGATTGTCTCAAGGTCCTCTCTTCCCACATTCCTGTGACCAGCAATTTCTGGCATGGTTTCTGTGTCTTCCACTGTGAAGACTGAAGCAAAATAATTGTTTAAGGTCTCAGCCATTTCCACATTTCCCATTATTAAACCCCCCTTCTCATCTTCTAATGGACCAACATTTACTTTAGTCACTCTTTTCTGTTTTATATATCTGTAAAAGCTTTTACTATCCGTTTTTATGTTTTGCGCAAGTTTACCTTCATAATCTATCTTTCCTTTCTTTATTGCTTTCTTAGTCAAGGACATGGTTATGCGCTCAGGAACTTCAAGCTAATGAGGAGTACCCAGTTCAAACTTTGAAAATGGATAAGGCAAGACAGTTTCCATTTTAACTCTGAACTATTTCAAAATTAGGAAACATAATACAGAAATCTCACTATTTTCCCATATCAAGATAATCCCTCACTAATTTAGCTTTGCATTAATTGCAGTTATATTGCAACCATTGCGAAGCTACATTTTCAGATTTTAGGCTTAAAGTTTAAAAGGAGTCCAGGGAGCTTGCTGCACTATCTTTAAGCCACGTTAACTCTTCTAACAATAAAAATTTCACCAATAGTCGAAAGGTAATATGCATCAATTTAAGTACACAGAGCAGTGCTAAAGGGTTAGTATAGTTCAGAGCTATCCAATTGCACTAGTTAAAACTGATCTTGGTTGAAGCATTCAAAAAGTAAATGGATGATTACTGACTCGAGAAGAAACAGAAGGACATAGATTTGGTGCCAAGACAGAAGAGAGAGATAATAACTTGTACAGACCCTAGACTATAGGCCGAATGATCATTTCTCATTTGTGCTTTCTGTAGTTAAAAAAAAAAAATATTTTGTACGCTTTCCTGTGAGCCGCACTATTCGCCATCTGAAAGTGAATGAAGGAGACCTATTGCCAGTGCGGCTCTTTAAACAAATGATAAGAGAAGCACAAGAGTGAACCATGATGATTGCTTTGCTGATCATACTTCCAACTTTGTGGAAATGCACCTTGCTTCACTCAATGTCTCCTGATAACACAAATTATAGCAGGAAATTACAGTATGAAGAAATCTCAGTGTGGAACCCATTGTTACATTAGCATTTTGTGCCTGTGTGCTGCCTCTCAGTCTTCACACAGGCCAGTCGGAATTGCTTGCTCTAGACTACAGTCACTGTCATGGCACACTTGAGCAGAGTGTTAGGAAGCGCACAAGAATAACCTGGGGTAACCTGTTGTACAACTTTCTCTTACTTATTACAAGAAATGCCCAGCTTCAAATCTGCAGTTCCCTGTGACAGCTAGATAAGATAAAAACTTTCCCTGTAAGGAACTGTGATCTGAAACCTGTCTTGTATTACTCTGTGGCAGAACATTCTGGAGCACCATTGTACTATGCTCTTTGTATTGCATTCTTAACTAGAGAAAAAAATTACTTGGAGGATACTGGTTGGTGATATTAGTGCCACTCTTGTAAAAAATATAGTTTTGATTAATATGCTGAACTTCAGCACATGTGTGTTTTTCTCCCACCTCTCTTCATTCCTTTCTCCTCTCCTGAAGACATTGTTTCCTTATCGAGAGTGCAGTTCCATACACATTGGCCACCCTCTGATATTTTATCAAAGTGGGCACTTTTCATGTGTGATCCTAAAGATGCATGTCAGCATGTTGTTCATGTGCATCACAGCTGGGCCATATCCTGTCCATACCCCTGACACTAACTCTGTCTACCGTTTTGACTATTCAGGCTGAGTCCATTGGTGCACATTCTCGGTGTTCGTTCGATCACAAGCCGATCCTTGGGCACCTAATCTGATTCATTGCAATCAACACCCTTTCCATCTACAGAACATTGCCTGCTTGTGTCCCTGTGTGACTCCTTCCGTTGTCATGTCTTCATCATCTTGAGGATTGATTTAATCAATTCTTTCCTCCCCAGCATCCCAATCTTCACCCTTCACAAGCTACAGGTGATCCAGATCTCTGTGACTTGTGTTTCCTCTTGCACACCTATCAACCCTCCTTGCCCAACCTTACTGGCTCCTTATATCCCAACTAGTTGATTTCAAGATCCTCATCCTTGGTTTTCAAGTCCCTCTTACATCGCCCATCCTATTTTGGTAATCGTCACTAGCTATACATATACATCAAAGGTACAGCCTAGACTGTTTGGCTCCACCCTCTCTGTTCCATCATTGAAGGCTGTTCCTTTTAATTATTACATTTCTGTGCTCTGGAACTCAACCTTGTCACCTCCTTTCAAAACTTTTCTAAAAACATATCTACTTAACCATATCTTAAGCTTTCTGTCTTCCCTCCCCTCTTCTGTTCCCAAATTCTTTTACTGTCTGCTAGGTGTCTGACTCTTCCCCCCCTCCCCAGTGAAGCATCTGAGATGCTCTTGTTGTGTGGAGCACTATGTAAATACAAGTTGTTGACATCTACAACATGCACACTCCTAGCAAGGATTGCTGGATAGCGCTCAGGATCAGGAACCCTGGTTAATTTTGCCTTGGTAAGGAGGCCAATTGTAGCTGAGAGTAGTTAACTCTGCGTAGGGATATATCTGGGACATGCTTGTTGTGTTCTGCTCAGCTACTCTCTACCATAACCAGCTATTGTGGGAAGTTCTTATTTTCTTTCTTGTATGTGTGAAATATTACAACATTTCTGGGCTGCTTCCAAAATCCTCATGTGGAGTGGGGATTGAGGGAGGTGATCTCAAGAAATCGCAGGTGTACAGCCACTATTGCCAGATATGTCCTCCTTTTGAGTTACATTCCACACTGGGTTGCAGAATCACCCACTTATGTGTTTACATGGTGCATGTAAATTTTCTCTCTGTGAAGCTGTGAAAGTACTCATTACCATGATAAATGCTATATTATTTACATAGATTTACATAGAAATTACAACACAGACAAAATCCTTGCGGCACAACCAGTGCTTCCATCCCATGTGCCTGCCTTGTTCACATATCTCTTTATTTCCATTTCTGTCAATCACCTATCTAACCTATTCTTAACTATTGATCCTTCCGCTCCCCGGCCTGTTCCGATGGTGCTCGCAGGCTAGGGGCCGCTCAGCCTGCTGGGCCAGGCCGCCATGATGCTCCTGCCGCTCATCGGGGCACCATCGGAGCAGGCCGGGGAGCGGAAGGAGCAGCGTGGCGACATACCACTCCAGAGAGCAGCACGTGCTGGAGCAGGAGAGCAACGGCAGTGAAAAGGGACATCATTAAGGTCCAGGTCGGTGATTGGAGCGTAGGCAGGTACAGCAGGAGCGGCGAGGTCGGGGCGAAGGAACGGCAAGCGAATGTAGAGGGATGTGATCGGGGCCCAGGAGAGGTGTGCGTTCAGGGCCCAGAAGAGGAGGGGACCCAGGGGCAGCATGGGGCAGCCCACACTGTGATATGTGTGTGCACTAGGTCCATGCAGCAGAGCTGGTCTCCAGTCGTTTTGGTTAATCCTTGCCACTGGACCAAGACCTAGCTCTGTCAAGCCTGTGTGGTGGCTGGTGTGCAACGGCCACCACATGTTAAAAAAATCCATGCATCTTCCACTCTTCAAGCTTTAGTCCTTCATTGAAACACCTGTGAACTTTTTGACATGGAAGCAAGTCATCCTCGATTCGAGTGACTGCCTATGATGATGATGAAATATTGATATGGGCCAGGCTACTAGGTAAGTACATGAGGAAAAAGGAATAGAAGGATGTGCAGATAGGGTTAGATGAAGTAAAGTGGGAGGAGGCTCCTGTGGAGCATAAACACCGGCATAGACCAGTTGAGCTGAATGGCTTGAATCTGTGTTATAAATTCTATGTAATTCTATGCTCCTGCTCCTCTGCTATAACTTTGCTGGAACAGAGGAACAGGAAGGAGTAGGCCATTCAGCTCCTCGAGCCGGTTCAGCCATTCAGTGAAATCACGGCAGATCCGAGACCTAACTCCATATACTTGGTTTTGCCCCATTTCCCTTAATACCTTTGGTTTACAAAAAGCCATCAATCTCAGATTTAAAATTAACAATTGATCCAGCATCAATTGCCGTTTGCAGAAGAGAGAAAGAAAAAAAAGAAAGACTTGGATTTATATGGCGCCTTTCACAACGACCAGACGTCTCAAAGTGCTTTACATCCAATGAAGTACTTTTGGAGTGTAGTCACTGTTGTAATGTGTAATGAGAGTTCAAAACTTCTACCACCCTTTGTGTGTAGAATTGTTTCCTAATTTCACTCCTGAATGGTCTAGCTTTAATTTTTAGACGATGCCCCTGGTCCTAGACTCCCCAACCAGCGGAAATAGTTTCTCTCTATCTACTTATCTATTCCCCTTAATATCATGAAAACTTTGATCAAATCACCCTTAACTTTCTAAATTCCAGGGAATACAACCTTAGTTTGTGTAATCTCTTCTCGTAATTTAACCCCTGCAGTCCGGGTATCATGCTGCTAAACCTACGCTGCACTCTCTCCAAGGCCAATATATCCTTCCTAAGCTGTGGTGACCCAGAACTGTGGAAACCGTATTTATGGATCTAAACAGGCTGCACTTCTGATAAGGTTACAATGGTGGAACGGGAGCAGCTCCAAAGAAATTCCTGATCATGGTCTCTGCTTCACTACCTAACTCTAAGTGCACTCCACAGTCTCACAACCCTCCATGTAAAAAATAAGTTTCTCCTGCTCTCTGATTTAAATCTCTTCCATTTGATCTTATCTCTATGTCTCTTTGTTCTAGAGCCCGCAATTACTAGAAACAGTCTGTTTCAATCGATTCAGTCCTATCCTTTAGGATTTTAAACAGCTCTTTCGAAAGACCCTATAATAGCCTGTGTTTTAATGAAAACAAACCCAGTTTTTGAAGTTTGTGCTCATATTTGAATTTTCTCATACCAAGCAGCATCCTAGTGATTCTGTGCTGTGCACTTTGTCACCTTAACATCCTTCCTATAGTGTGGAGCCGAAAACTGCACAATGCTCCAACTGTTGCTTTACTAAGGTCTGTTATAGGTTCACTATTACATTGACTTTTATAATCTATACTTCGTCATAAATCACAGTATTCCATTAGCTTTTTATGGCCTTATTGACTTGAGGTGCAGCTTGAAATGTGTTGTGCACCTGAGCCCCAAATTGCTCTGCTCTTCCACTTCACCTCACTTTCTCTATTCAAAGTATAGTTATTACTTTTTTTAATCAAAATGTAGCACCTCACATTGAATTCCATTTGCCATTTCTTTACCCATTCCACCATCTTATCGGTACACTTCGCAGCTTCCTTTTGCTCGTCAGCATTATTTACTGTACCTCCTATTTTAGTATGATCTACAACTTTGGATTCCATCCAGCTCTATAACCAAATCATTGATGTACACAGTGAACAGAAACAGTCCTAGGACAGAACCCTGTAGACACCACTTGCAACCACTCTGAGAAAATGTCTTTAATGCATACACTCTCTTTCCTCACTTCTGATCATTTTTTAATCCAATTTCCTACTCTTCCTATAAATGACTTGGATGACGGAATAGAGAGCCGTATATCTAAGTTTGCTGACAACATTAAGTTACGTGGCACAGTAAATAATTGTAGATGGGAGCAGAAAGTTGCAAAGGGACATTGATAGATTAGGTGAATGGGCAAATTAACGTGGGAAAGTGTGAGGACATAAGAAAGATAGACCAGAGTATTTTCTAAATGTCGAGAAGCTAGGAGCTGTGGAGGAGCAGAGAAATTTAGGTCCAAGTACAGAAATCACTAAAAGCTGGTGGATAGGTACAAAAAAATTACAAAGAATAATGGAATGTTGGCCTTTATCATAAAAGGGCTGGAATACAAAAGGGTGAAAGTTACAATTTACAGGGCTTTGGTGAAACCACACCTGGAATACTGTGCACAGTCGATGACACTAAGCTGGGTGGCAGTGTAAGCTGTGAGGAGGATGCTAAGAGGCTGCAGGGTGACTTGGATAGGCTAGGTGAGTGGGCAAATGCATGGCAGATGCAGTAAAATGTGGATAAATGTGAGGTTATCCACTTTGGTGGCAAAAACAGGAAGACAGAATATTATCTTAATGGTGACAGATTAGGAAAAGGGGAGGGGCAACGAGACCTGGGTGTCATGGTACATCAGTCATTGAAGGTTGGCATGCAGCTACAGCAGGCGGTGAAGAAGGCAAATGGCATATTTTCCTTCATAGCTACAGGATTTGAGTATTGGAGCAGGGAGGTCTTACTGCGGTTGTACAGAGCCTTGGTGAGGCCACACATAGAATATTATGTTTAGTTTTGGTTTCCTAATCTGAGGAAGGACGTTCTTGCTATTGAGAGAGTACAGTGAAGGTTCACCAGACTGATTCCCGGGATGGCAAGACTGAGATATGAGGAGAGACTGGATCAACTGGGCTTGTATCCACTGGAGTTTAGAAGAATGAGAGGGGATCTCATAAAAACATAAAATTCTGACTGGATTGGACAGGTTAGAGGCAGGAAGAATGTTCTCGTTGCTGGGGAGTTCCAGAACCAAGGGTCACAGTCTAAGAATAAGGGGTAAGCCATTTAGAACTGAGATGAGGAGAAACTTCTTCACTCAGGGAGCGGTTAACCTGTGGAATTCTCTGCCGCAGAAAGTTGTTGAGTCCAGTTCGTTAGATATATTCAAAAGGGAGTTAGATATGGCCCTTATGGCCAAAGGGATCAAGGGGTATGGAGAGAAAGCAGGAAAGGGGTACTGAGGTTGACTGATCAGCCATGATCTTATTGAATGGCGGTGCAGACTCGAAGGGCCAAATGGCCTGCTCCTGCACCTAATTTCTATGTTTCTATGTTTCTATGTTATGGATGCATACATTGATAATGTAACAAACAGGGCGGATAAAGGAGAACCAGTGGATGTGGTGTATTTGGACTTCCAGAAGGTATTTGATAAGGTGCCACATAAAAGGTTACCGCACAAGATAAAAGTTCAGGGGGCTGAGGGTAATATATTAGTATGGATAGAGGATTGGCTAACTAACAGAGAACAGAGAATCTGGATAAATAGTTCATTCTCTGGTTGGCAACCAGTAACGAGTGGGATGCCACAGGGATCAGTGCTGGCACCCCAACTATTTACAATCTATATTAACGACTTAGAAGAAGGGACTGAGTATAACATAACCAAGTTTGTTGATACAAAGATGGGAGAAAAAGCAATGTGTGAGGAGGACACAAAAAAATCTGCAAAAATGATATAGACCTGCTAAGTGAGTGGACAAAAATTTGGCAGATGGAGTATAATATTGGAAAGTGTGAGTTCATGCACTTTGGCAGAAAAAAATCAAAGAGCAAGTTATTATTTAAATGAAAATTGCAAAATGCCGCAGTACAGCGGGACCTGGGAGTACTTGTACGCAGGTACAGCAAGTGATCAGGAAGGTCAATGGTATCTTGGCCTTTATTGCAAAGGGGATGGAGTATAAAAGCAGAGAAGTCTTGCTACAGCTATATAAGTTTTGGTGAGGCCACACCTGGAATACCGCGTGCAGTTTTGGTTTCCATATTTACGAAAGGATATACTTTTTTTGGAGGCAGTTCAGAGAAGGTTCACTAGGTTGATTCCGGGGATGAGGGGGTTGACTTATGAGGAAAGGTTGAGTAGGTTGGGCCTCTACTAATTGGAATTCAGAAGAATGAGAGGTGATCTTATTGAAACATATAAGATTATGAGGGGGCTTGACAAGGTGGATGCAGAGAGGATGTTTCCACTGATGGAGGAGACTAGCACTAGAGGGCATGATCTTAGAATAAGGGGCTGCCCATTTAAAACAGAGACGAGGAGAAATTTATTCTGAGGGTTGTAAATCTGTGGAATTCACTGCCTCAGAGAGCTGTGGAAGCTGGGACATTGAATACATTTAAGACAGAAATAGACAGTTTCTTAAACGATAAGGGGTTATGGGGAGCGGGCAGGGATGTGGACCTGAGTCCATGATCAGATCAGCCATGATCTTATTGAATGACGGAGCAGGCTCGAGGGGCCGTATGGCCTACTCCTGTTCCTATTTCTTATGTTCTTATGTTCTTATTATCATCCCTTGTCACAGCTGTAATAGTTTCTTTAATCAATACTGCGACACCCCCTCCCTTTTTACCCCCCTCTATCCCGTCTGAAGATCCTGTAACCAGGAATGCTGAGCTGCCAAACCTGCCCCTCTTTTAGCCATGTCTCTGTAATAGCTATAATATCATACTCCCGTCATTCTTCATCTAACTCTATCAGCATAACCCTCAATTCCCTTCTCCTTCATTTGCTTATCTAGCCCCCTCTTAAATGCATCTATACTATTTGCTTTAACCACTTCCTCAGTGTAGAAGATTAAGGGGTGATCTAATTGAGATGTTTAAGATGATTAAAGGATTTGATACAGTAGATAAAGATAAATTATTTATTCGGGTGAGAGAGTCCAGAACAAGAGAGCATAAACTTAAAATAAGTGCTAGGCCATTCAGAGGTGATGTCAGAAAGTACTTCTTCGCAGAGTAGGGAAAATCTGGAACTCTTTCCCCCCCCACCACCCGCGCCCCCCCAACCCCCCACCCCACCAAAAAAAAAGAGTTGAGGCTCGGTCAATTGAAAAATTCAACACAGAGATTGATAGATTTTTGTTAGGCAAGGGTATTAAGGGTTACAGAATCAAGGCAGGTAGATGGAGTTAAGATGCAGACCAGCCATGATCTAATTGGCTGAACAGTTTGAGCAGCTGAATGGCCTTCTCCTGTTCCTATGTTTCTTTCTATGTTCTCCTAATTCCATACCCTATAAACTTATGCAGTAGTCTTTTGTGTAGTACCTTGTACATGGACTTTCAGACAGCATCTGCTGCATTTCCCCACAGTGCTTTGTTTCCCCATTTATTGTGTCTCTTTTCTTGTTTTTTGATCCTTTTCCCGAGTATTCTGTTCCATTTATTTGTTGTTTTGCACTCTTTCTGTCACACTCTGCTGGTTTTTATTAATCCTTTCTGCATTTTCTTTCTCTTCATGCTTTTGCACTTGTGCTACATCACCTGCAAACATGGAGTCAGTTTCCAACACATATATTGATGACACCCAGCTCCACCCCTCCACTCCATTTGCCCCTCCATTGCCTCTGTACTGTTGGACTGCTTGTCTGACATCCAGTCCTGTTTGAGCTGCAGTGGCTTCCAGCTAAACATTGGGGTGACCAAAACCATTGTCTGTGACTCCCACCACAAGCTCAGTATCCTTGCCACTAACTCATCCCTTCACCGGCCACTGTCTAGGATGAACCAGATACATGTTAAAATAATCTGACTACAGTGTAAAATTTGTGCGATGTAAATTTTAGGTTGTAACATTATTACTCTGGCCACTTCCATGACAGCTTGTCTTTTTGAATTAATAGTGTGAATTATATGTTAGACTGGTCCAATGCAGCAAATAGCCCTGATACAGCTTGAGTTTTTTTCCCAACATTTGCTCTTATTTTCACAGCTAAACCAGTTTCCATAAGCAGACATATTCTATTATGAATTAAAACCTGTGCCTTTATTGAGCATCATGTCCAGATTATCAGTTAATTTCTAATTGTGATATACTGCTCACTGAACAAGTGGAATGACCAACATGTCTTGTCACCTCCAAAGGTGAAAAATAATACGTTGTCTGAGTAATGCGCACAGGTTAAAATGTATCCACAGCTGAAATAATATACACAAGAGATAATGATGCAGCCGCATACTAATATTGTTCAGTAACTAATTATTCAGTAACACATTTACACAGTATGTAGACTATGTTGACAAGAGGACAACATTCTTACTCTGTCTCTTAATGAGATCTTAGTAACAAAAGTCCCCAAATGCCTTGGAGGTTCTGCCGGTATCCCACCGTAAATCTAGAGACCAGCAGAGCCCACTCAGAAATGGGAGAGAAATGGTTGTGCTGAGTCCCCACATAATCCGGAAGTTTCCTGTTTGCCTTAAAAAGGGGTGGAACCACCATCTGACCCTGACAAAGCAAATGATGGCAAGGAGGCGATCCAGGGGCTGAGACTCCTTATGCTGGGATTTACCACTCATTGGGCTCAATTGGCATATCAGTCAAGGTCGATATGCCCAATGAGATGAATAGCACACTGGTCTCTACATGAGTGGATGTCGACCTCAATGGTAGGGTCCAGACTAGGAAAGCTGCCTGAACCCCAAAAGGGAAGAATATTAATATATATATGTTTTTTCACATTACCACTTTTACCAAGAGTGCAAAGGGGATGAATGTTGTTGGGGCGGGGTGCACCTGGGTGCCCCTCTCCCACCATGGGCAGAGTTTCTGGCCGCCAGTGGCAGGCAGGTGCCAAACATGCAAGCAATATAAAAACAAATTGTAAGAGCTTCTACAAGTATGTAAAAAGGAAGAGAATAGCAAAAGTAAACATTGGTCCCTTAGAGACTGAGGCAGGAGAAATTATTATGGGGAATAAGGAAATGGCAGAAACATTAAACAAATATTTTATATCTGTCCTCACAGACGAAGATGCAAAAAGCATACCTAAAATGGTGGGGAACCAAGGGGCTAATGAGGGTGAGGAACTTAATGTAATTAATATAAGTAGAGAAAAAGTACTAGAGAAGCTAAGGGGATGAAAAGCTGACAAATCCCCTGGACCTGATGGCCTACATCCTAGGGTTCTAAAAGAGATGGCTGCAGAGATAGTGGATGCATTGGTTTTGATCTTTCAAAATTCGCTAGATTCTGGAACAGACCCAGCGGATTGGAAGGTAGCAAATGTAACAGCGTTAGTCAAGAAAGGAGGGAGAGAGAAAACAGGGAACTACAGGCCAGTTAGTCTAATATCAGTCATAGGGAAAATGCTGGAATCCATTGTTAAGGAAGTGGTATCAGGGTACTTAGATAATCATAACATGATTAGGCAGAGTCAACATGGTTTTATGAAGGGGAAATAATTTTTGAGAAATTGAGTTTTTTGAGGATGTAATCAAGAGGGTAGATAAAGGGGGAACCAGTGGATGTAGTATATTTGGATTTCCAAAAGGCTTTCGATAAGGTGCCACATAAAAGGTCATTACACAAGATATGGGCTCATGTGATTGGAGGTAATGTATTAGCATGGATAGAGGATTGGGTAACAGACAGAAAACAGAGAGTAGGGATAAATGGGTCTTTTTCAGGTTAGCAGGCTGTAACTAGTGGGGTGCTGCAAGGATCAGTGCTGGGGCCTCAGCTATTTACAATCTATATTAATGACCTAGATGAAGGGACCGAATGCAATGTATCCAAGTTTTCTGATGATACAAAGCTAGGTTGGACAGTAAGCTGTGAAAAGAACACAAAGCATCTATACAGGCATATAGAAAGACTAAGTGAGTGGGCAGTAAGGTGGCAGATTGAGTATAATGTCAGGAAATGTGATGTTAATCACTTTGGTAGAAAGAATAGAAAAATAGAATATTAATTAAATGGTGAGAAACTTTTAAAGGTTGGTGTTCAGAGAGATTTGGGTGTTCTTGTGCAAGAAACACAGAAAGCTAGCATGCAGGCCCAGCTAGCAATAAGGAAGCCAAATGGCATGTTCTCCTTTATTGGAAGCGGGTTGGAGTATACAAGTAAGGAAGTCTTGCTACAATTGTACAGGGCCTTGGTGAGACCACACCTGGAGTACTGTGCACAGTTTTGGTTTCCTTATCTAAGGAAGGAGATACTTGCCTTGGAGGCGGTACAACAGAGGTTCACTAGATTGATTCCTGGGATGAGAGGGCTGACTTATGATGAGAGATTGTGTAGAATGGGCCTATACTCTCTGGAGTTTAGAAGAACGAGAGGTGATCTCATTGAAACATACAAGATTCTGAAGGGGATTGACAGGATAGGTGCTGAGAGGTTGTTTCCCCTGGCTGGAGTGTCTCGAACTAGGGGTCACAGTCTTATGATAAGGGGAAGGCCGTTTAAGACAGAGATGAGGAGGAATTTCTTCACAGAGGGTTGTGAATCATTGGAATTCTCTGCCTCAGAGGGCTGTGGAAGCAGAGTTTCTGAATATATTCAAGGCTAAGATAAATAGAGTTTTGGAGTCTAGGGGAATCAAGGCATATTGGGATCGTGCGGGAAAGTGGAGTTGAGGTCGATGATCAATCATAATCTTATTGAATGGTGGAGCAGGCTCGATGGGCTGTAGGGCCTACACCTGCTCTGATTTCTTATGTTCTTTTGCGCCAAAGTAGTGCTTGTGCCAACTTGTCCAATGGTAATGAAATACCCTGCCAGTAACCCTGCAAACTCTGGCGGTATCAGTGCTGGAAATCATTGGTGGGTATTATCCACCGTCTGCGGAAATTAATTACAAGGTACGATTCCTCACAGAACCCTTATTGTATGCACCAGTGGGGAGGGAACTGTAGATTGAGAAATTCTGTAGGTTGAAGATCAAAATATTTCTTCCTAATAGTCAAGCAATCAAAATGTTAACCATTTTCTTTATATTTTAACAAGGTGTGAAGGGAGACTTCAGGGCGACCTACTTGTCTGTTTTTGACACCCTGATGGCAGTTGGAAAGCACAATTCTGTTTGTAGTTGAAATGGAATTAGCATCTGAGATACTCATTGTCCTTCAAGGAGCCTATAATTTCATTAAATTAGGATTAAAAGCTTACTGCAGGCACATCATCTGAGGTAGCCAGTGCAGTTTTTCAAGTAAGCTAGCATATCACTAAAACTGTATAGAGCTGATTTACCTGGCTCCCCACCACAGCCATCCCAATGCTGTACAGAAGCGGAATAGGCCTACAGATGGTAGGGCCTAACACCAGCAGAAGAGGCAGGAAATTTAAGCGCTGCTGCAGGCTTCTCTGACCTACTGTTGTGTGTTTGGTCTCCAAGATGGAGATCAGTAACCAGAAGGAGCCAATTTCCTCTAAACATGTTGGTGAGGAGGGGATTTTGAACTTAAAAAAATGTTACCAACCTTTTTTTATCTTTGGCCTGCTCCAGGAATCCCCACAGACACCTCGATTTTTGGTGGTTGTCTGGAACAGGCCACAGTGCCAGGCTCATCTGGGTGCTGTTGTGCGGGTGCCCATTGAGTGATCCTCCAGGAAAATGAGGTGGGAGGTGAGGATTTTCACACATATTTGGTAATGATGAGACCTTCCACTTTATTTGCATAGATGTGTTGGTCCTGGCCCAGCTCTGCTCCCTCTCCAAGAAGTCCCAGAAATTCCAGGGCTGTATAAAAAGGGGCAATGACCTGATGAAACTGATCTCCGTGTCTTTTCCCTGACCTCTGAGCTTGATGAAATTGAAGTTTCCCAAGGGCAATGGTCAGGAGGAAAATTGGGGCTCATATGTATTTACAAAAAATATATATTCCATGGGCTGAAATCTCTGTTTTTGTCACTGACTGATGTTTCAGTATAAATAATATGCATTTCACATTTTAGCTTGGTAGAAGTTATCTCATTTCACTTTGTTAAAAAAAAATCTTATATTACATATAGGTGGAAATTTGAATTTTTATCCATCAGGCAAGAATGTTTTTGCGTATCTTGTTGCCTTGTAGCTTCACATCACTGGTCTATATGTCAATGTGACAGTTGAGATATATTTGTGATACATTTGAAGCAGTTTGTTTTACATTGTATTAATACTGTGGTGGCATTCTGTAAATGCTTTACAAACAATGTTGAGATATTTTTGTTTCAGATTCCTTTGGGTGGCTCTCTTCAGAGGGATTCCTTAATTTTCACACATATTTGGTAATGATGAGACCAACAGGATTTCGCGTTTGTGTGGTTATCTTGGCCACCCTCATCTGCTTACCGGAACTGAGATGCTCCACCATTCAGAAACGCCAAAGAAGAAACACACAAATATTTGAGGTTTCTACTGCAAAACTAGAAGGCATCACTAGCCATAATGAGAACAGTAATGGGATGAAAAGTGCCACAGTACTAGATGGAGAAACAGCAAATTCCACTGCTTCTAGTAATATTTTAAGCTCTTCATTAGAAACATTAACTGCAGCAATAAACGCTAGCATTGCCCATATAGAAGGAACACAACAAACCAGTAAGACAGGAAATGAAAACGTAATCACCATAACCAGTCAAGATATATTACCTGCAACTACAACAATGGTGCCATTTCAGAAACCATTCAATACAAGTACAAAGGATGAAGACTGGGACAAAGATCTACAGCCTAAACCAAAAAACTTCATAACTGTCTTAGCTACAAAATCCTCTTCTAATCATGGCATTGATGCCAGTGAAGTTAGTGACATTGCTTACACGATGACAGGAGCAACACAGAATGATGCAGCCACTCATGATGCAGAGAAAACTGAAGTAGCAATGAAGAATAAGAAACAAATGCCAGGTCAGGTTACAATTACAACGGTATCCAGTTGGGTCACCAAAAATGAAAGTAGTGGAGAGACAACAGGGACAACTGTCTCGAGCAGTGAAAACTTTACGCTGAATAGTCATGACACTACGGCTTTGCCTCTTACCAGTAAAACAATTCTTACTGTAAATACCACACAAAAAGATGTCACAGTATTGACTTCGGAAATGTTAAATTTCTCAGAATTTGCAAATGTAGAAAGTTTCAAGAATGAAGAAGTAACAACAACAATAATCAGTGAACCAGAAGGTAATTACTGGAAAGTAAACAGTCCAAATGCTGGTAAAGAAATGAATGAAATCATGGCAACTACAGTGAGTGCAGTAACAGACAGCAAGGCACCCAATACATTTCAGGTGGCTACGACACCCAGAGTTACGACAGCAATCAAGGGAGCTGTCATGACAGATTCGGACTCATCAGCTTCTACAGAAACTATGTTGAAAACAGCCCAAACAATGCAAGTAACCAGTACAGCAGCTATAATTGCAACTACTAAAAAAACATATGACGGATTGAGTGCAAGTTTGGCAGTGGCAACTGGGATTCCTGCTGTCAGATTTGCTTTGTCAACAACACATCTCCCTCAGAAACCAGTCACAGAAGGTACAAATATTGATATATGATTAGAAATCTAGTGAGTGTAATATTGCATGATTGTAGTATTCTAGTGAACATTTGATTGGATTTGGTCCATGGGCCAATCACTGGTAAAACTTTTCGATCTGTTTTTGGCTTTAATGTTTTTTTGCTCCCCCACCCCCCAGTTAATTCTTCACACCAGGCATTTTATCTGCTCTGCTTTCCTTCCCCACCAAGTGCTCCACCTCTACTGTACTCTCTTACCCCTTTCCCAAACCTTCCTTTATTCTGCCTTCCAGGCCCATTTAAGTGTTCCAGCTCTCCACGGCATGCTTACTCCCTAAAACTGCAGCTGATACCCTCCAAACTGAAAACTTTCCCTGACTGCGAGCAACACAGTGGGTGATCTCCAAATATATTATAGAGTGACACTCTCATCTAATTTAAAAGTTGAATTCTGGAACGAAAGCATAGGTCTAAAAAAAATTAACAAAAGGACAAAGGTTAAAAACCATGATAACTTCACTTTCCCCTCTCCCTTAATTGTCCAAGTTGGATATTTACCTAGTCTACCGAGCATCTGTTGCCTGCCTGAGCTCCCCTCACCTGCAAATTCTAGCTGTTTCCATCACTTCCTTTCATCTCTCTCTCTCTCACTTTCTCACTTTACCTCTATTCTCTCGGGCTCACATTTGGTGTTCCATCTCTGATTCCCTTCCTACCCAATTCCCTTTTTATTTGTTGTTCAACCTCACTTTTCCATCCTTCCTGCAACCCAGTCACAACCCAAGTGCTGTTGACATTTTTTTAATTTTCAAAAGCATATTCACTTTACAAATATATTGTCCCAAGTAAGCAGAGCAAGTCCTTTCTTGAGAAGGAGGGGATATTCTCAGCAGGGAGTTGTGTACAGGCCACCAAATAGTAGTAGTGAGGTTGGGGATGGCATCAAACAAGAAATAAGGGATGTGTGCAATAAAGGTACAGCAGTAATCATGGGCGACTTTAATCTACATATTGATTGAGCTAACCAAACTGGTAACAATGCGGTGGAGGAGGATTTCCTGGAATGTATTAGGGATGGTTTTCTAGACCAATATGTCGAGGAACCAACCAGAGAGCTGGCCATCCTAGACTGGGTGATGTGTAATGAGAAGGGACTAATTAGCAATCTTCTTGTCCGAGGCCCCTTGGGGATGAATGACCATAATATGGTAGAATTCTTTATTAAGATGGAGAGTGACAAAGTTAATTCAGAAACTAGGGTCCTGAACTTAAGGAAAGGTAACTTTGATGGTATGAGGTGCGAATTGGCTAGATTAGACTGGCAAATGATGCTTAAAGGGTTGACGGTGGATAGGCAATGGCAAACCTTTAAAGACCATATGGATGAACTTCAACAATTGTATATCCCTGGCTGGAGTAAAAATAAAATGGGGAAGGTGGCTCAACCGTGGCTAACAAGGGAAATTAAGGATAGTGTTAAATCCAAGGAAGAGGCATACAAATTAGCCAGAATAAGTAGCAAGCCGAAGGACTGGGAGAAATTTAGAATACAACAGAGGAGGACAAAGGGTTTAATTAAGAGGGGGAAAATAGAGTATAAGAGGAAGCTTGCCGGAAACATAAAAAATGACTGCAAAAGCTTCTATAGATATGTGAAAAGAAAAAGATTAGTGAAGACAAATGTAGGTCCCTTGCAGTCGGATTCGGGTGAATTTATAATGGGGAACAAAGAAATGGCAGACCAATTAAACAAGTATTTTAGTTCTGTCTTCACAAAGGAAGAGACAAATAACCTCCCGGATGTACTAGGGGTTCGAAGGCCTAGTGAGAAGGAAGAACTGAAGGATATCCTTATTAGGCGGGAAATTGTGTTCGGGAAATTGACGGGATTGAAGGCCGATAAATCCCCAGGGCTTGATAGTCTACATCCCAGAGTATTTAAGGAAGTGGCCCTAGAAATAGTGGATGCATTGGTGATAATTTTCCAACAGTCTATCGACTCTGGATCAGTTCCTATGGACTGGAGGGTTGCTAATGTAACACCACTTTTTAAAAAAGGAGTGAGAGAGAAAATGGGTAATTATAGACCAGTTAACCTGACATCAGTAGTGGGGAAAATGTTGGAATCAATCATTAAGGATGAAATAGCAGCACATTTGGAAAGCAGTGATAGGATTGGTCCAAGTCAGCATGGATTTATGAAGGGGAAATCATGCTTGACAAATCTTCTGGAATTTTTTGAGGATGTAACTAGTAGAGTGGACAGGGGAAAACCAGTGGATGTGATGTATTTGGACTTTCAAAAGGCTTTTGACAAGGTCCCACACAAGAGATTGGTGTGCAAAATCAAAGCACATAGTCGGGATTAACTGGTCCTTTTCAGAATGGCAGGCAGTGACTAGTGGAGTGCCGCAGGACTCACTCTTTACAATATATATTAATGATTTGGATGATGGAATTGAGTGTAATATCTCCAAGTTTGCAGATGACACTAAACTGGCTGGCGGTGTGAGCTGTGAGGAGGACGCTAAGAGGCTGCAGGGTGACTTGGACAGGTTAGGCGAGTGGGCAAATACATGGCAGATGCACTATAATGTGGATAAATGTGAGGTTATCCACTTTGGGGGCAAAAATACGAAGGCAGAATATTATCTGAATGGTGGCAGATTAGGAAAAGGGAGGTGCAGCGAGACTTGGGTGTCATGATTTATCAGTCATTGAAGGTTGGCATGCAGGTACAGCAGGCGGTGAAGAAGGCAAATGGTATGTTGGCCTTCATAGCAAGGGGATTTGAGTATAGGAGCAGGGAAGTCTTACTGCAGTTGTACAGGGCCTTGGTGAGGCCCCACCTGTGTTCAGTTTTGGTCTCCTAATCTGAGGAAGGACGTTCTTGCTATTGAGGGAGTGCAGCGAAGATTCACCAGACTGATTCCTGGGATGGCAGGACTGGGCCTGTATTCACTGGAGTTCAGAAGGATGAGAGGGGATCTCATAGAAGCATATAAAAATCTGACGGGACTGGACAGGTTAGATGCAGGAAGAATGTTCCCGATGTTGGGGAAGTCCAGAACCAGGGTACATAGTCTTAGGATAAGGGGTAAGCCATTTAGGACTGAGATGAGGAAGAACTTCTTCACTCAGAGAGTTGTTAACCTATGGAATTCCCTACCGCAGAGAGTTGTTGATGCCAGTTCATTGGATATATTCAAGAGGGAGTTAGATATGGCCCTTGCAGCTAAAGGGATCAAGGGGTATGGAGAGAAAGCAGGAATGGGGTACTGAAGGAATGATCAGCCATGATCTTATTGAATGGTGGTGCAGGCTCGAAGGGCCGGATGGCCTACTCCTGCACCTATTTTCTATGTTTCTATGTAACTTACACTGCACACTTTTTATGGCAGGAGTTAATTAAATTAGAATGATTTCACCTACAGTAATGTTCTAATATAAATGAGTTATGTACAGGTCTTACACAGGAACAATGAGCTTGTATAATAATATAATTTAACCAATTCTTCAGAGTTAAAAAAATGGCGCATTGTAACCAAGGTGACCCAAGTAAATGAATGCTGAGGTCTTTAATGCAATAAATTAAAAAAAACTCAAACATCCACAGCAGATGTGCAATTGCTTAGTGGTGCAGAGCAATGCAGCACGGAAACACTGGGGTGACATTCAACTTCAGTCAGTTGTCCCTGCTGTCTCTCCACTACTGTTATTTTTGGTGGCCCAACTGGATACCGTTTTCAAACGAAAATCGGGTGGGGCATCTTACTGGTGGCCAACCCGCTACCACTCATTTTGCGCCCTTGCTGAAGTTGAATTTCACCCACTCCACTGTGTCAGAGTGGTAGGGGATAGGCTCATGTCTATCATTCCCTTCTTTGTGAGATTCCAATCACAGTCTTGCTGTTGGGAAAGACCACTGGATATGCCATCTAAGTTAGTATTTTTTAGCTAGGAGACTTCAGATAGAGGAAGGAAAAGAAATATCATAAAGCAATTTTTGTGCCAAATAAGTACAGAGTATCTTTTCTCAGCAAAGAGACAAGCATTCCTCTAACTCTTTCGCAGTATGCATAGGGGAATTAAACTACTTTAAACTAAAAGCAATCTCTTCTCTTTGAGATAAAACTTATGTCACAGAGATAGGCAGGGTGTAGGCTTTACACACGAGGGCTGAAAGCACCTGTTTAAAATTTTTATAATTTACACATTTTTAAAACTGGAAACAAAGATGTCAGGACAATTAAATAACAAGAGGGTCGGTAACCAGAGGACTTGGATTTAAGGAGATTGGCAAAGAACCAGGGGTGACATGAAGGAACATGTTTTACATAGCAAGTTGTTGTGATCTGGAATGCACTGCCTGAAAGGGTGGTGGAAGCAGATTCAGTGGTGACTTTCAAAAGAGAATTGAATAAATACTTGAAGGGAAAACATTCACAGGGCTATGGGGAAAGAGCAAGGGAGTAGGCTTAATTGAATATCAAACAGACGGCAGAGGCACGATGTGCTGAATGGCCTCCTTCTGTACTGTAAGTAACTGATAACTGATTATTCTGACGTGAATATGGAATGACTAAGAAAATATTCACAGTAATTAAATGGAGGGAAGAATGAGTAATGTAATGCTGAGGCTTAGATCACCACTGAGATTTAATTATCTTAACAACATTCTGTTGCCTGATTCACATAAAAGAAAGTAAGAAATGAGAGCAGGCCTTTAACACATCCAGTCCCTTCCACACACCCCATACAATCAGCTCTATTATGGCCTCTCCTCCACTTATTTAGTCACTCGAGGGAAAGTTGAAATCTCCACATTAAACTGGCTGCTTTCCTTTTAAACTTGTTTATTTGTTACCTTGCTTGTGAGCAGTTTTGAGCTGCCAGTAGGTTTGTTAATTGATTCCATAGGTGTTGTGATTAGCTGTTCTCTGGCTGGTTCTCCTATAGCAGAGGTTCCCAAACCTTACTTATTACTTCTACCAGATCTACCTGCTACTCGCATACACTTACCAGCATTTTAACCCCTTTACTATCCAAGCATTGTACAAAATCTACAAATTATAATACACACATACAACAGCCAACAAACCTCTGTGTGTAACAATAGATTGACGTGCTTGCTTCACATCTCATTACATAGAGTGGAAAATACACTGGAATTCAACGGTCGAGCTTTTATAAAGTTTACCATCTTCAGTGTTGTCTAGCATCTCCTTCAAGTTGGTAGGGATGTTTTTGGCAGCGAGTGCTTCCCCATGTATACTGCAATGCACCCACATCACATTGGGAGCTCTGATGTGCCTCAGTATTATGCCTACCAGTCGTTGACTTTGCTCCATTGGTGCAGATGTTGATACATTGTGACCAGATGATATAGTTCTAGTGAGATGTATACAACCAAAATAAAACCCAACTTAGTTCTGAGCTCAGTGGCGTGGAGGATGTTGCACTGAGCAGTCCCATGCAATAAGTTTTTAAGTCGGTTCATGGACTCCCAGGCTGCCTGCAATTTCTGCAGCCTAGAAGAGTCCGTGCTTCATGTATACACAAGAAGTTGCAGCCCTTGTTTCACTATTAGAAGGGGCTGCTCCTCAATTTTTGGCTGCACTTCAGTCCCATACTCCTGATCTTTGGCCACTCAGTGTGGAGGGGGGCAAGTTAGTCAGAGGGAGGAGCTTAAAAAAATCATTATCACTAGAGAAAAAGTACTAGGCAAACTAATGGGACTAAAGATGGAGCAGTCCCCTGGACCTGATGGCCTGCATCCTAGGGTCTTAAAAGGAGTGATTGCAGAGATAGTGGATGCATTGGTTGTAATCTACCAAAATTCCCTGGATTCTGAAGAGGTCCCAGCGGATTGGAAAACCGCAAATGTAATGCCCCAATTTAAAAAAAGGAGGGAGACAGAAAGCAGGAAATTATAGACCAGTTAGCCTAACATCCGTCATTGGGAAAGTGCTGGAGTCCATTATTAAGGAAGTAATAGCAGGACTTTAGAAAATCATAATGCAGTCAAGCAGAGTCAGCATGGTTTTATGAAAGGGAAATCATGTTTGACAAATTTGCTGGAGTTCTTTGAGGATGTAACGAGCAGAGTGGATAAAGAGGAACCAGTAGATGTCATGTATTTGAATTTCTGGAAAGCATTCGATAAGGTGCCACATCAAAGGTTACTGCACAAAATAAGAGCTCACGGATTTGGGGGTAATATATTAGATAGAGGATTGGCTAACTAACGGAAAGAGAGTCGGGATAAATGGGTCATTTTCCGTTAAGCAAACAGTAATTAGTGGGGTGCTACTTGTACATGAAACACAAAAATTTAGCATGCAGGTACAGCAAGTAATTAGGAAGGCAAATGGAATGTTGGCCTTTATTGCAAAGGGATGGAATATAAAAGTAAGGAAGTCCTGCTACAACTGTACAGGGCGTTGGTGAGATCACACCTGGAGTACTGCATGCTAAATAAGGAGATGTTTTGGTCTCCTTATTTAAGGAAGGATACACTTGCATTGGAGGCAGTTCAGAGAAGGTTCACGAGGTTGATTCCTGAGATGAAGGAGTTGTCTTATGAAGAAAGGTTGAGCAGGTTGGAGTTTACTCATTGGAGTTTAGAAGAATGAGAGGTGATCTTATTGAAACTTATCAGATTCTGAGGGGGCTTGACCGGGTAGATGCAGAGAGGATGTTTCCCCTCGTAGGGGAATCTAGAATTGGGGGGCATAGTTTCAGAATAAGGGATCGCCCATTTAAAAATGAGGAGGAATTTCTTTTCTCAGAGTGTCGTGAATCTTTGGAATTTTCTACCCCAGGGAGTTGTGGAGGCTGGATAATTGAACATATTTAAGGTGGAGATAGACAGATTTTTGAATGATAAGGGAGTTCAGTGTTATGGGGAGCGGGCAGGGAAGTGGAGTTGAGGCCAAGATCAGATCAGCCATGATATTATTGAATGGTGGAGCAGACTCGAAGGACCAAATGGCCTACTCCTGCTCCTATTTCTCATGTTTTTATGTAAGACTGCTCCTGGGCCTGGCCAAGGTAGCCATTTAAAGGTCCAGGCAGCACATGGTCGGGGAGGTTGTTTGGTCCGACTGCCTGCCTCTCTTCTGTGGTTACATTCATGCCCTGATTTCTTGTCTATTGATGAGATTTTTTGCTGATTAATTTGTCGGATAGTCATTTGATGGTTTAATTTACTCTTTTTGTTCTGTTCAGCTCTTTATTTCATATTTTATTTGTAATGCAGCTCTGAGATCAGGCTCTTCTGTGTGATGTAAGGGTCTATGTATTTTGAATATAACTTTTATATTTGGCTGTTTTTTGTTGAACATTAATTATTTTTTTATTACAGCATTAAACACAGCATCCATAAAAGAAATGGCACCTGTAACTCCGACTGAAATGATGCTGCCGAATGCGAAAACAGCAAGTACAAAAATAACCCAGGCAATTACAGCAGGAACCACCACAAGACAAACCATATCAAGGAAAACTAAGAAAACCTCTACAGTGGCATCTGATGTTACAGATAGATCATTGCTGCTGCTACTGACACCAATTGCGCCATCTGTACGGCCCACAGTGCCACCATCAAATACAGCTGAGGAACTTGAATCAGAAGGTACACATGTATCCTTTGTACAGTACATGTAGCACCAACAGATGAAAAATAGAGTTGGAGGCTGAAAAAGTGAAGATGTGCTATTCAACCTGGAAAACACAGCAGATTTTGCGATAACGAATAAAATATTAAACAAAACTGGATATGTATTATCAAAGCAGTTGGAGCAGTTTTATTCTTTTGTTCATTTTTAAGTATAAAGCTATTATGTGATATTTAGGTTCAGCAAAGTAAAAAATTCAATATTGTAGTTTGTCTATTGGTTCCTCACTCAAACTATTTATTCACTGCACTGTACTCCCATGCCCTAATTTAATTTGTGCCCTAAACTACTGCATTAGAATGAAGTAATAGGATATAATATACAGTCAAGCGGCATTATAATAAATTATTTTGTTATTTACTTGATCTCCTGGCTAAAATTCCATTATAGCTAATACCGTGATCATTTGAATTAAAATGAATATAATTTATTGGTACTTAATATATACTATATACCTAGAATCATACTAATTTATATTATGATAAAAAACATTTTTTTTGTATTTACAGCAGTGACCAGTGCTACTGCTTTACCACAGCAGAAATCAGGAGTCCCAATTGGAAAAAATATCTTTGCCACCACAGCAGCATCAAGCACTGAAACAAGCCATATGGCACTGAACGCATCGGCCACAAAAACAATGGAAGTGATGATGGCTAAGCCTTCTATCTCGCCACCTGTATTAAGAGATAACACATGGTTGTCTTTAGCAGTAACTATGGCGCCATCTATGATGCACACAGAGCCGCCAACTTATATGTTTGACACAACAGACTCAGAAGGTATAGTTGCTAACTTTATTGTTTGATGGCTTTAACTTTAGTGTATGTGCTCACTATAACTGTAGCTTCTGAATTCTGCTCCACTTTGAACATAGGAACAGGATTAGGTCATTTGGACCCTTGAGACTGTTCTGTCATTCAGTGAGTTCAAGGCTGCTCTGCAACCTAACTCTATATAGAGGCTAATTTTCCACATTGTCGTTTTTTGGCGCAGTTGTAGAGGTATGTCTGATTTCTTAGTGGCTGACTGCGCCAAAAAAAAGTTGCAAGTTTCGCCGGAATAAACATTCATTTTGGAGCGGCGCAGATTGTCCTTGAGCTCTGTGAGTGGAGTTTAAGGTCTGCGCTGAAAAACTGAGGTTGCCAGGGTAACGAGGGACACACTGAAAGGCTGAGGTTGCAAAGTGAAATATACAAGATACAGCAAGACATAAGCAATTGTAGAGCCTCGATGTCACTGCTATGCTGGGCTGAAACCCCCCCCCGCGCCGCTGAATTTATCTTGTAGTGTCATTGCTGATTTTTCTCTCCCCAAGAACGTCTATTTTCATAACAGGTGTAAGCATTCCTAGAGCCTAATTTTTTAAAGTTGATCTGTCTCTTTGTAAACACAACCATAACCCTGTGATGTGAATATAATATGGAGGATGTAACGGGCCAGAAAGATATGGCAGAAAGGCTGGTTGTGACATCTCAAAAGCATCCCAGAGGTTCTCTTAATTACACCAGTAGTGCACCAATGTACCTAATAGTTTACCTCAGTGGCTTATATGAATTTGCAGTCAGAGCCATTGGTGCCACTCCTATCCGGACTGAATGGCCCCCTGCCCCCGGTGCCACTCCTATCCCGGGCTAAAAGGCCCCCCTGCCCCTAGTGTCGGTGCCACTGCTATCCTGGGCCGAATGGCCCCCCCGGTGCTGGTGCCGCTCCTGTCCCAGGTCTAAAGGCCCCCTGCCCCCGGTGCCGTGCCTTCAGCTCCGCTAATACAATGGCGTCTTCTCTGCACCGATTTTCTTTTCTCGGCACTGATTTTCTTAAGTTCAGGTAAGGTTTTTCAGAACAGTGCACTGTGCCATTTTTGAAAAAATCCGAATTGGCCAAACTCGCACAGCCGGCACCCCCAGTGACGTTAAAAAATTGGGAACTAAAAAAAATCTGCCATAAGTAGTTTAGGATAGCGCATAAACTTTGGTGAAACTTACAGATTTTAGTCTGCTCCAAAAAAAAACAGTGTACACCAAAAAACGGCGCAGAATGGAGGTGAAAATTCAGCCCTATATATCCACCTTTGGCTCATATCCCTTAATACCTTTGGTTAACAAAAATCTATCAATCTCAGATTTTAAATTAACAATTGACCTAGCATCAATTGCCGCTTGCGGAAGAGAGTTCCAAACTTCTACCACCCTTTGCATGGAGAAGTGTTTTCTAATTTCACTCCTGAAGATTGGGCTTTAATTTTTAGACTATGTCCCCATGTCCTATACTCCCCAACCAGCAGAAATAGTTTCTCTCTATCTACCCTGTCAGTTCCCCTTAATGTCTTGAAAACGTCTATCAAATCACTTTGTAAATTCATTTCTCTTTTTCCCATTCTTTCTACCAGTTTGCCCCCTGACCTGCTTGCCTACTCCCCATTGCTGTCCTTTCTGCTCTCTTTACAATTCATTTAATCATTTATTTTGCATATTTTTCATGACTCTACATTTTGTTCCTGTTTAATTGCTCTTTCCCCCGCTCTTATCAGCTGCCCACCTCCCTGCACGTCTCCATTTTGCACTTGTGCATCATACTCTCTACAATGAATTTAATCAGTACACTCTGAGAGACGCATGCAGGCACCAATCCCTGGTCCTCTTGGCTAGCCCTGCAGATTACAAAGGAATTGTAACAGGATGCCAACTCTGAGGTGGAGGAACCTTGAGCTGACTGGGAGCCACTTGGCGTCTGCCCAGTGCCCACATAGAGATGTTCCTGCTCTTAGCTCTGGTGGAGTTGGTTACCATACTAACATTTATGCATAGGACTCACCAACATAGTTGGGGGGGTGGGGGTTTAGGGGGGAGAGGGGGTTAGCAGATAGAAACAGCTTGCTACAGTTTCTCAACAGCTGAGGAGAAATATAAAGTTCTGGAAACATTTAGTTATTGCACACAAAAGTACAAAAGACAAATGTTCTGACAGACTGCCTTCTGAAAATGATAGGATAAAAGTGGAGAATATCTCAATTGTGTGTTTGTGGCCTCTGAATTCTCTGCTTTTTAAATGCATTTCTCTTTTCTCTTATTCTTTTAACCTAGCCATCCGCTATTTTATGGTGCTCATTCTGCTCCACTTCACGTCACCATTCCAGTCCGTTCAATCTTCATAATTAATGTAATCTATTTTTCAGTTCTTTTGTGCCATCTCATTTCTACTGCCATTTTAAAATGTATTTCTCTTTTGTCTCCACTTTTTCAGTCATGGTTTTAACGTACCCACTTCAGTGTCTTGTTTGTGCTCCATTTTAACCCCCTTCATCCTGTCCATTCCTGTCCATTCTGCTGGATTTATAAGAAATTAGGGGGTGAAATTTCGGGCCGCGCCAAGAACGGCACAGCCCCGACCTGGACACCCGTTTTTCGCGCCTAAAAGTGCGTCAGAAAAATATCTCCAGATTCTCTGGCTCCCTGCAGGTCCCTGGGAACTCGGCGCGGCGTGCACACAACAGCGAGGGGCGGAGCCACAGAGTCGCACCGATTCTACAAATGGTGGGGGCAGGGCCAATTTAAATGAGACAACGTCGTGCCAGTATCCTTGCGCGTGCGCGTTGGAGCGCGCGTGCATGCGCAGTAGCCCATAAGCATTGGCACTCGGCCATTTTTAAAGGGACTTAAAGAAAAGTGTTCATTTGTTTGTTGAACCCATGGAAAGGCTTGGGATTGAATTTTGGTGATTTTTTTGTGTCTGAAGGAGTGCTTTTAGCAGCACTGTTGAAGAAATCACCTACTGAAATCAGTGAGTGCTGCTTTCTGTGTCTTCGGCTGCTGTCGAGCCACTGGCACTGCCCCTATCCCGTGGCCAAATGGCCTCAGTCTCCCTCGCAGCTCGAAGGCTGATTGCTTGCTGTCTTCGGCTGCCGTCGAGCCACTGACGCTGCCCCTGTCT
Source organism: Pristiophorus japonicus (assembly GCF_044704955.1). Classification (NCBI taxonomy): domain Eukaryota; kingdom Metazoa; phylum Chordata; class Chondrichthyes; family Pristiophoridae; genus Pristiophorus; species Pristiophorus japonicus. Next base: position 232,275,190 of record NC_091980.1, read on the forward strand.
CCTACATGGAAGGAAGGCCTGCCTGAAGCACCGCAGCTTGAAGGCTGCCTGCTGCCATTGTTGGGCTGCCGTCGAGTCACTGACGCCGCCCCTGTCTCCTACATGGAAAGCCTGCCTGAAGCACCGCAGCCCGAAGGCTGCTATTGCTTCACACAGGTAGGAATATTCAATATTTTGTCTTTGCTTTGTTTATAATTTTTTAATTCAGGATGGCTCTTTATTTGTATAAGTAAGACTGTTGAATGCTTGTAGAATTTAATTACTTCCCTTCCCCCCCCCCACACCCCCCCTCCCCACCCCCCCCATTCCCTAAACCTGATTTGTAACTTACGCCTGATTTGTAAAGTGTAGGCAAGGTTTTTCTGAGCGTACAAAAATCTGCACTTACTCCATTCTAAGTTAGTTTGGAGTAAGTTTTCACTGCCTAAACTTTCAAAACGGGCGTAAGTGGCCGGACACACCCCCTTTTGAAAAAAAAACCTGTTCCAAACTGGAACTGTTCTAACTAACTAGAACTGGAGCAAACTAAATGCCGAGAATTGCAATTTCTAAGATACTCCATTCTAACCTAGTTGTTCCAAAAAAATAGGAGCAACTCAGGCCGAAACTTGACCCCTAGCTCTTCAAATATTTTTCATTCCCACTTACTTCTGTTGCACTTCTTCAAATTATTTCTTTTGCCTCATTGTTTCAACATGTTTGCCCCGCTGCCCAATTCCTTCTGTTAATGTACTCCTTACTATGAACCCCACAATTTTTTCTAATTAAACTATTTTTCATTTTTTATAGCCTTTTATTTCTATGCCAGTGTTCCCCTCCCCCTGTTATGTCAAAACACTTTCCCACCATTTCAGAGCACTCAACAGTTGTTGCAAGTATTGGGTCTGCCTTAGACCATCTTTCTGGCATAGTGGTGCTGATCACCTCCAATTCGTGGTCCGAATGTCTTGCATTCAGGAATGTTCCCATACTGCCCAATATTTAATTATACAATAGCATAACCTTGGGCTGTAAAAATAGTACCCTTTGTCATCTGTCTTTCGTATGTGCCGTCATGTATGCTTCTTGAATCTGAGCACTTCAGTGAGATGAGAACACACATGAATCATTTAAGCTGCTTAATTTTACGGATAGCAAATGAACATAGATATGCGAACAAAACTCACCACTCAATTTTCACCTCAAAAAAGATAGTCAACATTATATGCCCTGTCCATTTTGTGGGCTAACTTACTTCTGCTTGGCATTACCTCTTTTGTTATACAGGTGAGAATTTTGCCCCCTCCCCCCAAACTCGGTAGAAACCAAATGGATAGGCAGTTAAAATGGAGTGCATGAAATACTCCGGCCCTGATACTTGACAGGGGCAAGTTTTCTGAATGGGGCGACGGAGCTTCGGTCATGCTGTGACCTTTTTTTTTGACAGGATCCCCGCCTGAAAGTCGGCCTGATAGACAGGCATGGCTTTCAGTTGTGCGGGGAGCACTATGGAGCAGGCCGGAGCCACAGATAAGGGGTCTGCAGCTGCTCGTGGGAGAGTGGGGGATGGGCTACGAACTCCGACCCTGGGGGTGGGGGGGGCGGGGAGGGTGTGGGATCCAATATTGGGGGAGGGGTCTGATCCCCGATCGGGGGGAGGGGGTCTTTGGATGGGGGAGATGTCTGATGCGGGGGGGGGTTCCGATCCCAGGGAAGAAGGTAAGCTAAGACCGGGGGGAAGCTCTCCTGCTCCTCATGGCCCACAAGCAGTGATGTAAAGGGCATTTACCTTTTCCCCGAAGCTGTTCTCTCCTTTCTTGAGCTGTCCAGTTTCTGAAGGCCTGGGCCTCCCGGCTGGCCACAGTTAAACCTGTAAGGACATTTAAATGTGAGGCTCCCATCCTCATTATAATATTTAAATGACCAACCTGCCTCCTGAGTGCTGGTTGACTGCCCGCCCCCTGTCCTGCCTCCGTTAAACTTAAAGTGAGCGGATTGGAGGCTAGTTGGTGTCGGGTTTGAGATTTTATAAATTTTGATACATTTTCACCCAACCCCAGCCCAATCATTTTTGGGTGTTCCCGCCTGGTTGCAATTTTAATGTCACAATTTATGGCCCTGATTTTAACCCGCTCAGGCCTGAGTTAAAATTACAATCGGGTCTCAATGATGACATCGGGCTGCAACCTGCATATGTAAGAAAGGACCCTGTTGGCTCCGGGTGCATGTCCTTGCTGGCTGTTCAGGAGAGCAGGTTAAGATTGCAGATGTTGTTCATCATGGCGGCTTTTAGACAGATAAGATCAAGGGTGATTTTGACTACCCACCTACCAAGTTTCTGCTGAGCGAGTAGGGTTAAAACTGTCACCAAGTGCATGTTCTGGTCATTATATAGCTCTGTGGAATGAGTTTCTAAAATCTCTCCCAATTTCGTTACCATCTTGTACATGAGAAATGTTTTTATATTCTTTAACTGATTGCTGACAAAGCCATGAGTGCTTTTTGAGAATAGAATGGAGAATTGAGTATTATGGGGAGCTTTTGACTATCTTCTGTTTCTTTATGTCAGAGTTACATTTCATTCATTAGTGCAAATGCACCATATTCTGTTCTGCATCTTGTCAGCAGGAGGTCTTTAAAATAAACAGACTAGATTGGTCTCTTCAGTGACATTTCAAGGGAAATTCTCAATCATGTTTTTCATACTTTATTACAAGCCTGGTAACATAAAATTCCATAGAAAAGAAAATCACAAAACTCAAACATTCTCCGAATGAGTACAGACAGGCATGCCCCTGTAAATACTGGCTTTATGGACTGCGATTCCTTCCATTGCAGATTGGTAAATGCCAGAGTAGTGGAAGGTATACAGGTTGAACCTCACTTATCCAGAACTCCCTTATCCAGAACCACCCCTCGTCTAGAACCATTCCCGGCCACTGGGTAGCTCATGCGCAGAACTCTGACATGAACAAATTGAAGTCCTTCCTCGCTGCCAACTCCCACAATCGCTGGCCTGACCCCGTGATACACCGCCATCCCTCCCCACCACACCACTCTCCCCCCACCCCCCCCATGATCTCTCTGCTGCACTCCCAACCCCAAGCCAGCCAGCTCCGATATCCCCTTGCTCAGTGCCTGTACCATCCAATTTAACGTGACCACCCCTAGTCCGGAAAAATCCCTTATCCAGAACAGGCGAGGTCCGAGGGTTCTGAATAAGGGAGGTTCAACCTGTATTATCAATCACACTGGAGAAGCTGGGGTGGTTCTCCTTGAGCAGGGAAGATTGAGAGGGGGTTTGATAGAGGTGTTCAAAATCATGATGGGTATGGACAGAATAGTTGGAGAGAAACTGTTCCCATTGGCAGAAAGGTCGAGAACCAGAGGACACACATTTAATTAAGGTGATTGGCAAAAGAACCAAAGACGACATAAGAAAAAGCTTTTTTACCCAGCGAGTGGTTAGGATCTGGAATGCACTGCCTGAAAGGGTGGTGGAGGCAGACTCAAACACGACTTTCAAAAGGGCGTCTGATAAATACCTGAAAGAAAAAGATTTGCAGGGCTACGGGGATAGGGCGGGGGAGTGGGACTAGTTGAACTACTCTTCCAGAGAGCCGACACGGGCTCGACGGGCTGAATGGCCTTCTTCCGTGCTGTAACCATTCTATGGGGTTGAAATTCAGACTCCCAAAAAGGCCACTTACTGCCAGAAAGCGGTAGCCAGGCAGCGGAGTCGAGTGGCCACCGACTTCCGGTCCAACGGCCGCCACGATTGAAATTCAGCTCGGAGATTTTTCTGACGGTCCCCACTTCCACCCCGCTGCTGCTGACCATCCTAAGCACGTCATCAATGCAGGCACCGCCGATCTCCTGCACCTCCATTGCACCTCCCGCGAAATTTAGCTGCAAAAATCCACGATCCACTGCGCGGTGCCCCCGACAGCCTTTTCTGACCGTGCACCTTACTTTCAGTCTGTGAGCCATGGCAGCACTGTGGCCCTTCAAGTGGAGGGAGCACTGCTGCGGCCGTCATGTTTTTTTTTGTCGGCTGACTGCCAGGTCGGGCCAACAATTATGCTCCCAGGTTCAGCCAGGCTGCCAACAGGCAGCCGGGCACACCCTCTTTATAAAAAAAAACGGTAGGTGCACCAGGTTTCTGGCGGGCTTGAATTTCAGCCCCTATGATTCTATGATTCTATGAACATCAGAAATAGGAGCAGGAGTAGGCCATATGGCCCCTTAAGCCTGCTCCACCATTTAATAAGGTCATGGCTGATAGTCGACTTCAATTCCACTTTTCCGCTCGGTTCTATGAACTATGTAGAGAATTCTGAAAGGTTTTGAGAGGGCAAGTAACCAAAGGTTGTTTGCACTGGTTTGTATATCAGTAATAAAGGAACATAGATTCTGGATATTCATTAGAAGAACAATGGGTGGGGCAATTAGAATAATAATCTTCTCAGTCGGTTATTGCTTTACCACAGGTGGTATTTGAGGCAGAGACTATAACATCATTTAAGTATATGAAAAGGAAGAATATAAAAGTATATGGAAAATGACCGAAGAATGGGATTACAACAGATAATAGTCAAAGATATAACACTAGCACAAGCGTGATGGGCCAAATGCACAGTAGTTTTATTGACTCTAATATTTGGGAAAACTTGATACTATTAGTTTTGCTGTGCTATGTCCTGCAGCATGCTACCCGCCACCATCTCAGCAAAACCCCAGCCCTGCACGAGGTAAAAAAGGCCATAATTCAGCTCAGGAACAACAAGGCATCGGGAGTGGATGGAATCCCCGCTGAGGCACTAAAGTATGGCGGCGAGGCACTATTGGCATGAATGCATGACCTCATCGCTCTCATCTGGAAAGAGGAGAGCATACCGGGAGATCTCAGAGATGTAGCAATTGTGACCATCTTTAAAAAAGGGGACAAGTCCGACTGCGGCAATTACAGAGGAATCAGCTACTGGGAAAGTCATCGCTAGAATCCTCCTCAACCGTCATCTCCCTGCGGCTGAGGAACACCTCCCGGAGTCACAGTGTGGATTCCGTCCACTACTGGGTACAACGGACATGATGTTTATGGCGCGGCAACTGCAAGAGAAATGCAGGGAACAGCACCAACCCTTGTGCATGGCCTTCTTTGACCTTACAAAGGCTTTTGACACTGTTAACCATGAGGTATTATGGAACATCCTCCTCCATTTCAGCTGCCCCCAAAAGTTTGTCGCCATGCCCCGCCTGCTCCACAATGACATGCAAGCCGTGATCCTGACCAATGGATCCACCACAGACCCAATACATGTCCGGACCGGGGTCAAGCAGGGCTGCGTCATTGCGCCAAACCTCTTCTCGATCTTCCTCGCTGCAATGCTTCACCTCACACTCAACAAGCTCCCCGCTAGAGTGGAGCTAAACTATAGAACCAGTGGGAACCTGTTCAACCTTCATCGCCTCCAGGCCAGATCCAAGACCGTCCCATCCTCTGTCATCGAGCTATAGAAACATAGAAAATAAGTGCAGGAGTAGGCCATTCGGCCCTTCGAGCCTGCACCATCATTCAGTAGGATCATGTCTGATCATGCAACTTTAGTACCCCATTCCTACTTTCTTTCCATACCCCTTGATCCCTTTAGCCGTAAGGGCCACATCTAACTCCCTTTTGAATATATCTAATGAACTGGCCTCAACAACTTTCTGTGGTAGAGAATTCCACAGCTTCACAATTCTCTGAATGAAGAAGTTTCTCCTCATCTCGGTCCGAAATGGCTTACCCCTTATCCGTAGACTGTGACTTCTGGTTCTGGACTTCCCCAACATTGGGAACATTCTTCCTGCATCTAACCTGTCCAATCCCCTCAGATTTTTATATGTTTCTATGAGATCCCCTCTCATTCTTCTAAATTCCAGTGAATATAAGCCCAGTCGATTCAATCTTTCTTCATATGTCAGTCCTGCCATCCCGGGAATCAGTCTGGTGAACCTTCTCTGCATTCCCTCAATAGCAAGTATGTCCTTCCTCAGACGAGGAGACCAAAACTGTACATAGTATTCAAGGTGTGGCCTCGCCAAGGCCCTGTACAACTGCAGTAAAACGGACATCTGTTGTAGACAAACAGCCCCTTGTGCGTGGTGATGGTGGTCAGCAGCTTGGATTCTTCGGCCAGTTCCTGGGTCATGTAGGCCGAAATGAGGTCCAACTTGGTGAACAGCTTGCCGCCTGCCAGTGTGGCAAAAAATCCTCCGCTCTCGGAAGCGGGTATTGGTCCTGAAGGGACACTCGGTTGATGGTGGCCTTGCAGTCACCACAGATCCTGACCGAGCCATCCGTTTTTAGAACAGGGACGATGGGGCTTGCCCAGTCGCTGAATTCAACAGGCGAAATTATGCCCTCTCTTAGCAACCTGTCCAACTCGCTCTCAATTTTCTCCCGCATCACATATGGCACAGCTCTGGCTTTATGGTGCACTGGTGTGGCGTCCGGGGTGAAGTGTATCCTTACTTTGGTGCCTTTGAAAGTCCCGACTCCAGGTTGAAATAATGACTCGAACTTTTGTAGGACCTGTGCGCATGAACTTCGCTCCACAGGTGAAATGGCGTGCACATCCCCCCACATTTCCAATTCATCTTGGCTAGCCAGCTCCTCCCCAAAAGCGCGGGACCATTTCCTGGGACAATCCAGAGTGGCAGCAGGTTCTGAGATCCATTATGTGTGACCACCAACATTGCACTGCCTAGCACTGGGATGATCTCTTTGGTGTAAGTCCGTAGTTGCGTGTCAATGCATTCTAGTTTGGGTCTGCTAGCTCTGAGTGGCCACAGTTTCTCGAATTGTTGGACACTCATAAGTGACTGGCTGGCTCCTGTGTCCAGCTCCATGCGTACCAGGATGCAGTTTAACAGTACTCTCATCATTATAGCTGGCGTTTTTGTGTATGAGCTGTGGATGTTTGCCACCTGGACCCGCTGAACTTCAGCGCCCATTGCTGTGTCCCAGGCATACCCCTGCCTTGCAGACCCCTCTCGTGGTTCATCCACTTCATAAACTAGCCTCGCTGCGGGCTTCCTGCACATCCTGGATAAATGTCCACTCAAGTTATCATTTCTGCAGATGAATTGTTGAAACCGGCAGGTCTTCGCAGCATGTTTGCCCCGGCACCTCCAGCATGAGCTGAAATTGTTGTGAACAAAAGAGCTGTTACCAGGCATTTATCTCTGATTGTCTCTTTGATTACTCTTGAGCACTCTGTTTGTGGGTGTCAATGGTCCTATCCCGGGACGTATTGTCCCTTGTGATGGCGTAAATGTCCAATCAACCTGCCATTGTCTCTGTTGAGGACCCACCCTATAGCCTGTTACTGCCTGGTTGGTGTTAAATTGCCCTTGCCTGCCTGCTGGGTTCTGAGTCGCGTTTACCATGTTAACTTCCTGCTCCATCGCCACGTTGGGAGCAGAGTTGCGCGCGTATATTATCTTGGTTTCCTCCTCCCCCGCCATGAAGGTCTGAGCCATCAACGCCGCTGCTTCCAAGGTCAAGTCCTTGGTCTCAATTAGCTTCCTAAAAATGCCCTCAATGAAGAAATCCCGTAACTTCTCCCCCCCTGCAAGCGTCTGTGAACTTACAGAGGCTGGCCAAGCGCCAAAGGTCCGCAACGAAGTCCGGTATGCTCTGTCCTTCCCGACGTGGGTGCGTATAGAATCGGTGTCGGGCCATGTGTATACTACTCGGCAGTTTGAGGTGCTCACCGATCAGTTTGCTGAGCTCCTCGAAGCTCTTGTCCGCTGGCTTCTCGGGTGCGAGCAGATCTTTCATCAGCGCGTACGTCTTAGGTCCACAGCTGGTCAGTAGATGGGCCCTTCGCTTGTCAGCCGCTGCTGCTCCAAGCCAGTCCTTCGTGACAAAGCTCTGCTGGAGCCTCTCAACGAAATCGTCCCAGTCCTCACCAACACCGTACTGTTCCTCCGTGCTACCGGTGGCCATTCTCTTGAGTCGTTGATTCCCGTTTCTCGTCGCCAAATGTTGTGTCCTTACACATTACAGCAAATCAACACGAGGCACATACTGGAGACAAGGTCACTCTGTGACCTGTACCTTTATTCACAGGACCAAGAAGTGATGACCCTGCGTGGGACCTCCCTTTATATACCGAGATGACGAGGTGAGGAGTGTCTCCCACAAGTTCACCCCCTGTGGTCAAGGTGTGCATTTCTCAGGTGTATACAGTGTACAGTGTTGTTACATAAAGGTTACAGTTATGTGAGGTTACAAACGTGACAGCACGCATCCCTAATTTCCTGTTTGATGCCATCCCCAACCTCACTACCACTGTTTGGTGGAAGAATACACAACTCACACTAGCGTTTTCTGCCCTTCGGTGTTCCGCAGCTCTACCCATACAGATTCCACATCATCCAAGCTAATGTCGTTCCTTACTATTGCATTAATCTCTTTAACCAGCAACGCTACCCCACCTCCTTTTCCTTTCTGTTTTTCCTTCCTGAGTATTAAATACCCCTGGATGTTGAGTTCCCAGACTCGGTCACCCTGGAGCCATGTCTCCGTAATCCCAATTCCATCATATCCGTTAACAGCTATCTGCACAGTTAATTCATCCACCTTATTACGAATGCTTCTCGCATTGAGACACAGAGCCTTCAGGCTTGTTTTTTTAACACTCTTTGTCCTTTTAGAATTATGTTGTAATGTGGCCCTTTTTGATTTTTGCCTTTGATTTCTCTGCCCTCCACTTTTCCTTATCTCCTTTCTACCTTTTGCTTCTGCCCCCATTTTACTTCCCTCTGTCTCCCTGCATAAATTCCCATCCCCCTGCCATATTGGTTTAAACCCTCCCCAACAGCACTAGCAAACACTTCCCCAGGACATTGATTCCGATCCTGCCCAGGTGCAGACTGTCCGGTTTGTATTGGTCCCACCTCCCCCAGAAGCCGTTCCAATGACCCAGGAATTTGAATCCCTCCCTCTTGCACCATTCCTCAAGCCACGTATTCATCTTAACTATCCTGCTATTTCTACTCTGACTAGCACGTGGCACTGGTAGCAATCCAGAGAATACTACCTTTGAGGTCCTACTTTTTAATTTAACTCTTAGCTCCCTAAATTTAGCTTGTCGGACCTCATCCCATTTTTTTACCTATATCGTTGATACCTATATGTACCACGACAACTGGCTGTTCACCCTCCCCCTGCAGAATGCCCTGCAGCCGCTCCGAGACATCCTTGCCCCTTGCACCAAGGAGGCAACTTACCATCCTGGAGTCTCGATTGCGGCCGCAGAAGCGCCTATCTATTACCCTTACAATAGAATCCCTTACCACTATAGCTCTCCCACTCTTTTTCCTGCACTCCTGTGCAGCAGAGCCACCCATGGTGCCATGAATTTGGCTGCTGCTGCCTTCCCCTGAAGAGTCATCTCCCCCAACAGTACCCAAAACGGTATATCTGTTTTGGAGGGAGGTGACCGCAGGGGATTGCTGCACTTCCTTCCTTCCACTGCTCTGCCTGATGGTCAACCATTCCCTATCTGCCTGTGAAACCATTACCTGTGGTGTAACCAACTCACTAAACGTGCTATTCACGACATCCTCAGCATCGCGGATGCTCCAGAGTGAATCCATGCACAGCTCCAATGCCGCGATGCGGTCTGTCAGGAGCTGCAGCTGGACACATTCCTGCACACATAGTAGTCAGGGTCACTGGAAGCATCCCTGACTTCCCAGATAGCACAGGAGGAGCATGACACGGGTCTGGGCTCTCCTGCCATGACTTAACCCTTAAATTAACTTAATTTGGCAACAATGCCAAATGTTATCTACTGATAAGAAAATAAAAAGAAAAAGATTAAAGACTCACCAATCCACCAGCCAATCACTTACCTGCTTGGCTGTGACGTCACACTTCGATTTCTTTTTACTTCTTTGTTTATCTTCTGCCCCTGCACCAACTGCCACTCTTGACTGCTGGACCCCTTTTATGGGCCTCGTTGCTCCTGACCTGCTCCGCTCCGACCTCCGTCGCTCCCGACTGCTGGGCCCCTTTTATGGGCCTCGCTGCTCCCGACTAGCAATGCGGACGATGGTTGCATCTGCGCACATTCAGAGGCTGAATTCCAAATCATCGTCAACATCTTCACCGAGGCGTACGAAAGCATGGGCCTTACACTAAACATCCGTAAGACAAAGATCCTCCACCAACCTGATCCTGCCACACAGCACTGCCCCATAGTCACCACGGCGCGGCCCTGGACAACGTAGACTACTTTCCATACCTCGGGAGCCTATTATCAGCAAGGGCAGACATCGACGATGAGGTTCAACACCGCCTCCAGTGTGTGAGCGCAGCCTTTGGCTGCCTGAGGAAGAGAGTGTTTGAAAATCAGGCCCTCAAATCTGGCACCAAGCTTATGTTCTACAGGGCTGTAATGATACCCGCCCTTCTGTGTGGTTCAGAGATGTGGGCAATATACAGTAGACACCTCAAATCGCTGGAGAAATACCACCAACGATGTCTCTGCAAGATCCTGCAAATCCCCTGGGAGGACTGACGCACCAATGTTAGTGTCCTCGATCAGTCCAGCATCGAAACACTGACCACACTCGACTATCTCCATTGGGTGGGCCACATTGTTCGCATGCCCGTGACAAGACTCCCAAAGCAAGCGCTCTACTTGGAACTCCTACACGGAAAACGAGC